>NC_045693.1:9505182-9812206 GCF_003331165.1 Xiphophorus hellerii
ATGTGTGCATTCCTACTACAGATGTACCAATGTACCAGTGCTCACCACAGGGCTGTATAATGACACAATAGATAAAAATAGGGTGATGTGACTTTAGAAAAATAAAATCTAGTATGATTAGCCTACACTTTGTTTTCTTTCTTTACTATTACTCAATATTCCCACCACTCCTTGAGCGTTAGCATCTTAACTGAACAAACACTGTATTGATTTACTAAGGATCCAAGCACCCAGGATTATAGCATCCTACCAACTATTGCACCCAAGCAGGTTTTTGCAGTTTTGCAACCAATGAAATTGTGACCATGATGATGATGCTTGTCATTCAGTATATTCTAATATTAAAAATGTGTAAAACTGTACTGGATAATAAAAAAAAAACATGCATAAAAACACAAGAGCTTTCTATGTATTTGGAGCAGTGGGATCTTCCTTTTGGATATTAAAAGCATCTAGTGGTTGAGACTTAAACACAAAAATATTCAAAATGCTTGTGAAGACTTTTCACAATTAAAAGTTACAAATCTGAGTTAAAAGTCATTTAATGTAAAGTTCCATGATCTCTCATTACAAAATGTTAATGTTTAAGCTCAGAACCTCCTATCTGCTGGATTTTTCCTCATTTGCAGATGTCACATCAGATGAGAACCAGGAAGGCTGCTCATATCCAGTCTGTCAGCATAGAAAAAAAAAATATCACGCCCTTCCTTGTAATAGAAAGAAAAACCCTCCAGTCAGGTTCACTGGGAACACGCTGAAACACACATCCACCATTTCATTTTCTCAGATTCATTCTACTCTTTGGCCATGACTGTATGGTTGTAATTTGAAGTTATAAGAGAAAAGAACATGACTGTAACCAGATCACAGCAGTCTCCTGCCTCGCCTTGTTTTGCAGCTTTCTTCTCTCTGCTGCTACTAGTGTAAAGGCATGCGTGGAATGCACTTGGCTGGTTATCAGGTCAGTCATCGTGTTGCTTGGTCCTCTGTGAGCGTAAAGCGGCGGTAACTGAACGGCGCTTCGTTTGCATTGTAAATATGGGATTTGCACCAACACCCTCCTTTCCTTCTCCCAGTTTGCGGCCAGTGGGGGCCAGCATGTGTGACCATTTTGTTTGTGTGGATTTCCCACAGTTGTGAACTTTCTTTTCTGAATGAAGGAAGCACTCTGTCCAGATTAAATGGACTCATTGTGTCGGAGCAGACGTCTGGATGATGCCGGATATATCTGGTTGTTGGGGAAATTTCGGACTTTGAATTAGTGGTTTTATATAAACTTAGCATTTACATTCTTAGTTCTTGTTCTTGTTTCTTGTCTTCCAGTTGCATTAAATAAATGGCTAAACTCAGAAGAGAAACATAAGTTTCTAGCAACAGGCAGCTTTTTCTTTAAAAGGTTTTATTATAGTAAAAAAAAAAAAGATTCATAATTTTACTACTTTGCACTAAATCTGTTTCTTCTGGCTGCTTTTCCTCCCAGAGTAGCGCTGGGTCAATGCATCAGAGGGGCCCTTATCCAGCAGAGCAATAATGCAGTCAGTGTGAGGCAGGGAATTAAATGCTTCCTGTGTCTCTTTATGTCCAGAGTTGACTCATTACATTCTTCCCGAGGTTAATGTTTGATAGAAGCGAGAAACCGAGCCAGAGACTCACAGACCCACACTCTTCTTCTTTATCTCTGACACGGCAGTACGCCAAATGGTTCCCGGTCCAACGCTTCATGTGGACGAGGAAGTGGACGATCAGCTCGCCGTCTCCATCGATGCAGACTCAATTTCATCTACAGCTAAAAAAGCTTTCTTATGTGTAGTTTTGATAATCATATCGATAAAATGTTTCATTGTTTTGTTTTTCCTACTTTTGATTTCAGACTTGTCTCTGTGCACATTATGACAGAAGAAGCTGGGTGTGAGGTTTATAGCAAGTTGTTTGGTTGCCTGGAAAATTACTTCCTGGGTTTATGCTGTGTTACATTTGCCTTTAAAAGCTGGAACTCATTCGTTTGGAATGATGTCAAAGGCGAGTCGACTGCGGCGCGAGCAGGAGATGAGATTCTCGATGCAGGATAACCTGTATAAATATCACGGTGCCACAGGAGGAAACCTACAGTTTAAAACCAAATTGTGATCTAATTGCTCTAGTTGAAAACGCCTTCAACTAACAGTGCACATCAGTATTTGGATTACTCTGTGCTGCACAGAGCTGAAGAAAACTCCAGTCACTCCGGCAATTTCTCAAGATGAGAAGTTAAGGTTACTGCTATATGCACCAAGAAGTGTTGTGGATAAAATAAATAAAATAGGAATAGTCAATTTCTGTAAAAAAAAAAAAAAAAAGAAAAGATTATTTTTACAAGAAAAAATGTCAGTGTCTGATGTCAAAAAGTCATATATTTAAGTCAAGAAGGAAAATTTATATGATTTAAACTAAAAACAAGGTATTCTGACATTATAAACTTGGACATTTGAGACAAAAACATCAGAAGTTTTCTAAGTTTTACGTGTTCAATTATTCAGATGCACAGCTGGATATTTTCCAAAGTGTAAGGAGCGCTTTCCATATCATAACATCTCACAGACCACAAGGTTTTGCCTTTGGTCATGCTAATTTTTTGCTAATTTAATACAGGTTTATTCTTGTATCTATGTGAAATTAATGTAGAAATTTCTAAATTTTTTTGGGAGGGAAATTTACTCCAAAAAAAAAAAAAAATTACATTTGTTTTTGTTTTCCTCACAATGGCCCTAATAAATGCTCCATTCTAATTGTAACAGTAAGCTGTCTAACATCAACTAATACCGCAGAAACGTGTCCACTGATAATAGATAAAAGATTGAATGGTTCTGATTTGATGTAGAGCTGCTACAAAATATAACAGGGACTCATCACTGTTACTATTACAATTGACTGACAAATATTGAATCGAAGCAAAGTTACTTAATTTTCCATTCATTTATGAAGTGACTACTTGTAATATGCTGCTCTTGGTCTCCATGTCTGTAGATATTTGTGAGCTACATGCTGAAGCTCATTGAGAATGAAGAAAAATAAAAGATAACATACAAAATATTCAGCAATATCACAGGCTAATTACCTTGATATATCTATGCTATAATTTCATAGCATTTCTTACAGTAAATGTCAGAGGTTATATTTTAGTTTGCCTTGCTCCATGTTTTTGAGAGGAAAGTCATAAATCTGAGTGGCTTTCTGCTGCAGTTCTGTTTTTTTTGTTTTTGTTTGGTGTTTTGTTTTATTACTTTTATGATGGTACAAAATCAGAATTTCCAACCCAGTACCAACCGTGTAGAAAACAGGAGTACAATAATGTAGATGCAGCGTGGCCTACACTTTCAAACGTTAATGGCTTGCTGAATGAAATACCTTTGAACCTAACATGGACAGGTATTTGGTTATTTTCAGCTGGGTTTTTACTCAAATACAACCAAGAAGGCACAAAAAAAATAAATAAACATCCCAGGTTTGTTAAACAAAAAAATAACCCAACAATTATCCTAATGAGGTTGCTGTTAGGACCACTTTGAGCTTTGAGCTTTCTCCTCCCTCTGATAATTGGATTTCAGCCTTTTTAGTCAGAGTGATTTATTTGCAGGGACTCTCAAAGTCCAATGAAAACAGTGAGAAATTTCCATGGAGTGGAACAGTTTGATCTGTTCAGGCCTAGTTTCCTATTGCCTTATTGTTGTTCCCTTCCCTCACTTTTTAAAGGTGATGTAACAACGTAATCAATCCCCTGACTTTATTTAACATCCTTTCAACCATTGTATCTAACTTAATAAATATAACCGGTGCCTCTTGATGACATTTATCTGATTTAAGCTCTTTTTATGTTGGCATTGGTTGGTAAGAGGTTGTATTAGGTTTTTAATGCTGCTTATTTGAACCACATTATAATAAACCCAGAGTAAATCCTCATAAACTGGATTGAATAAAGAACTTCAGGTTGTAGAAATGTGGTGGGTGAAGTGGTGAAAGATCCACTCTGCCTCTCTGCATGTGATCGGTGCCAAATACTCCACTGTTTACTCTGTCAAACTGAGTGCCAGCAGTTATAATAATCCCGGTTGAACTGGAGCTGTTTCAGGAAGGTTGTTCTGAGGGCAGTCCTGTTCACTGAATTGTGACGGTGTTGTGAAGATGCCCATAGTCGTTGGAGGCAGACTGAGCTGCCGTGACTCATTTCTGCAGGCGGCAACTGTTACTTGCGAGTGCTGTGAAAGTGTGATGCAGCCTACTCATGCTGGCACCTTCTGCGTTTTGAAGCAAGCTGAAGGAAATTTGTCTGTTTATTCTCCCTTTAGACAAAGTTTGATTCTCATGTTGACCTTAGACAGAAGCTTGTCTCAATGTGCTTGTTGGTGATCTTGTCAGATGGATTTTAAAGGAAGGATTTTGATGGAGAACAACAGCATACGCTCTTCTTTTTTTCTTTGGCAGCTTTTTGGCTCAATAATGCATGATAATTTTTGCATGTTAACTGATATTTTTGTATGTTTTTTTACTTCTTAAAATCTAAAATTTCCTAAAAATAGTTCTCGTATCCTTAAATCTTTACACCTTACAACCTCAAACGTGAATATGTATTTTGGGGATTTTCCCTGGAGGAAAATTGTGCATCTTTTTCTCTTTTTTTTCCACTAACAAAAATCTTAAGCTCGCATTATCAATATATTTCCTGGTATCCAAGTCAATGCTTTCTAGAAACATATTTCACTCAACTATGTCCAGATGTGTGCTTTCTCCAATGCAGCTGATTCAAATTAGTTAATTACTTTCTCAGCATGCCAACAGATTCTGCAGAGCTATTAATGTGACTCAGGAGCTGAGAAACGTCTTAAGATCAGCAGAACATTGCTACACCTTGTGGCTTCAAGGCTTCTACACCTTGAAGCCTGTCTGCTACACAGTCTTACGTTAGCTAAACAGATCAATATGCAATGTGTACTGTATCTGACATACACTAAAGATTTTATTTTAGCAGAAAAGGCTTTGGACTAAACTGTTACTCGTGTTAGCCACTCTAGCACCAAGTACAGTGTATCAGGCCTAGGCACACTCAAACATTTGCCAACAAACCACAGGAATCACCCACTGATTTCAAAAGTAACCAACAAAACGACGAATGCCCGACTTACCCAGAACAATAGGCATCAGTGATCTTGTCCACAGCTATATTGATGTAGAGGGTGTGTGGATCTGCCGTTTTCCTCATCGAGCGAAAGCGAAAGTGACGTGCACAATGTTGGAGGCATCGCGTGGCTCAAACACCTTGATCTCATCCAAAAAAGATGACATGAACTTCTTAGTTCCTCTGTCCATTGTAGTAGCTGATAAATTGTGAAAATCTGGTAGAAAGCAATATAATTACACTATATATTTAGCCAAAAAAACTGTATATAAAACATTGTTATTGATTTATTAGGCTTTTATATTTTTGACACAGACTAGGATAGGAAGTAAAAAAATAAGAAAGAGTAAAAAAATCATTGTATCAAAGTGAAATTGGATGCATATTAGACATAATGGATTATTCTCTCCATTTGCTGACATGCAAACCTTCTAGTGATTTATGATGGTAATTTTTAAAATCCCTGTGATTCTGCTTTTTGGTAGCTTTCTGCAGCAGCTTGTGTGAAGAGTGCTGGACTGTGCTTTGGAGCTCGCCCCACTATCGATCTAAGTGACCATGCTTCTGTGTGTCCAAGTGTGTGTGGTACCCGGTAATGTAATGTAATGCTGACTCAGACTGAGTTCGCCGACAGCTGCTGCCTCTTACTGAAGAGAGACGGGGATTTGAGGAGGGAGAGGGACGACTGGTGTGTGGGAGGGTGTGAGGAGGTAGATTTAAATAGAATAGCACTGATAGGCTTTTTATTTCCCATCATGCCACACATTTTTATCTGAGACTATTCTATTTCAATCTTGACACAAGAGGGTGTTTTTTAGATGTTCCCTGATGAAGGTTTTCTTTTTAGTAAAGGCTTTTAATGAAGCTGACTCTTAATTAAAGTGCAAAAACTTGCTTCTATTATTAGAAAATATCCACTGGAAATATTTTAGTGCTGTAGTGTAAGTTGACAATCTTTTTATTTTGTGTTTTCAGGCGCAGATCGCCTTCCTGCAGGGGGAGAGGAAAGGCCAGGAGAACCTAAAGAAAGACCTCGTTCGGAGGATCAAAATGCTGGAGTACGCACTGAAGCAAGAGAGGTGAGTGAACCATTAAATATCTGAGCTAGTCTGCTTCAGCTGCGGTGCTTGTGTGTTCTTTAAATAACCCACTATCACCATCAAAGAAATCTGTAAAGAGATACTAGGCCATTAGTCAACAAATCAGTATCTGCTTCTGAGACCACAACTCCTGTAGCAGTGCATCCCCGCTACAAGGAGTGAAGGCTGCATGTGAGTGACTTTATTCATCCATTATATTTGTATAGAAAGTAGTGAAAAAGATTTATACCATCTCAATAATCAAAGTAGAAATCATAATTGACATCCAGTTTTTTTTTTTGTTGTTGCAAATATTGTGGAATGTTGTAGCAAAAACTGTAAAGTTCCACTTGTGAAGGTAAATCTGTTAGGCTTCTTTTTTACAATTCTACTGGTTTAAAAAAAAAGAAAAAGAAATGTTTTGTCAAATTAAAAGATCATTTCAAACCTAAATATGCCAGTGATATGAATAATTTCAGGCTTAGCTGTACCTGGGTGTTTGTTTATTTGTTGCAGTTTGGGTCATGATTGAGGCTTTCACCAACCTTATAACATACTGCATGTTGTCCTGAAATGGTGAAGCCCTGGTTTGACATACTGATGTTGTTGTTTTCAAATTCACTGTACAGAACAGTCAATCAAGGAGATCTCCCTGACACACCTGACATGAAGTCAACATGTTAGATTGATTGTAGAAATCAGAACAAAAACATTGAGTACAGGTGGGGTGTTCGACAGACAAACAGAAAAAAAGATGGGGAGAACTTGTACTTCAAATATGAGTTCTTGGCTACTAAAATAATTCAGACAGAGTGACTGCATCAACATTACAGTTTCTTTTTGAAAGAGTGTGATTTAAGGCCGTGTTTTTCTCTCCAGTCTTAACTGCTCCCTCACTCAACTACATAGGATGTTCATGACTTCTTTGTGGGTGATGTTAGAGGTCTGAGACTGTAAATGACATCCTTCATGAGGAATCCTACGAATGCAAAGCGTTGCTGACGCAGGCGTAGCCAGGCATGTCAGATAAGGCAGTATCAAACTCCAAACCTGGAGTAGGGAGTAAATGTAACGTGTTACATTTACTTTACATCATGTGTTTTTGTGAGATCTTGCAGCAGGGAGGTTAAACAAATAAAATCCTCAACACAACCGTGTCAACTGAGTTTCAGGATGGCTTTTTTTGCTCCGTCATTCCCCCGAGTCAGCTCCAGTTTTAGTTAATGTTTGGCTCCGAGGCACGTCGTCATGGGTTGTTCAGCGTACAATCGTCCTCCGTCTGTTAACAGCCTATTTTTATCTACTTAGCCTCAGTGAGATGACTGCAGGCCTTCCCTCAGGAGGAACCCTTAACCCAGAAATACTACCACTTCTCCTGGTTGCTAAGCAACAGGTCACGTCTCCGAGGGTGTCTTGAAAGCAATTTCAGAAATGGCTTTTTTGAGTGTGGGATGTGCCCTGTTTGAAATGGCTTTAATTTTAATGAGGTCGCTTCCTCTAGATCGTCACAGTGCTGGATGGAGGGGGCTGCTAAGCTAAAATGTTTTCTTCCGTTGTCAGTCGACCTCAGCTGGGAAAAACGTAACACTTCCTGCTGATGATATAATATAGCTGTGTTTGTCGTGCTGTATAAACTTGAAAACTGACTCCAGCAAAATAACATTTGCAGAAATGTCTGTTTGCTTTTAAACTATGTAGATGCCAAAGAAGCGTTGAAGTAAATATATTATGAGACATAGTTTAATAATTATTCATCAGATTTATCAAGTAACAGAAAACAGGGTTCAAAGTACAGATGATTATTAATATTTTCCTGATTTTATTACCAGTCCCAAGTTTTCACCCTTTGCTTTTTTTTCTGCTTTCAGAGCAAAGTACCACAAATTAAAATACGGGACGGAGCTAAATCAGGGCGACATGAAACCTCCAAGCTTCGACTCTGGTAAGTCGACAGAACCTCGAAGTCACTGTGGTTGCTGAGCTCATACATACCTGGGGTGACAGCATTGGCACACGTAAAAGGCTGCATTCATGTTGGATCTTGTTCGTTTTGGTGCATTGCTTCACAGCGTACTTAACCTTGGAATTACGAAAGAGCAATTGTTGCAGATGTAGAAGAGGAAAAAAAATGCCTGAGAAATGAGAGTTTCAAGCAGTCACGACAAATTGCAAAAGATTTGCTCACCTGAATTAAACTTTTCAGATTTTACTCATCTCTGACACTATGCAGCTTTTCAACTATTTAGTTATTCCTTTTTTCTACACTTTGTTTTTGCTCCAAGCACTGAAATGATTATATCTGATTATATCCTGAGAAAAATTGAAAACACTCCACTGGAAGCTTGTCTTTGTTATTCTTTAATCCATCGAGCTGTCGGCAATGTTACAACATTTATAAGTAGAAAACAGCTTTCATGAAAGGGTTCACAGTTTGCTTTGTGGATTATTTGTGGAGTATTGAGGACATTATTTTTAGAGCTTAAAATTATTTATTTTCTGTACTGTAATTGAACTGAAACAATAGGTTTAATAAACAAAATGAATACTGATCCATGGTATATTTTTAGTTGATGAACAATAGAAACATGATCACTATGAGCGCAACACCTACTTCTTATTTTATTCTGGTTTTATTGGCTCCTCGTGTTCAAACCATCAGTCAGGATAGCGATGCTTCCTCTCTTCTCTGCTCATCTCTATTCATGAGGAATGTTCAAAGCGCAGAACCCTTGAAGTGTTGATGATTTGGAGAAGGTGAAGAAGAGAGGTGTTGGATGAAAGAGGGGGAGAAAAGAGAGAGAGCTGGGAGGCGTTACTGGTTTGGTGGCTCGTCTGCCAGCCCATCACCCGCTGCGTTAATTCTGACACAGTTTTTGAGACGTCTTCACCTCCGCCTGCCTCTCAACACTTGCTCTCAGGTCATCTTCTACAATGTAGAATAAAAAGTTCTGTTTTTGAAGATTTATTTTTTTTGGAAGATTGGGATTTTTTTTTCACCATTACGCTCCTTGGGTTTCCATAGTTCAGAGTGATGTTAGCCCACCCAAGAACTACCTTTTTTTTCTTCCCACAAGCGTGTCTACCGCGTGTATTTATTTCGACTTTGATTTCAGGTCAACTCACAGAAGCAGTTATTTAAATAAAAGCCAGTTTCTTTTAGATATTTTCTGTCATTTGTATTGTTTCTTCTAAGAAAAAAAACAAATTGAGTTTGGCATAAAAACATCAGAGTTTAATTTTAATTCATATGGCACAGCCATGCTACAATATGAATCTCATAAGCTACAATTATTTTCTTGGGATTTTATGTGATAGAACAACAAAATGAAGCATAATACGTAGTTTAAGGGCAATAATATGTGGCTTTGCAAAGGTTAAAGATTAGAATATTTGTCAGCTGCATTTACTCTTATATTGTTACCGAAAATCCAAAATACCTTCAGAAATAAACTCCACCTTCATCTAATTTAATTTTAGTGTAGGTGCAGCTGTTCAGTAAAGTCCCAAGAGGTTTGTAGAGAACAAGAAGACCGGAAGCCCTAATATCCTGCAACGTTTAGATGCATCCCATCTCCAACACAGCTGAATCAAACGGCTCATTAACCGGCCTCTGCAGAGATGAATAATGTGTTAATAAGGGGACTCAGGTGTTTACAGGATAGTACCTTTTGAGGATTGGACTTGGTCAACCTCGATGAAGACAAAAAAACACACCAGGTAACTCAGAGATAAAACTGCAGAAATCCACAAATGAAGAAAGCAATAAAAAGTGCTTCACTATTTGCCACAACACAGAAAACTTGCGGAAGAACGTGCTTTGTCAGAAACCAATAAAGACTCGAGACTGGGCCCGATGTTTGCCTTCCAGCAGGAGAGTGACCCTAAACATACAGCCAGAGATAGTTAAATGGTTTAGAAAATACAGGGTTCTTGCAGGTGCTTGGAGTCTTTCAAAATGCTTGAATGTCAATTAGGTGTTTTCAGGTTTTGAAAAGTGCTTCTGTATAAAAGTTTTTAAACTGCACAGTTTTGTAATAAAATGCAATCTGACTAAACTCTAGTTTTGCACAGGAGGGTGGGCAAAAATGTCCGTTTCCAGATGTTCGAACCTGCAGTAGACCTGCAGCTGTAATTCCAGCTAAAGGTGGTTCTGCAAAGTATTGACTCAGGGCGTCTTGATAGAAGTAAACACACTTTAGAGTTTATGGTTCTAACAAGGCAATATGTGGAGATCAGGTGTTAATATGCTTTTGCAAGACAGTCCGTGTTATTTATGATTATTTGCTCCTCGCTCGAGGGCTGACCATCTTTTATTTGCACCAGCATTTCCTTCTTGATGAAGACAAAGCTTGTGTTTCGTTGCTACTGACATCACTCGTCTTTCTAGTGTTTCATGGTAATCGAGTGGAGCACAGATTAGTCATCTGAGTTTTGACATTACAAGATGTCAGATGCTTTGTTTTACTTCAAGCTGTTTCAACGGTTTCTGCTGCCTTTGTCACACAACAGTTCATGTGTTGGGATAAAAATATTTTCGATTATGTAAATTTGAAACGATGTTAGGGTTTGGAGTCCCAGCTTTTACAGATTGAAGAGAAAAATGTTTCCTGTTCAACTGGATTTGACATTTGGTTTTATAAAGTTGGTAAAGAATGTGTGTCGTCTCCAGAGTGCAGCGATGCAGGAATGCTCTCGCTGTTTGCCAAGTGGAAATAATGTCAGAGGCTTGTTCGTCTTTGTTGTTTGTGAAGCTCTGATTTGTGCCTCTCTTCTCTCCTTCAGATGAGGCCAACGAGAACGATTCTTCTGGATCACTTAACAATCAGCTGTCCTGGAAACATGGCCGGCAGCTCCTCAGACAGTACGTACACAAGCTCTTCCAGCCCAAAACAAACCGAATGTGTTTAAATGAAATGAAAAGCCTGAGATTACGGGGCTAAGAAGCCGCTCTTTTCAGGCAAGCAGGTTTTGTGACATTTGTTGCTGGGCCAGCTGTGGCCAAACAGAAGGAAAACGATGGTGAACAGCGCCCTCACATGGACAACTGCAGTCATCACTAAATCTGTGTTTTCTTTAGACGTTCCCTGTTTGTTTAGAGGGTAGTTATTACATTGCTCTATAAAGTCTGTGAGTTTTGACATCATCCCTGCAGCTTTACTCCTCATCTGCCCCAACATGCCGGCTAATGAAAGGAGCCATTTTACTCAGCAGTCTGTGTGAACCGACGGATCAATAATGTGCCAAAACACCCTGCCCTCTTACCCCTCCATTCCCTTTCTATTAGTCACTCACTCACTCACTCACTCAGATTGTGAGGGCTTATCCTCCTTCGCTGCGGGGTTGGTGTAATATTTGATGAGAAGCTTGTTTTGCTGCAAGAGAACTGACAGCATGAACTAAACCGCTGAGAGATGAACAGACTATGAAGAGTAACATGTTTTTCACATCTTTTTAGTAAACTCGGGTACAAAAAACATTTAATTTAAAGCAACAGTATGTAACATTTTACAAATTTATTAAAACTGTCACCATGTCCTGACAGACCTCCACCTCCTCCCTGACCTCGTGTAGTCGCTGCTAAAAGTGCTAATGGCGAAGAAACGACGTACCGTTACAGGAAAACTGTTTATCTGCTGTCATTGGTGGCCATGCTAACTGTAATTAGGTGTCATCCCCCAGCACTCATGGCAGTGACTAGAGAGACACAAGTCTTTATACCCTAATTAATCAAAAAGTCATGGATGACCAATCAGAAATTACCAGGAGGGGCAATAAATGTGTTCTGCACTGTAAAGAAGGGTTGGCAATGTGGTGGTCACTGTTTCTAATGAGCACTGGAGCAGGAAGAGCCCTCACAGCAGTGCCATCTATCTGCAAGGAGGCACCGTTTCAGGCTGGAGGCCAGAGTAAATTTTACTGTGGGCTGCAGATGAAGAGAAGAGTTCCGTTTTTTTCTGGGGTTGCTTATTTCCTCTGTTTTCTAAACTCCCTTTCTACCTTGTTTGCAGGTACCTGCAGGAGGTGGGTTACACAGACACCATCTTGGATGTAAAGTCACAGAGGGTCCGAGCCCTGCTGGGTCTCGCCGGCGATGGAGCCGGCAAGACTGGAGAACGGATGAGCACGGAGCCTTCGGTCAACGGGCCGAACTCAACACCAAAGGGGACCAGAGGGTGAGTATACGCCAGTAATCCTGCATCTGTTGAGGACATGCTGTGAGATAATCAGTTTTAAGGAATCTGAGTGCAGAATTGATCCTTAGACACATCTAGATAAACAAACACTTTAGCCTATCTATAGATCTGTTTGTTCTGGGACAGAGCAGAGCTGGACCGTCCCATCCAATTGGCTGCAGACAGATGATTAGCTCCTCGCTGCGGAGCTGCAAATGCACTTTATTCTGCTGTATTGTTTCAGTTTCATTATTTGCTCCAAGCTGCAAACATTTAGTTTAGAACAGGTCTTCCCAAGAAGTATCCCCCCATGTCTTTCATGCTTTTCTTTCAGTTTCTTTTTATGTGATCCAACATATTACAAAACATCTCAGGAAACTTTGATCTCTGCGGTTTATGTTGCCAACATCTTCCAGATAATCAGTGTTTTGCTCTTCGTGCCGCCTGACGTTCCCAGTTGGGGCTGGATTAGTGACTCTATATTTATTTTGATTATTTAGTAATGTCTTTCTAATTGTCCTTGTTAACATGAATACATGGTATAATGTTTATATTAGTTTGTTATTTAAATCTTGCCTGCTCTAACAGCTCCTTCCTCGCACTAAGCAACAATTGTAAATAAGAAATTGTTCTTAATCTGTCCTGCATGATTTAATAAAGGTTAAATAAAGATGTAGCTGATGAGTGTCTTAATAATAATTGACAGACAACAGAAATGCCAAACTGCCAAGAGGTTCATTACTTTTACTGTCTTGTTGAAATAGCATAACTGGATGTTTCTTGTTAATTATTATTTAGTATTTCAACAGATCATGGCATATACGGTTTGTTTTGCAAACTTAAATCAGAATGATGCTGTTACTTTATCCACTATCAGCTCCACCATCCTGGGGCAATATTTGTCTAAATAATATCAAAATATCAGGATAAAACCAAATGATATAAATATGGCTCACCAGCTCAGATGGTTGAATCAGATGGAGTCTTTATTTGCAATCAGAGAAAAATAAAAACTGACAAATGTCCTTTAAGGGTAAAATGTTTTAAACACAATGTATTTGTCTTTAATAAACAGACTTGCATTTTCTTTCATTTCTTAGTAAGAATAATCATATCTATCCAGCCACTTAAACACAGAAGATGTTTGTTCTTCCAGATCTGCTTTTAGTGAATTTATTGAACTTAGCTAAACACAGCAGGCGTTTTTAAAGAAGGCGTGACCCAAATCTTGCTCTTATTGTGAGAAAACACAAAAATGTGTCAATTTTTTTTAATTGAACTAAAATCAATTTGCAAAAAGAGAAATGAGCAAAATTTCTTTGTATCAGATTCACAATGATACACACATCTCTGCCCTACTAATAACATCTGTTAACCTTATATATTTAATTAAAATACTGCAGGCTTTGATTATTTATATATGTTTCTTGAAATAGTTTTTTTTTGTACATGTGGGTTTGTTTTGGCCCATGTGACAAAATGTTTGGACACCACTGTCTTTATGATTCATGAAGGTATTACATTTAAATCTTAAAGATTTTTAGAAGTCTTAAACACAAAGAAATCCTGGTTGTCATTATTACTATTTTTATTTATATATTTTTACGTAAGGTTCTGATTTTAAAAATTAGATCCTGATAGCTGCTAAAGGGAAAAGTTTGAAAATTAGATTTTGACATTCTGATTAATTTTGTCCTTGCGTTATCATAGAATGTTATAGAGTACGGATATCAAGGTTCAAGCTTCCCCATCGTTATAACTCAGGTTTTTCTAACTTGGACTTTTTCGTTTGACTAGCACCATTTTCAAAACATGGAAATATGTTTTTTTTTCTAATTTTAAGCATAAAATCAGTCGTGCTTGTTATTGTAGAGGCTAAATCGATAAATGAAACTGATTCATTTATTGCTCGACCATGTTGATGTGTTGGTATAAATAAAAAGCCCTGGGGTCGTGTAAATCAAATCCATGAGCGCTATGTGGTTTTGGGAACTGTTTTGATAAAAGTATTTTTTGTCTGTGCAGAAAAGCTGAGCTTTCTGACACAAGCGCTGTGCTGGAGGCCTTCAAATTCATCGAGAATGCAGACTTCAGTGATGAAGATGAGGAGGAAGACAGCGACGGGAAAGACAGGACTAATGTGGAATCCAGGACTGTAAGGAACCTGTCTACCTTGTTACGTCAAAACAGTTTAGCTTGGTCCAAGATGTTCATGGAGAGTAAAGAAAATAAACTCTTCCTCAGATTGTGCGAAAAAAGCCCTCGTCGTCGTCGTCATCATCTCCAGCCAGTATGGACACCAGTGAGGATCCCGACACAGAGGAGGCCCTGAAGGGCTTCGACTTCCTGTCGAATCCTGACGAGATGGACACGTCATCAGAGTCCCGGGGGACCGGAGACGGCACCGACTGGGGTGAGTCTGAGACATCAGAAACGGTCACAGAGTCAACAACATGAAAAACTGATGAGAACACATCACTTATTGTTTGATGCAGTTATCTTAAAATGTTTCTAACAGTTTGGTGATGTTTCTGGAGTCTTCATTCATAAATCACGCTGTGGTCATGAACCATGACTGCCTCTGTTTAACCCACAGTTTGTCTCCCACTGTGTTCCCATAGCCAGCCCACTCTGTGTCTTCCACTCGTTTCCACCCAGATCAGTATCAGCCTTAAAAAAAATACATAATAGCTCCCAAAAGTATTCGCAACCCAAAAATAATTTTTTTTCTCGTTACAACCATAAACTTCAGTGTGCTTTATTGGGATTTTATATGATAAACCAGCAAAAGTAATGCATAATTAATGTCTTTCAAACATTTTTCTTTACAATTACATAGGTCTGAAATGATTAATCAGATTAATCGTGATAACTCAATTATTGAAATAATGATCAATTAATTTATTAATCTAGTAATTGTGAACTGTATTATAATAACCTTCAAAAAGTTTCATGTTTCTACTTACAAAAATAAACTGAAAATCATTTTATTTCCACTTGAGTTGTGCACTAATGTGTTTTGTTCTGTGACATAAATGCCCATTAAGTTACATGGAAGTTTCTGGTTGTAACGTGACAAACTGCAAACAAATTCAATATGTTAGGAAAGAACTGTGTGGAAAAAAAATCTTTTTTAATGCTTAAAAATCTGACTGTTCCTGAATTCGATTAATTCTTCACCTAACAGTAGTTCTTAACAGAACACAATTCTAGTAAAGAAAAAAATATGAGGAGATTCTGGAGAATCCTATTAGTCTAGTTGTTTAAAACCCACCAACTCAGTAAAACCTCTGGGCCTGAGAGAGGCCTGCATCTCCAGCTCAGCCTCTCGTCGGCCATGCAGCTCCTCAACAGCCTCTTGGTCTGGTTTTTGTTCCCCTGTGTAGACAAGGACGAGCAGGGTCCCGTTTCTGAGGCCTGGGATGTGGACCCGGGAGTGATAAACAAACTCAAGGAGCAGTACAAAAAGGAGCGCAAGGGGAAAAAGGGGGTGAAGAGTAAGTGCCGATAGACATTGCTGCCTCCTTCAGTCTCTTCTCTCTGCAGAGCCTAACTTTCCTGAGCTCGATCAAAACGCCTCCGATCAAAAGAGAGCATCTTTTTTCATCTCCTCCTCTAGCCGCTCCTTCCTTTGTCTCTCTTTGTTCTTTGTCTTCCAGTTAGTGCTTGCAAATGCCATTAAATCCCCTCCCATATGAAGTGCAATGCTTGATGCATGTCTTGTCTGTTGCATTTGTTTGTTTCCCTTCATTTCATCTTCACACCATCATCTCGTCTTTGTTAAATTTTAGCAACTAAGTAACACTTTGTGTCAGTTAGGCATTCCGTCTCCCTTCTGGGCTTTTAGCCATCTCTGCAGACATCTGTTTCTCTGTCTTTGTAGCCATAACAACATAATGATCTTCATTGATGTCCTTGTCCATCTGCCATGTTGATACTCCAGTAGCAAATAATATAGCTGCCGATATAGATTAACAGCCAATAGAAGCTTTTTTGAGAAGTGACTTAGCTGAGTAATAAGATTGCTCTCAGATTAAAAACTCACTTAAACCTTGTTTACCAACTGAGAGCTCTTACATGTTCCATGCAGACGTTTCCTTCTTTGATTGATCATGAGATCAACAACATACTTCAACTCCTTTTTTTTTTCTCAAACTTTTTTCGCTTTCATTTCTCCTGTTATGATCTAACAGAAATCCTAAGATTTTTCTTCACTCTTTTGGTGCTTTATCACTTTGGTGTTCATGTGGAGAGACTTTCTAGCCGAAAGTGGAGTTAAAATATCAAAGACCACTGACTGACAAGCACAAGGCTGCCTTTTACTAAGCTAAGATTTATTTTTAAAGGCTTGTTGGGACATGTAGTTGGATTTCATGAGTTAAGTCATTAAGTCTCATTTCCAGCAGGTGAATGAAGCTAAATAGATAATAGATGCAATAGAAACAGCCTTTATTGTTCTATAAAGGACAATTCATACGCAACGGTAGGCACAGACATAAAAGTTCACACAAAAATTTCTTCAAGAAGTGTACAGAATCCAAAAGTGCATTTGCTGAAAGAATAACATATAGAGCAGCAATTAAGCCAGAACTCTAAAAAGAATATACATTTTGCATTTAAGGTAAAATAAATAAAATTAAAAAGAAACCTGATTTGTCTTTAAATATGTTCTACTCAGACCTCAAGTGGCATAGTTTTAAATTCACCAGGTTCAACTACTGTGAAAAAATAATAATAAACATTTTTTTCCCCATTATAAGCACCTTTTGCTTTTCAGCAGCTTAGCCATATTAGCTCTTGATGTCAAGTTGCAGAGAAAGGCCTACATTTTTCACATCAAGATATTTTTTAGCTGCATACACTAAATGAAAATATGTTATTGCATTTTAGGCAATAAAATGTTTATTATTTAAAAAGGAATTTATTATTTGTTTATGTGCATATTTGAATGTATTTCTGATGTACAAAAATGCTTCAGTGGTTAAAATCTGCAGAATGTGCCACTTCTTATTTAACTAATCAATAGAATAATTGATTACTAAAATAATCATTGTTTGCGGCCCTAATATTTTTCACTGTTTGTGGATCAGAGAATAACAATAAATTCAAAGCACTGCTCTGTTTTTTGGGGGGGGGTTTCACAGCACATTTCTCCAAATTGGAGATAAAAAAGTTCTGTTTAAAGAATCTGAAGGGGAAAATGTGCTCCTAATTGTTGTTTTTAGAATTTATTTCAAGTTTAATGTTATGTAACTGAAAAATAAATATACAAAGACCAAAATTTGTTTTACCTGCAAGCCAATGACTGTTGCTCTCCACAGTTCACCGTTAAAGATAAATGTGCCTCAACTTCTTCTCTACCTTTGCAGGACTCTGCTACTGGCCTCCCATCGTCCTCTGTTTTTACTGATTTTTCTTTTTTCATTGCTTCCTTCTATATTCATTTTTTCTCTGTTGCTTCAGCATATACCCACCGCTTTCTGGTTATTTTTTTTTTTCTTCTTCCACTCCATCCAAACATGTCGGTTGTTTGAACGTTGAACCTAACTCGTTAACAGGGCCCAACCGGTCTAAGCTGCAAGACATGCTGGCTAACCTGAGAGACACGGAGGACCTGTCTCACATGCAGCCTCAGCCGACCCCGCAGTCCCGGCCCAACGTGCCGCGCTTCAGCGAACACGAGGGGAACAGGACAGAAGAAGGTGACTCACTAAATACAAAACACATTTCCTGTCCCTTCTGCCAGTTCTTCACCGATTGACAGATGTTTTTTATTTGGCCTTTCCGCAGTTGAAGCGCTCACTTTCCCACCCACACCAGGAAAGTCGTTCATTATGGCCACAGAGGAGGACATGGAGAACGTTCTGGGCCTGGGGGAACTGGCTGGACTCACTGTGGCCAACGAGGCCGACAGCATGGTGTATGATGTGAGTGGCATGGGGCAAAATGATATCATTTACCTGTGTTTGAAATGTCAAATTCAAAGGGTGTTTTATATACATATTTTTTTTAAAGTGAGATATACTCTTGCAGAACACAAACATCATTATTCCCTAAACTAACCGTACAGATTTACTTTAAGCACCATGAAAATCAACTATTTAATTCTGCTGGAAACATTCTTAGTGATATTTATTTGTACAATTGTCCTTACACTTTTATAATTTTTTTGTTGTTTTCTCTCAGATTGGCAACAATAAAGATGCCATGAGAAAAACGTGGAACCCCAAATTCACCCTGCGGAGTCATTTTGACGGGATTCGCGCTCTGACCTTTCACCCTGTGGAGCCGGTCCTGATCACTGCTTCTGAGGATCACACGCTCAAAATGTGGAACCTGCAGAAAACCGCTCCAGCCAAGAAGTAAGAAAGCTTCAGCTCTCTATTAACTCACCTTCATATGACGGTTTTTACTTTTCCTACCAAATATGAGCAAAACAAATCCTGTAGCTGCAGCTTTTTTGTGTGTTTATTTGACACTCTTCTGCAGAAGGACGTAACCCAGCAGCTCTAAGACTAGAAAAGATGAAATGAGTTTTTTATTTTATTTTTTTTTATCTCAGCATTGTACTTATGCTGCATGACTGAAACTAATTACAGAAAACAAGCAGCTAAAAAATATCTTGGTCTGTAAAATGTAGCTTAAAAAAAAATTAAGGAAAATAAAACAAAGAGATAACTCTAGTGTAACTTGTTTCAAGTAGAAATTACAATGAAATATTTATTGTCTTGTCACAAAAAAATGTAAATGACCCAGAAATGGTGCTTAAAATTGGGCACAATTAGAGCCGCTGAATGTTAAAAATAAATGGTCCTATTTTATGAATAAAAATGTTGTTTTTTGTGCATTAAAAATACATTTACCTTGTGTGAAATTGTGAAGGGATTCTAAAACCAATCAATGGAAAAATTTGTAAAAATTTATATCTAGCATTTTTTAAAAAGATTAAAAGGCTTGTGGAAAAAGACATGAAAAATTAGAGTTTTTACCAAAATTTGGCCACTTTTTATTCCACTTGCATCAGAAACAAATGGAACAAAACAAAATAAAAATAAAAATATTAAGTCAGAAGCATGTTAGTACAATATTTAAGATATAAAGATTATTTTATTTATGTTCAATTTCTTACCTAGCAGTGATTTTATTCAGCCTTTTCTGCATGATTTCAGTCTCAGTCCTATTTGAGGCTCATGTTTGTCGCAGCAAATATGAGCCATATTAAACCATATAAAACTATATTTTTGTCCCACAGTGGTAAATCAATGGGAGGCTTAATTTTGCTTCAGATTTCAAATATTTGTTTTTATTTATTTTTTTATTAAATTAATCAACATTTTGTCAGCAGGAGTACATCTTTAGACGTGGAGCCTATCTACACTTTCAGAGCCCACAGGTAAAATACGGCACTTTTGTCGATTCTTTTTTTTTTTCAGCTTGTGATACAGATTACTTAATGTTTGCTATTTTATTATGTAAAACACAACAGGGGCGCTGTACTGAGTGTGGTGATGAGCAGTACAGGGGAACAGTGTTTCAGCGGAGGGGTCGACGGCACCATCCAGTGCTGGAACACGCCCAACCCGAACATCGACCCCTACGACTCCTACGGTAACCTCAGCGTGTGTTTCGATTGAACCAGGAGTGATTTTTAACGGCAAAGCATGAAAGGTGACCTTGGTCCCCGTGTTTTCAGACCCGTCAGTGCTGCGCGGGGAGCTGAGTGGACACACCGACTCGGTGTGGGGTCTGGTGTACAGCAGCGCACACCAGCGCCTCCTCTCCTGCTCCGCCGACGGAACCGTCAGGCTGTGGGACGCCAACACCACCTCCCCTTCGCTCGCAGTATTCAACGAAAACAAAAGTAACAACCGGATTCAAATACATTAAGTTTACCTTTTTATTGTCTTTATTAAAAATTGAGAAATTAAAACTTGCACTTGTTTAACCCTCTGCTAGAGATGGGAGTGTCGTCCTCTGTGGACCTGGTGTGCAGTGAACCAGCTCATCTGGTCACATCCTTCACAAACGGCCAGATCGGCCTCTTCAACATGGAGACCCGCCAGCTGGTGCTCAGTATGGAATCTAATCTGGAACCAGGTAAGTTTAGGGACGAGCTGCACAAGGCATAAACCGAGGTGGGCTGAAAATGTAGAACAAATTGTTCATGTTGCACCTTGAACAAACATTGACTCACTGTTTAAATGACTAAATTACTGGGCAATTACATCCATTTGTGTGCAGCCATTTTCCTCTTCACTTCCCAGTGATTCGGATCTAACAAAGTTTAATTTTATGAGGAAACCGAATCATTTAAAGTCGATCATGCACTATTAAACTTTTCTTGCTCTTCAAAAAACATGAAATCGTAGAGTATTTTTTGTCTAGTTCTGGTGTAAACATCTTACTACACTTAAGATAAGACAAAACTAAAAAGTAACTTTCAGTTAGACAAAGGAGGTTGTTTTTAGTAAATAATTGTTTAATATTGATTGAAAACGTACCAGTTTCACTGACAAATTATTAAAACAAGACAGTGATCCCATGTTATAAGTGAAATAATATGCCAGTGGAACTCATGCTTCTTTTATCAATATTAAGGAATTATTGACTTAAAACAAGCTCCAATTTCTTGCTGAAAAGTTGCTTGTAAGTTAGTTTTGTCTTATTTCAAGTGTTCTTGCTTACTAAGCTATTGTTCTTGCAGTGTGCAGTCTCATTTCAAAATGTTGAAAATTATGCATCAAACACCTTAAAAGGACTTTCTTGCAAAAGTTTTTACAATGGAAATTACTAAGCATGTTTTCATTTATTATGCAATTAATAGATTTATTGATTGTTGTGACAGGCCTATTTGTGAATATCTTTGCAAGACGCTCCCTTTATATAGTAACTTGTGTTGACCATTGAATCTGTGTTGACTAACACTTTCTCCGGTTGTCACATCTTTGTTTGGAGTCAGATATTTCTGTGTTTTTCATCGTTAAATCTTTTTTTTTTCCTTTAACCAGGAACCCCCTGTCAGATCAACAAGGTCCTCAGCCACCCAACTCTTCCAATCACCATCACAGCGCAGGAGGACAGACACATCAAATTCTTTGATAATAACAGCGGGAAGCTGATTCACTCCATGGTGGCCCATCTGGACGCCGTCACCAGCTTAGCTGTGGATCCAAACGGACTTTATCTCATGTCAGGCAGTGAGTATCTAACATTCTCTTCTGCTTTCTTCTTCTGTGGCTTGAATGGTTGACTCAAACCCAGTCTAAAATAACTGGCAGTATTTAGAAAATGTGAATTATGCCGAACAAGGATTTTAAATTATATTTATTTACCACACCTCCCTCAACATTAATTAACACCACTGGTAAAGATGTGCGGAAAGCCTTAAAGTATTATTTAGCCTTACGTTTCCTTGCAGGATCTCAAATTGCAGAAGTAGCTAAGCTTTAACTTGACTGCATGCACTCAGAGGGGAAAAAGTAAATATTAAATTGCTTTATTTGTTTGCTTTTTAATATTTTCTAGAAAAATAATAAGTTTTATTTTGGTCAATGTGTCTAGTGCAGGAGGCTACACTTCTGCTTTTCAAAGATGTAGGGTTGTATAATTGCACATCTATTTGCAGCCATTTTCACGCACGAGTGTAAACGTTTAGTTGGGGGGTCAGGAGCAGCTAATTTGGATTTAAAGTGACAAGAGGCCCTAAAACAGCTGAAAGGAGCTTGAAATAGGACTCAGCATACAGAAATCTCATTATCTAAGAATGATTTTGTATAAAAAAGGCAATGAACATGTTTTGTATCTCCTGTAAACCTATTCTAACCTGTTCAAGGAAGCATAACATTGCTCCTAATTCATGCAAAATATTAAATTTCTTCAGGGCTAAAAGCCATATCAAACCTCTAAGCAACTTCCTGCATGTTTTGTCCTCAGGTCACGACTGCTCCATCCGTCTGTGGAACCTGGAGAGTAAAACCTGCATCCAAGAGTTCACGGCTCACAGAAAGAAATTCGAGGAATCGATCCACGACGTGGCGTTCCATCCGTCTAAATGCTACATCGCCAGTGCCGGGGCGGACGCTCTCGCCAAGGTGTTCGTATGACACGGAGCAACACGTCCCTCCCCCACCACAGCCTCGCTCTCTGACTCAGTCTCCTACGATCAGGGACCAATAGAGACACAGCAGGGGAAGGACAGTCAGGCAGCGAGTCTGGTCCCACCTCAAACTAGCCACTGGTCTCCTGTCGGACTCGCAGACTATGTAGCCAATAGCCTCAAATAGGTTGTGAGGAGGAGGAGGAGGAAGAGGAACTGCTCTCTGGTCCCGACCTCCTTCACTCCCCACCATCCAGGCAGGCCTGGGTGTGACTGGCCACAGCGCCCCCTGCAGACAGACTCAAACTTCACCTCCACAGAAAGGAGAGAGGCTCAGGACAAGTGGCAGTGAGGAGCGGAGATATGAGGTCCCATCTTCCTTCGCGCTCATCCCAGATCCTCCTCGGCTAAACCAAGTTTTTCTCCGTGTTGCGTTTCTGAGACAGAAGCCTCCCAGCTCCTCTCCTCAGCTTCCCCAGACTGACTCTGCTAGCTTGACCTGCCTTTATTTTCCTTTTTAAAAACCTATATTGACGAATGTGCCTTTGCTTTAAAAAGGTCTTTAAAAAATTTTATTTTAACAAGCTTGTTTTTCGGGGGCGGGGGGAAGCTGGTTGTCGCAATGTTGTCGGTTTTAACATTGGATGTAAAATTACAAATACTTATAATAAACAAAAATATATATTCAGTCTTAAAAATTTACAGTGCAGCGTGAGTTTGAGTTTTTGTTTTTGATAAGTGTGGTTGGGATGTCAGTTCTGTGTGTTTGGAGGCAGCGCTGGTAGAGCGATACAGACCATTAATTTCATGCCTGTTTCTTAGATTGAAGCCACTGTACACTTCTGAAGATTACACGCTTATGTGTCCAAAGTAAACCATTTTGGTTATATAATTAAAATTAAACAGACTTGATTCTAGATGTCAACTTTTAGGAATATCTAACACATTTTGGCCAGTTTGCTCTTGTTTGAATTGAATGCTGTGTACTGTAAATAGTTTTTTTTTTTTTTTCCTCCCCCGCCTCAGCTGTGTGGACATGCTTGACTACGATGTGATGTATCATGTCCAGGTATTTACAGTAGTCCAGTGTTTAGCAGGAGATTAGTGCAGTACTTTTAGGACTATTTGAAATGATGATTTAACCAAGAGAAATGTCCTGCAGTTCCAGTTTACTGTAAATCCATGAGGTTTGAAAGCAAGCAAAGATTAAAAAAGGCAAACAGGATGTTGTACGTGGAGAGTACAGCTTTACATGAGCCATTTTCTCAGTCACTGGTTTGTATATGAGAGTATGTTCGAAATAAAATCTGCTGTAAAATGTTAATTGGGCTCAGATGTTGGTTATTTTGAATGCTGTTTTTGATTGACCCAATCGCGTGAATTGAATTATGCTCAATGTTATATCAACTTTTTTTTTAGCTTTATGTTATAATGTCATTCTCTCATCAAAAACACACCTGAAATGTTGCTTTGATTCCTACATATACATTTGAGAAACCCTATATAAATAACAATAACTGGAAAGTTATAGTAGATTCATCTGATCTACTTTTTAACATGATTAATATCACTACTGATTTGGTCTAATCCACTGAGTTAAATTTTTGAGTTGCTAAATTCACTAAATCACCTTAGATAATCTCAATTTTAGGACTTAAATGGTTTTTATTTTGACCAGATTTTCCTCATTAGGTCTTAAATGGGTACTTTGGATTTTCTGGTGAGTTTCTGTGAAGTCATGCTGCATTCAATTTGTAGTCAAAAGTCAGAAATTCAAACTTCCGAATCAAAAATATCAACTTGAACGCCGCTCCTGAAATCAGACTTCCGTCTTGGACTGTAGACTTTTTCCAACACCAACTTCGAGATCCAATATGGCCGCTCTTCACATACGCCATAACCTGAGGTGGAGACGTTTATTTCACAAGACATGCGTGTACAGATGCGTCTAAATCAATGTTGCCTGTTCTGAACTGAACAGATTAAAAGTGGTGTTTGGATGTGGAAAGAAAAGCTTAAATTTCATAAGAGTTACTGCAAATAATTACTACTCAATGCAATCAGCCACCTGAATTGCATTGAAAAACAAAATAAATGTCTTCTACTGGTGCTAGAAAGCTTTGTAATTTCTTTTCGGAGTGTGAATCTTAACAACCCATTACATCACTCACTTTGTACTTGTGTTCTTCCTCATTTCTTTTTTTTTCTTTTGCTTTGTTCCCAGAGTATGCTTCGATATGTAAAGGCACAAGGAATATTCTCTTTGTTGCAATTTTCTTATACTTTGCTACTTCATTCAAAAGCAAAGATCTAAGTTGAATACATTTGAAAAGATAATTTCTCATGTTTGGACACACTGATATATTTGCTGCATGTATTGTGCAAATGCTGGGTTATTTTTTGTTGACATTTCCTTTTTGTCCCTCCTTTTTTCTCCCAACAATTCAATGTTTTTAGACTTTATTGGCAATAGAAATATAAAAATATATACATTTATTTTCATATTTCCAATCACTTGAAAAAAAAAATATGCGGAGAAAAAACCCCATAAAAACATCATGTTCTGTTCATTTGTTTTATTAAAAACAAAAAATTACCAATTATGTGAACATGACAAGCAAGGTATTTTAATAAGCATATGTACAAACAGGAAAACAAAGGCAAAAAAAAAAAATCATAAATACTCTTAAAACTTCAAAATGCTTGGTATATTAGGAGCCGCTCGCTACAGAAATACAGAAAGGGATGAAATAAACTGCATAATCCAACCCCACTTTTCACAGAAGTCCACATCCATGCTGGTGGTTTGCTTTTACACCCACATAAAAATTAGATAAACAGCACCATAGTCTCTGACTTGAACTCAGATTACATCTCCTGTTAGGAAGATCAAAATACCTCAGCTGTGAAAGAGGGGATCCTCTTCACAGGTAATCACATGAAAGCACCATGTTAACAAGTTTATGAAGTATACGAAGCCATTAAAGGAAATGTTAGGAATGTGTTAAACCTACACATGTCCGCAAAGTTTATTATGCTGGAATCGCTTTCTAGTAATGCACAAAAAGAGTTGCATTTTGACTGCCATATATCATTGTAGCTTTCTGTTTTATTTCAGTTTCTTTTGATAAACTTGTTAAGTAATTACCTAAATTTTGTGTGAGGGAAATCACACAAACTGGCCACCAAAGAGTTGACAGTGTTGTGGCACCAACAAAAGGTGCAATGCTAATGTTTTTCATGAGAATTTACTGTGTTGATACATTTTAAAATTGATCTTCAAATCCATGATGAAATACAGTTACAAGAAAAGTTTACAAAAACTCATCATTAGAATGAACGTGGTATTATTTTGTGCCTTTAAAGATGTGTTTGAATCGTTCTCACAACAAAGAATGTCAAGGAATTTCAAGAACAAGAGTTAGGTTATAAAACTTGTTTTGATCCTAGAAAGGCTCATAAGGGTTAACATGTTTTATATACATACCGCCTCAAATAATTTTTTTAGAGAATTGAACCTTGGCCACTCGTACGATTGCTTTTTAAACCATAATTAGGCTTCTGGCTTAATTCTGACTGGATATTTCACAACTAATTATTCTAAATGAGTTGGTTTCCTGATACATGCCAAGCTTTTGAGCTTAGTCCACAAATTTTTCAATACAGTTGAGGTTTTGGCTTTGGAAAAGCCAGTCCAGAGGCCTCAGTTTCTCCATTTCAAAAGCATTTCTGATGCGTTCTTGAAAAACATTCTTGTTTTAACGACATTAAAAAGAAACTTGTCATAAAAAGTAATCTCCTTAAAACCAAAATTTATTCTCTTTTAAATACAAAAGGTCATATTAGTAAAACAGCAATCTGTCTTGGGATTTTTGGATGTTGTCTAAAAGAAACAGAGTGAAGAGTCATGGTGAGGTTTAACAAGCCGCAGTCTGTCAGGGGACCGTATTCTTCATGTTAGCACAACATGTAAAACTCATGAGAAATTTTGCCATAATAATGAGATATAAAATTTCTCTCATTATAATGTCAAAGTTTCTTGTTTTGATGAGCTTTGCATGTTGTAATAACAGGAATATTTTCTAGTTTTATCACGAAATTTCCCAGTTAAAATGAGAAACTGGTACTGAATTTATGTTCAAGCTTAAGTGGCACATTAAAACTGGTTTGGAAATAATTAAATCACTGAGTGTCTGGACTAGCTCCAGCCTCACCACAACTTTGATGAAAACCAGAAAACCATTCAAATTAAATTAACTCTACCAATTCTGCAAATATACAGCCACAATTTCTATGGAAGCTTATTTTTGGCTATAACAAGCATGTGGCTGTCATGCAGCTATCAAATGTTGTTGGAAGTATACGTATTTGTATTTTTGTGCATAATTTTGATGACCATGACTAGAATGGAAAAAATTAAACACAAAATTCAAACACGTGCATTCAATTCTTACGTTCGAAATTCACTGATGTTACTTCATGTAAAATCAGTTCCTTGTGAAACTGGCTCATTTAAACTCATTAAAAGACCCCAAATTTGATGTGACTTTCATACCGGTGATGAGTGTCTGTAAGCTTTTTACTGGAAGTGTAAATTCTAGCCTCTACATCTGTGTGTGCCTGCAGCCCACCTAGAGACGCCATCTGTGGGGCCGCAGGGTGGGAGCGTTTGCGGTCAGCCTTCTGATAAAGACGGCCCTGATCCAACATGCTCCTCCCCCTCCGTCGCACTGATGCCCTCAGTTCCTGGGCTGAGAGTTGAACTCCTGGCAGATGTTGTGGATGATCTTGGGGACGTATTTGTAGAGGTTGTCGAATTCGTCCACGAAGAAGGAGTGCTCTTTGTCGGGGTCAGTGGCGATGTACTCCAACTCATCCTGGGCGGCCCAGGCGATACCGATGGAGTAGGCGATCACACCTGGATCAGGGGAGGAAAACACAGGTTATCAATAAAGAACTGCATGTGCATCTCTGAAGGCTAATGTGACATTAAAGCCATTTTGCTTTATGAAATGAAGGTTATTGTCACATGCTTTTTAGTTTTTTAAATGAAGATGCAGCTTGCTTTACAGAAGTATTTGTACTCTCCAAATTTCTTTACATTTCAAAGGTTGCAACTTCAACCTATTTTATGTGATAGACCAACACAAAGTTTTTCATAGCTGAAAATCTGTTAGGGTGTGTCAAACAGTTTTGCTCATCTAGAAACTAGGGTTGTCAAAATTGTCAATATTAATCAATACAAAATCGAAATAAACAAGCCTGGTGTCACATTTTCCCGCTACAATCTCAGAGAAACTCTGCCTCTCCCCTCTCAGTTGCTCATCTGACCAAAACAATGAGCTGCTGCTAGAAAGTTTAAACTCTAATAAGAGTGGTACATACAGAAAAAAGCAACTCTCTTTTTAACCAACAAGGTAGAGTATTCCTTCCATTACGCCTAACAAGAGTTATAAAAATGCAGGTTATGGTGGGAAAAGACAATTAGAGCAGATACCCTGCTGATGTAGTTGTTCATTAAAGAAAAGATTCAGAAAAAATGCCCGGCAGACAGAAATTGTACATAGTTGCTGCTGAATACATATACTGTTTTACCAAACTGGGAAGCAAAACTTTAAAATACATCTTTAAAATACATCTTTCTCTTATTTTGTTATTAACGGGGAAAAAAACCCTGTGCCTTCAAAAAACATTTACTGCAGTATAGAGTGTTTTTTTTTAGTATTGAGTTTGACATTTTTTGTATCGTAACAACCCTGGCAGAAAATAAAATCTTTAAATTTTGAGTAGAAAATTTATAAAGTTTTGTTTTTTAAATGCAAAATGTATACATGTTTTGTACAGTTCTAGCTCAATGAAAGCTCTCTGTATGTTCTTTTTTCATCAAATTGCCTTTTTTGAGTCTGTATACTCTAGCTAATGATTAATCGATAACTAACTTAGTCGATTATTTCAATACACGATTCATCACGATTAATCGTTTCTGTCCCATATTACAGATTTAAAGGCTACGGTGTACATTGAAAATATTGGTTCTTCTACTGTAACACAACATTAGAAGGTTAAACAATGCGAAACACTGTGAAGGCAAATGTCATATTTATCTCTTATTTTCCGAGGTCTCACCTTGGCGATGGACAGCCAGCGCAGGCGCCCTGACGTCATCGTACGAGCGTCCATCTGTAATGACGATCATGATCTTGCGTTTGTTGGGTTTGGATTTGCTGAAGAGCTGCTCTGCCGCGAAGGTGATGGCGGCCCCGGTGCTGGTCCCGCCGCTCCAGTAGTTGATGCGTTTTATGGCGTTCAGCAGCTCGGCCTTGTTGTTGTACTGTCCGAAGGCGAACTCCAGCCTCTGCTCGTAGGTGTACTGCACAGCTCCCACCCTCGTGTCCGTGTCCGAAATCTCAAACTCCCGCGTGACGTTGGCCACGAACTGGAGCACCGTGCGGAAGTTGCCAGTCCCCACGCTGCTGGAGCCGTCGATCACGAAGGCGATGTCGTTGGCGTTGATGCAGGTCTTGCTGCACACCAGGCGGTCCGTGTCGCACACCCGCTTCACCAGCGGCTGCACAGCCTTTCTCAAGGCGAACCAGCTGTTCACGGGAAGGGAGAAGAAGCCATTTGTCCGGCACACAGCCTGGGGAGTGAAATAGGAAACAGTGTTACAGACTGTTTTTATGGGACACACCGGTAAACCTGTGCAACTGAACACCACCTTGTCAACAAAGTTGGCCTCAACCAGATTTTGTTTCTCATTCTCATCAGGGCCCTCGATGGTGACGAAGAAAATGTTAATGCCGGATTCTCGGGCGAGTCGAGAAGCCTCCTCCACCTTGTCTGTAGGCCAGCCATCCACAAGCACCACCGCTACGTTGGGAGCCCCTCCGCGATTCCCATTTGCATCACTGAAGTACTGTTTGTTGATGTAGGAGAGGGCCTTTCCTGTTTGAACACCAGAGGGTGACAGGGAGACAAATAACTGATGCTGCTGTGCCTTAGAAAAGCATAATGCCCGCGGAACATTTTCACATTTTGTCATGTCACAACCTCTAACCTCACTGTGTTTTGTGGGGATTTTATGTGATAGACAGGGTTGCCAGACGTGACTGACAGCAAACACAACATAAAACTCACCCAACTCCCAAAAAAATCTTGTGCCACATACATCATCTGCTGCATTTATAGACCTGTGACATTTAAATTGGGACTGAAAATGATTTTAAATTAAATCTTTTGCAGTCCCAGGTCTTATTGGGACAAATGACTTGACACTTTGAACACAATGAGACTTGAGTTTTTTGCAGCGGTATGTCTCTTTAAGTCAAGATGTTGTCCTGGGATTTCTGTTGTACAACTCTACTACATAGAAACCCTTGATTAACCAATGACTAATCATTGATGATGACACATTCAGCAGATTCCAGAGAGCTCAGAATAAATTAACTAATACGAAAAGTGTAATAACATTGAATTTTATTAAAGGTTTTGTGCTTTCCTGCCACACAATGATCGCTATTTCGAATATTCTTATTCGAATATTATATTCTTCTGAAAACCTTCTAATAATCCACCAAATGTTCTGAAACTGTGCAGCTGAAACTTTAACAACCCCCACAAAGCCACCCAAGTGACAGTTTTAACCCCACAGGCTGCGATAATCGGGCCAAGACAGTGTTGAATATGCCCGATTTTAGATCGGGCATATTCAACACACCACCACGTAACACACCACACACTGCAGGATGTAAGATTGGTAAAGGGAAAATCGGGGCAAAAAAAAAAAAGGCTTTAGCGGGAATAAAAAGGTTGGGGACCATTGGGCTAAAGGAAAGAGTATTCTGCACTGAGATATCTCTGTACTGGGATAAAATATATTTAGTTTATCAGTTGATCGTTGGTGGTCTTTACAATAACAGGAGAGGCTCTGATCAAGATTATAGAACCTTTTACATTCACACACACTGTTGTACGATTGTGGTTACACCCAACAAACTGTCAGCAAGCTAAATTTAGCAAACCCTAAAAAACAAAATCCAGCTATCAGTTCCAAAATCTGCAGCTGATGAATGCCAAAAAAAAGCAACAAACAGCCCTTGCTTTTTGAGAGCTGACCCCTGCAGGCTTGTAAAAAGCAAATGCGTTCTGGTCGCAGAAGAAAAACACGCCTTACTAGAAAGAGAACTGTAATTTAGCTCGCTGGTCTCCCGGCAAATTTAGATTTAATTCTATCCCTGCATGTGAAAATGTGCCAGCATAGTAAAAACCATGCGATAATTGTAACCCTTTCGCTTTCACACTTGAGTTTGTGAGTTTTTGTCGCAGTTGGCAGCAACCAGCGGGGTCACTCACCCACGTTGGACATGCCGCCCTTCTGCACAATCTTATCTATGGCCGACTTCACGTCCTTGGAGCTGGAGTGGGCCCTCAGACTGATCTCCGTCACAGGCTCATCACTTCAAACAAAACAATAAACAGTTTATATCTTCTTTTTCCAAACTGGGACAAAATTACAGAAAGCATAGACAGAGTTTACCCATATTGGATGATGCCCATCATTGGTCCAGCCATGCCTACGTTGATGACCTGAGCCACCTCAGCCAGAAAGTCTTTCTGGATCTTAAAACGCCGCTTCCCAATGCTCCAGCTGCCATCCATCAGGAAGGCAAGATCAACCTTACAATCTGAGGGGAAAAAAAAGGAACACACCATGCGGCTACACCACACTGCACTGAGGTGGATTGTTGTTTTTTTAATGTTCCTATATGAATAAGACTTTCAAACTTATGATAAAGGAAACCAAATATTGATTTTTTTAAAACTCTTACACATATTTGATTACATGTTTTTGTTTTTAAATTCAACTGAGCTTTTAAATTTGCTAATAATTTAGTCACTCAATAAAGAAAGCTGCTCTGGCCCAAATCCAGTAATCTAGATTGCTCTAGTCCATCCGCAAGACATTATTCAGAGAAGCTTCTGTTTTATTTTGTCTTTAAAGCCAGACAGTAATATTCTTTATGAGTAGCATTGGTTTTGTTCTTGCAGCAGCAACAGCTGCAAACACACCATTGGTACTCAGAGTTTGTCAGATGGTAGACTCATAGTAGGAGAATCTAATTTCTAAGGATATTATAGCCTTACTTCTTGGACTGTTACCCTACTCTTAAAGTTTTACTGAATTTCTTTAACTTTCAACAAAATACATCTTACTGTGACTATGCAGAGTCCAAATGTGTTTTTTTTCCATTTTTTTTTTCTCCGAAGAGTTTTTGCGGCGCTAGTGGCTCGTATTTTTTGTACAGTAGGCAGACAGGAAGGAGGGTGAGGAGAGGGGGTTAGACATGCGGTAAAGGTCGTCGGGACCGGGAGTCGAACCCGCGACGTCCACGTCGAGGACTAAGGCCTCCAAACGTGGGGCGTGCTAAACCCCTGCGCCACCACAGCACGCCCCCCAAATGTTTTACAGACTGCTTCAGCCTTGTGTTTCAGTGGCGAGTAATTTCAAGTATATAATGAACCTACATCAGCTTTCTATGCATTTGATAGTCTTTACAAGCTATATTATGAGAAAGATATAGAAAAGAAATACAGCGGGCTAAAACTGTGAAATTTCTGGGAGGTTTTTGGCTCTTGGCAGCAACTTTGCATTTCTCATATGGCACATGGCTCTCTAGCTAGCTAGCAAACAAGTATTAGCAGCTTGTTACCTGTAGCCTTTACCACCTTGAGACATAGAATGCAGTGAATGAAAATGGCTACACATAACTCAAACTTTTACCAGATAAAAAAGTTCCACAAGAAAAACCTACATAGGACATGAGACTATATAGTCCTGCTAACGTATTTAAGGCCTGCTTACATCTTTAATGACTTAAGACATTTTAAGGCCTTAATTTTAGATAAATCAATTTAAGATTTTTTTTAAGGATTTGCAAACATCCTGACAGTGAATAGGATAATGCACTGTCATCCCCAGAAGGTCAGGGACCATCAAGTAAAATGGGACTGTGATGGCACAAATAAAGTAACTTACATTTGCTTATGGAAATAAAATGTGTCAGGAATTTGAGGTTAATCTTATTTTAAACATCTCACTATTATTTTGAACACAACTCTACATCTACAAAGCTTATAAAAGCAGAAGGTCAGAATAAGCCAGAAATGATAAGATTTACAATTAAAACAGACACTTATTTAGTTCTATACATGTTACAATTTCTCAACTAGCAGAATAATCTGCACCTGATCCCAGCAGGGACCACCAGGATAAAAAGAACCTGGTTTGAAAGTGCAGGCGCACGAAAATCCTCTGAATAGGCAATCAGTCTCAGGTATGCATACTTAAAAGTATTATCTGCTTTAATAGGACTGAAGCTAGATGTATACCTGGGTGCTTGCCACAGATGAATAACATTCACATATTCATAGGTGCAAGAACATCCACATACTTGGGTCTCCTTGTGATGCAGGGGGTTCAGGTGCTCTGGGTAGCGCCTCTGGTTCTCTCAAGCTAAAACCTAGAAAACAACAAAACAGAGAAATGCTTAAAAGTCAAGATGTTTCTGGATTAATTAGCTGTTTTAATTAGCTGACAGAATCCTTGATCTTTTTCCTTTTTATCTTGGTCGTCTTCATGTGGGACAACTGAAGGGAAAATAATCAGCTTAACCTTTCATCATCCAGGAAAATGCAGTTGGGTGTTTACCAAGAAAATAAAACACTCAACTAACTAACAACAAAGACAGCTCAAACGACTACTTTTAGGAAATTACATTGAAAGTTTGAAGGCGTCCTCTTTTTAGTGACCCCAAATGTTTCCAGTCACAAACATCATGCCCCGAGCCACCATGCCATTTGGCTTTTGTCCCAATTCCCTTCAATTACAGGCCGAGCCAAAACCCAGAGTCTTAACCTCGGATAGCTTTGGTTTGAATCGCACTTATTGCAAAGCTGCAAACTAGCAGCAGTGCAAGCAAATTTACCTGATTCATAGGGGTTTGCATCTTGTTTCCAGGCATCTACTGGTTCCACTGCATGAATGACATTATACAAGCTGAGCATTAGGAAAGCAGCAAGTTATAAGTTCAGAAGCATTTACTTACAGTGCTGTGAAAAAGTTTCACCATTTCAGATTTCTGGATTTTGCTTTTTAGGTGACATTTAAATGTTTCAGAGCATTAATCAAATCAGATCAGGAAAGCTCTAGTAAGTAAAAAAAGTAGTTTTCAAATGATTATTTAACTTAAAAAGGTAAAAATATCTAAAACAACCTTGCAAAAAACAGCAACTTCCCTTGTTAAGTCTTTAAATACTAATTTATCAATTTTAAAAGTAAAAGAAAACACTCATTGACATTTCTGCCAGCAAAATGTTAATTGAAAACCATTACAAGGCGTCGTGTGGTGCCGTGGCTAGAGCAGGCGCCCCGTATAAAAATGGCCGCCATAAAAGATTTTCAAGGCCAAAATAACGGATGATCAACACTACACAGGCCCATCTCACATTTCCCTAACAAAACATCTTTATGATCCCCAAGATGTTTGGAAACATATTCTATGAACTGATGGAGCTTTTTAGAAGGTGTGCGTCCTGTTAACATCTGGTGTAAGACTAAAAGCTCAATACGCTATTTTATGGTGCGGCAGATTCAGCCGCCAGCTGATCTCTCACTGAGAAGGCGGAGTTAAACCCAAACCCACAACATTGCATCATACTAGTGCAATGGCAAACATGACAAACCAGTAAGTCTCAAGTCGTGAGGTTTTTCTGTCCTCCAATCAATGGACCGTGTCCTTTAGACCAGGAATGGTGCGGTATGAGTCGCTTTTACAATGGAAACAGACAAAAACGTACTGAACCCGTGTGGAACAATCAGTGGCAATGAGGCATAAATGAAGCATTTGTAGTGACTTAGTCACAGAACGGCACTAAATCCTATTAAGATGATGTGACCTTTTGTTGAGTTCGTGCTCAAAAGTCCTCCATGTAGCTGAATTAAAACAAGAGTGGGCCAAAAATCCTCCACAGGGATGCAAGATGCTACATTTCAAGTTAACATTTGATGAGAGTTGTTCAAAAGAATACAAGCAACTTTTACTTTGAAAATGATTTCAGTACTGCAGTACCATTGCCATTTTCAAGTTATTTTCAAAATACTTTGACAATATGCTTTAATTGTATTTAAACATGTTGTGCATTTGTATCCAGAGCCCTGAGTCAGGTTATCTTTGTCTTATATTAAAACTAGTTTATTGATCTGAAACATTTATGTGTAACTAAATAGCAAAAATTGAAGAAATCAGTGAAGTGACAAATACTTTTTCACAATTGTGTTTCAACAGCATTCTGTGCAAAAGCTGCGTAATAATCTTCAAGGCTTCCCTGGATGTTCATTATGGCTGCTCACCGTTGCCATGGGGTAAGTGCAGGGGCATTTTGTGGCTGCCATCTATGTCAGTGGAGCGAGGGGCTAAAAATAAAGACATTATCAAATATGAATAAAACTGCAACCAAAGAAAACACTAATGCTGTGGCATAACAGCCAGCACACCGCTCTGTTTAAATGTTTAGGTTGGCTAGATTTCTGGTTGTATTTTTATGGTGGATGCTCCAAATGGTTTCCAGACCTCAGATTTGAATGCCAACCTGTGCCTCTAAAAAAGAAGAAAGCCCAATGTTTGAAATATGAGATTTAGTGCTTTCTGCTGGGCTTTGTGTCTCGTCAGCAAGTCGTACTGCAAGCGAGTTATATTGTTTAATGTGAAGGCATGCAAGTATAAGACAAATAAAATGTGGTTTCCTTTCATGGAGCAGTAAAGGTATTTTAGGTTCTTTCATGTGCAGTCAGACGGAAATTGACCCAACTGTAATATCTGTGTATTGTGAAAAAACTAGAGAAGAAACAGGGCAGCAGCCAGCCTGCTTGTGTTTATACTGTGAATTAAATACAAAAGTACCAGAAGCTGAACCTGGATAAAAGAAAACAAACAGTTTTTTTATCTGCTTACAAAGGTATTCATACTTCTTGAATCTTTCCATGTTTTGTCACATCACAACCACAAACTTTATGTGATAGACCAACACAAAGCAGCGGATAATTGCAAAGTAGAAAAAAGGGTTACATGTTATATTTTTAGAAATAAAAGTCTGTAAAATGTTGTGTGCATTCTTTTATCCCCATTTACCCATTTAATGGCCTGAAATAAAAATCAAGGGTTGCAGCATTTATACTGATGTTAAATCACACATAAGTGGGCGCTATTATTCTGAAAACTAGCCTAACACGAGTTTGCCTAGATACAAATGTGCGGTATAGGTTTTGCATAAAATAAAAAAAAACACTTTAAAAATATGCATTAGTTGAATTTAAATGTGTCATGCATTTGTATCCAGACCCCTGACTCAGTAGGTTTTAGAATCACATTTGCTATATTACCACTGCAGGCTTTACCAATGAATGTCTTGTTCATTTTAGTGTCTATCAGAGTAAAATCATCCATGTTCCAATCAGTTTTTCTGTCTACATATGAAAATCATCCTCACAGCATCACATTGCCTCCACCATATTCTATATGGTGTGTTCAGGGTGAAATGCAGTGCTAGTTTTCTTTCACACGATATCTGTGACTTGTTCAGTATGTTTTTATGACACTTTATTTTTAAAGTAGACTCCAGACTATTGTGCTTTTTCTATGGAATGTAACTAAAAACTATTTGCAGAAAATCTGTCTTTTTGTAGAGTATATTAAAAAAATGTATTAAAAAATGCAGCCTTGGTGCAATGGGTCTGGTGTTTGCAAAAAAATCATTTCAAGAGTGCAATTGGTTTTCCTTGGTACTGATCAGCTGTTCAACCTAGAGTGGAGATAATGAAAACTGTAGACGTTAGTTTCTGTAGCACACTGCGTAGTAATACATACTCAGGTATATTTGGTATTTGAATTACTAAAATGGGAAGCTATAAGTATTTTTAGAGAGGGTCTAAGTATTCTGGTGTGGTTGTGGTTCCAAACACTAATGTTCTCTAACATGTCTTCACAGAACAACTGTGCTTTTATTGATAAATTACACACAGACTGAATCTATTTGCAAATGATCACTTCTGACTGCTATTGGTTGCAATAATTTCATTTCTGGTGTAACAAAGTAATGGTGGCTGATGTAAAATCCTAATAAAATACATTGAAGTTTGGAGGTGTAATGTGACAAAACGCAAAAAAGTCCAAGGGGTTGAATACTTTAGCAAGGTAATCCCAACCCATTTATTGACACTCTACAACCTGGAGATTTGTTAGTAACCCCAACAAATAGAAATTCATGAACACTTACGGTATGGTCCAAAGCTATAAAGCCAGCGTTCATACTCTGAGATATCAGGCCTCAGATCCCGAGCTAGAGGAGGACGTTACGAAACCCGTTAGTGTGGAGGAAACGTCAGAGGGAGAAGCACATGTTTCCATGGTTACGATTGGTCAGAAATCCTTCACGACCAGTCCCAGACCAGTGAAAACAATGACTTTTTTTTTCACAATTATCACCTCAGAGTACATCACTTTCACATGCATCAATATCCTGCCCCATTCTGCTTTTCTGCACTTCAAAGAAGCCCTCATATGGCAGGCAGATGGCATGTAAACAGAGATTCCCTTGCATGTACGTACTTACACATGGAGTCAATTCAGCGCATACATGATCAGCAGATACCGAACTGTACCAGATGCACGAGCGTGCAGCACAGCCGAATACGAGGTGTGCAGCAAAGGTTGCGATACGCACCCAAAGCTGCAGCACTCTGTCAGAGAGGAGGTGCATTTACTTACCTGGAATCTCAGGTGTTTCTGTCTCACTCCATGCATATCCTGAGTCTGGAACTGCATAGCTAACATCTGAGCAGAGAACATTGATGTGTCAGCAACATCCGGAAAGATTAATTCACTCTGGATATTTTTTTGAGCCCGTTTGTCCTTCATCTGATTAAAAACCAACATTTATTTCAGTCTTTGCTGAGGGATTACTGTTTGCTACCTGTTGGTCGTCGAGCTCCTGGGAACCAGTCAGGGCGAGAATAAGAAGAGGGTGGCCAGTCTCTCCTGGGGAAAGCTGTGCACGGGAGAATTGGAAAGCCATTTTCAGGACAGGCATGAAGGAGGAACATACTTGTGATCACCACTAAAGTGGGATTTATTAGTGGAGAACGCACAAAATGTTCAGAACGACACTAAAACTGTAGACACTCAGACGCTTGAGGACTGAGTTGCCGCTTGAGAAAACTTGCTCTTTTCTTTCAACTTTTTGGTTAGAAAGGTAAAAAAAAAGCTTAATATGAATTTGGGTTTTGTTTTATAGTGGACATACAGGAAAAAAAATAGATTTGAAAGAACTGGCAAACATCCCTCAAAATGCTCTTACTTCACGCTTAGGTTTAGCCAAAACAACCTCTTACTCCACCTCCACAGTTCAAAATATTTACGCCTTTATGACTGAACTGTTATTCTCAGGGAGTCATGTCTGAATGTTTGTGAATATATGTCAAACTATCTGACCATCGGGGATGATTTAGAAATTAAGGAAAGCCTTTTAAAAACAAACCAGTTAGTTAACTTTACATAGTGATTAATGCGTCTTTATTCAACTTTATACATAAGTTTGGATGTAAAACAGCTTCCAGGAATGAAATGGTATTTTGTCTACATTAATAATATATTTAGGGCTGCATGTTGGGGGCAGTTGTTGTTAGTGATAGTTTATTAATTTGGTGCTACTTACTGCTTTATTAACTCATTAGGATTTAATATGAATAATGAGGTTAAAAATAAATGTTTTTTGATTATATGTAAATAATTTGGTAGATGTCATAAATTGAAACCTGAAAAATGTAAAGACTCTGTTTCTTTAATCTAGAAAGAATGATTTATTCCTTATGTTTAAGATAGCTTTTTAGGCTGATTATGATATTATTTACATAGATTAAAATACTTCAGCTTACCCTATGTACCTTCTTAGAAGTTGGTCACATGAATGCAAACTTTAACGAGCAAAAAGCAAACTGTCTGGATAGTTAATTTTATTGATAAGTTGAGGTAAAAACCAGACTGGCAAAGCTCCCTCTGCAACAACAGACTGAACCATGACTGCACACTTCAGTGAAATCCACTCTGAGGACAGGCAGCTTGCACAAACACACAGCGTTCGACTTTGAGGTTCCCATACAGGGGCAGCTGGTGAGAAGGGTCTCTGTTTGCAAAGGCGGCCTGAGAGAGCGCAGCCAGCAGCCCACTGAAGCGCGGAGGTATTATTATAGACCCAATGTCAAACCAGGAACAGTTCAGATAGGAGGCAGAGATAAAGCCAATCTGCTGCTGTTGACTGTTTTTTTTTACTATTATTAAAAACTGCCTTAAAGGATCGAGTTCAACTTCCTTAATCATAACCAATTCAGTGATTGCAGAGGTCAATAGCGGAGGATCCTCCTCTTGGATCGGAGCTTATTTCATATCAGAATGAGCATTGTGTTGTGACACTTGCTCGCACAAAAGACAACTCTGCTAAAAGACATAATCCAAAACATTTACAGCAGCTCCAAAACTTACTTACTTTTCCACAGTTTGTTAAGTTACAACTACAGACTTAAATGTTTTTCTTTGGGTTTTAATGCGAGAGAATCACATTATGGTGCATAACTGAGAGGTGGAACGAAACAGCAAAAAGGCATCAGTTTTAAACCATGGAATATTTTTGCAAATAATTATCTGAAAAGTGTGGTGTACATTTGTGTTCACGTCTGCAAACTTTGGGTATATCTCCAGCCTTGCACATCTTAACACTGAAACTTCAAACTCTCCTTTCAAAATGTCTCTCAAGTTCAGTCAGATTGAACGAAGACCATCTAGGAGATTCACTTTTCAAGTCATGCCATAAATTCTCAATTGAATATAAATCTGTGCTTTGATTGCAAGACTTTGATATACTCTGATCTAAACAATTCTTTTACAGCTTTTGCTGTAAGTTTACAGTAGCTTTTCAGCTTGTTGTTTCAACATGAGGGCGGGGTAGTCAGATCTATATGCAGTGATTTTTTTCACCAATTTTCATGTTGGACAAAGAAATTTGTAATTTTGGTCCTATCTGAGAGCACCTTCATCCTCGTGTTTGCTGTTTATGCCCCAATCCATGCTAGTTTGTGCTTGTTTGTAAGATCCAATTGAAAATAATTGAGGTTTGTAGTTGTAGCCTGACCAAAATTGGAAAGCTTCAGTGGATATAAATGCCTTTCTAAGTGGTACAGCGTGATTTAAATATTTTCATGCATCTTTTTGGCTGTTAGACTGACATGTTTCATTTTAGACGCCAGACTAGCATCACAACTTAAAGCAATAACACCCAACATCTGTTTTAAGCCGCTAGGTGCCAAAGCTACATAGGAAAAGAATTTTTTGTACTCATAAATCAAAAACTAAAGAGCCAAAGTCAAAAGAAGCATCCATCTTGGAAACTCCGGAGGCACTGCTTGACTTCACCTTTAAACTCTGACTTCCATCTTAAGGAGCAGCCTAAAGGAATCAGTATTTTCTTTTGTAAATCACACGGTTATCCCTTGATCTGAATAGCCGCTTCCTGCACGGATCAAGAGCTAAGCAGCAAACGTTTTGTGGAAGAGTTTACACTGCCTTTTATAAATCAGATCCTACAATCAGCTGTCATTTAAACAGATATAGCCCTGTCTAATTTTAGGGGATTCATGGCTTTGCATTCCGCAGAAGGAAAAACAGAAGCACATTCCTCAGAGGGCCACACCTTGGCTGGTTTGGGGAGCTTTTCAGAGATTGGACCCATATGCTGCAATGGTTACAGACTTGGACGCATAACTGGGTCACTTGGCGCTGCTCGTTTCAACTCTCTGAACCTTCACTGCCAAAACTCACAACTGTCGCGACTACCAGCTACTTTAAATGACAAACATATTTACTCCTGCTGGTCTCATTTAAAAAAAAAAAAAATTCTAAATCGGTTTCACCTTTGCAGGGAGTTACAGTTGTGATTAAAAAGATTTCTGATATTTATGATGAAAATGTTTTGAGAGAATTTACATTAATAATTTATTTGCCAGAGATTGAAGAATTCAAATACCTATTTAATTTACCTCATTGCCAATGAGGTAAAGAAAATAAAACAAAGAATCCTTATTAACCAATAACCAAATCAAACACTGGACAAAAAGACAAAGTGTAAAAAATTTACTTATTGCCAATTTATGCCAGAAATCCTTGTTTTTATGCCAGAAACTTAGGGTTTCTGGCATAAATTTCCACTCTGAAATGTGTTTGATTTTTTTCCACCCTGGTAAGTGAAATTAAAGGGCAGCGAGAATTAATGACCCAACAAACCCCGGAAAACGGTCCCTGTCATGAAAATGTGCTTTAGATTGAACTAGTTATCCACAATTTTTTCTCTCAGGCGACAGTGAATTTCACTGATGTAGGTCTTTATTGAAGACATTTTCCTTTTTAACAAAAAAACCTCCAAACTTTTTGAAAAAGAACTTTTCTGCACATTCAAGGTATTTTAAATGCATATCCTGGATAAATACACTGGATAAATGCAGTTTTACATTCAGATTATTGAAAATAAAAATTCAGTTTCAAACCTTCCAGATTTTATTTCTTTTCAAAAAATGAAGCGAGATGGTTAACTTTCCCGATTTATTTTGAATTAGCTCTTATTTTAGTCCAGTGCAGCTGCAGATTTAAGAAGTTTTGGCTGAACTAAGAGTTCATTTTTGAATTCTGCTTGCTGGCTGAACTGGGCAGGAGAGCAAAGAGTATTTGGGAATGAAAGAAACCAAAAGTTGTGTTCAGACAACAGAGGCGTTAAGATGTTATTTTAGAGCATGGAGCAGGATTATCATCAACGTAATCAAGATGAATCTGAGAGACTGATTGTTTCATCTCTTAGGTGAATAGACGCATTCAGATTTTTCTGTCGAAATCTGAGCATCTGCTTGGATTTGGGCGCATCGTCGGCGTACCACAGACTGTAAACATTTCACTCAGCGCTTTTACAATCGTCTTTACTCTACTGTTTGATCTGACCCGTCTGCGTCAGCGTGGTCGAGGACTCCTGCTCAGAGAAACTCACCAGAATTCGACTGGCTCGTTGTCGGGGTCCGCTCGGGTGGAGCCCTGTTAAAAGCTGCTTGCAAGCGACGAGAAAAGCGCAGATAGGAGAAGAGAAGAGGGAAAAAAAGCGAAGAGGAAGGAGGGTAAAGCAGAGTTTCAGTTCTGGGCTTCCATCCTCAAATGTAGTCCAGCTGTTTTGCTTTGATGGAAGCTAAAGGCTTTTTTTTCTTTCTTCACAGCGTGCTATCAAAAACAAAAGCATGTAAGATGGGCGTATTTACAAGCACTACCTCTGTTTCATTTGACTCTTTTCATCTCGTAAAATGAAAATATGACTGGTAGGATGCTCCTGATGACAGAAAACAGCGGTTATGCAGCGAGGAATGTTAGCTGGGAAGCTCAGAGGATGGTATTAGTGGTGACCCTGAGGGTGAAGATATCAGAGGCCCATGACTGTAAACAGTGGGGTTAGACTTACAGTAGTCTGCTGACGGTGACCTGCATGCTACCTGTACCCGTTTTTGTTTTAATCATGGGTGTAAGTGCGCTAATGAGGAGGCTGACCTGGGCCGACTGGAGAGGATGGTTGCCTCCTGATGGCTGAGCCCGCCTCTGGCCGGCGCAAACCTTGGACCAAGATTAGAAGGAAGAAGTTTTTTCAAAATAGCGAAACATTGCAGAGTTAATCTGTGCTGATACTTCAATAAAGTATACATTTTATTGCTTAAATGTTAAATGTTTGTGTTAATTTGCATCCCTTCCGGTAGAGAGTTCAGTTTTTTCACTGAAATTAGCAGATTGCACCAATGTCTAAATATCAGCACAGATTGAAAATACAGAATCTCCCTCACGTATCACCACCTCTGGTAAGGATGTGTAAACGTTCTTAGAATAAATTCACATTTTATCGAGTGACACTCTTTTCTTCAGCTTCAGCTCAATGGTTGAACAACCATTTCTGTTTATTTAGTCATGTTTTGTATCATTATACTATTGAGAGACCCACTAACAACCCATTTTTATTTTTTTCTACTGGATTTTTATTCAAAATGCTCAGTTTTTCATGAGTCCATGCCGCCATGAACTTCTACAAAGTCCTGAGGGCTCACAGCATCACAGATCCTCCATCATATTCTGTATGAACAGCAGTGTTTACACATAGACATTTTTGTGTTTCATACTAGACCCACTAGGAATCTTTGCAGAAACACTTAATCTTAATCCTAACTACTTGTCAAATTCTACATGTTTATGTTTTGATAGCAGAGCAGAAAATACTTTTTCCAGGCATGCTTCTCAAATAAGACTTCTAATAGTTGTCATCTAGGCAGATCGTTGCTACTCGCTACAGCCAGCTCCTTTTTGTGCCTGCTGGCAAATGAATAAGGAAACTCCTAATTTAACTCAATTACAGTTGTTGCTTTCTGATTATTGCCCTGACTGGATATGATTAAGTTTAAATAAGTACCTATTTCCTTTTAGACAATTAATTACATATAAAAGTCAACAGACATTTGCGTTTCCTGATTGGCATGTTCTCTTGCCTTTCATGTTTTAAAAGTAACTAACATAATGTCACCTTCTAAATAATGGACAAAATCACTTTTGGCAAAAGTCATTTTTCTTTTACCTAAATAAAAAAAGAGGTGGTGATTTTAAAAAAAATTATGTAGACCATTATTTTAGGAAGGTAACAATAAATGTTGGTATCAAACTGTTGCTCTGTAGAGTGGAGATCGTTATAGTGATTACAGCTTATGAAACATTTATATATTTAAATGTGTTGCAAATTAGCAACATTAGGCGTATTAGGGATGAATACACACCTGAAACCAGAAAAGGTACTACTATGTTTAGCTACTCATGCTAAACACGGCTTTGAAGTTTGGTTACAACGTAAGTTTCTGTGTAATCCACTCTGGTTGGATTCTTAAGGGCATCATTATGCTATTGCAATGAAAGGTGAATTTATTTTAAGTCCTTAGATTCATCTTTACCAGGGGTTCCAATATTTGTGAAAGTTGGAACATGACCGACAGAGATGAAGATTACACCATAAGCACCATTTCTGATTTGCAACTAATACAAGTCAAGTAGCTTGGTAGATACTGAACAGAGACGGCATGCAGAGCTTATGTGCACAGGTTAAAAAAAGAAAAGTGTCTGAGTGTCAGTGTAAAAGGAACAATTATGTTTTTAAAAAGCAGAGGTTAGCAGGTTGGATTTTTGAGTTGATTTACCTGCACTGGCACGCTGTGGATACCTGTTTGGGTAGGAGCTACCTCTGAACACTGAAGAGATGGTTTGATGGTTTAGTCAGACTGGAAATGCTTTGTGTGTGATAATTTTTCAATAGCTGGAACTTCTTGAAGTGTATTTACCCACCTTGGCTTGGACTCTTTCCTTGGGCACTCTGTGACTGTCCTACACCAATCACACAGTTCATTCACAAAACATTTAGATAAAAATGTATATTACAAACTGTAATGATTTTACTGCTTGGTATATATATTTTTTACATAAAGCTACTTGTTGATAAATATGGAAGATACCACGACCTTCCAAACAAAACAGGTGATATTTCCAAAAGCAGACCACTGTCATGCCATGTAATGCCTTGTGCACCACATTTGTCATCGCACTAGTATAACTTGTGCAAACAGAAAAACAACTTGTGCGAACAGAAAAACAGACTTTTTTTTCTGTTCCCCAGTTAATGGACTGAGTTGTGTGATGTCAGTAACTCCACACTAGCCGTACCATTGTCTTATGGACCAACAACTGAAGGGGGCCCAAGAATGATGAGGTACAGGTCGGCTGTATAGGCCGGTCCAATTGAAACAGACAAAAAATGTATACCAACCCGTAGCGTATTGCTCGGTGGAAACAAGTCACTAGGCACATTTAGCAGATTACTCCACATCAAAATTATGCACTGCTTTATGTTGGTTTACCACTTAAAACCCCAATAAAATACATTAATGTTTGTGGTTGTTGGGTGAAGAAGTTATTTTTGTGAGGCTCTGTGTAACCCAGAATATACTATCACCACTGTAGCACCTCCTGCTATCCCTCCTATATACAATTATTCGCTGCTTTGCTTCACTTACTTGAACTTGCGGCAGCCACATGGGCAAGGTACGGGTGACTGCTGCCTGGATGGAAGAAAGACAAATGGTGTGCCGGTGTGGAGAGAAGGAAGATAATGTTACAGAAAATGAAAGAGAGAGGGAACGCTCGGCAGCCTATTTGGCCCTCTGCCCGTCTCATTTGAATGCATACCTTAAGATACGGTGGCACTGTCTACACACCGTACCTGCACCGCCATCCAGTATGACGCAGAGTCTCAGTGATTGTGTTTTTATTTAATCAGTGATGAAAGCTACAGTTAAAACAGTCTACACTGCATTAACTTCATCACAGAGGAGCGGTAATTGCTCCATAATTACAGTTGTAATTGGCACTCATCATCGCTCATTGCAGAAAAGAAGGCTTGTTGCGGCAAGCTGCAAGCTCTGATTATAAGCTGCTAATGCTGTAAGTTAGACTAGACGAGGCAGGCTGCTCGTTTACCTTTTAAAACGTTTTTATCTGCTTGTTTTATTCACCTGCGTCCCTGATTTTATGAACTGCGGCCCGGGCTTTGGTGGTCGTGGGTGGTGGCGGAGGCATAGTGGTTGTGGCGGTGGTAGTGGGAGCAGCTGTGGTTGTCGGTTCAGGGGTTGTTGTGGTGGCTTCAGGTGCTGTTGTTGGCGGCAGCGTCGTGAACGCAGATAATCTGGTGTCTTTTGGACCTGGAAAAAGAGAAGAAATGAAGGCGGTCACAAACGAGGAGGATGGATGAGAGCGTCTACAGTGTAACCTCTGTTTTGTAATGCATTCTTGTCATTCTTAGCAGACTGCAGCAATCCAAATCCAGGTTCAGCATGCCAGAGTCAAGTGTGCGGATGTTTTTTCTGTCACCTTTTGACCTCGAAATATACCAGACAAAACAGGTGGTCCTAACAGGTTCAAAACAAATAGATGGAAAGAGCATACTGCCTTTAACATTTAATATATTAATGATTAATTGATTGCTAAATTATCCATCCATCCATTTTCTGAGACATTTCGGGCAAAAACTAAATATAATGCATTAAAACTGTGTGGTAATAGTGTGAAGATGCTTTTCCTACCTGTCTTCACATAGGTTGGCCTTGAAGGAGCATAGTCCAGAGTGGATGGGTAGATGACACCTTTCTTTGGTTTCCCAACTGTGACACAACAAATTCAGCTTTTATTCAACAAATTTCTTCTAAACAACTGATTTTCAAAAATATTTAATTCTGCATAAGTACCTGAGACCACAAATGACTCCCTCCACTTGGGTAGAGACAGTGACCGCACCCCGTTAGCGTTGCTGCCTTTGTAGACGTTCTGCCCGGCCATCTTCCTCACAATTACTTTACCCCCTGCGTTTGTGATGACTCCACTGTGCAGACAACATGTTTGTCAAATAAAACCATCATGAGACTCTTTTGGCGATATTCATTTCCCAGTCCAAACACCTATGGATGGCTGCATTGCAGATGCTGGAGATTGAGGCAAAGACGCCTGTCCCGTAGACCTGCTGCTTGGTTTCTTTACAGTGTGCTGGACACTTGGCAATGAACTCTGGGAGGTTAATCTTCCCCGCCCGGACGTCACACTCTATATCCGGAACAACTGGACAGTGGACAACAAAATACCAGAAAGATACAAAAAGAAAATCACATCACTTTACAATAAAGTAGACATTTCTAGGGAAATGTGGTATATTTTGCTACATTTTAGTATCACTACCAACACAGAATCTACAGAATCTACTCTGGTTTATAGAGATTTAAAGAGGAGCAGCAAAAGCAAATGATGTGGATTAGCAGTAATTGGCAACAATTGATGGTGTCATCCAGGATGTGTTACTGTGAATATAGTCTCTGTTGCCTCGATATTGACTTGTTAGCATGTCATGACAGTCATGAGATGGTCATACAATAGTCTTCAGTCAGAGGCCTCTTGAGATTTGTTACAAGACTTACTGCTACTGGATATTCTTCCTGCCCACAGCATCACCATCCACAACTCTTTCAATACACCAGGATAATGATTTGAGTTATGACATTTAATTTCCCTTTGGAATAAATGAAGTATTTTTGAATTGAAAAGAGTGTTTATTTGCATTTCATTATTTTACCTTAAAAGTATTTGCAGCAATTCTATTGCCAGTAAGTACCAGATTTTCTTTTAACGCTTCCAGTGGACTTTAATCACACTCAGATGGAGCTATTACTGCAACCTTCACCTTCCTGTGAACCTCAGTTAGCACAGAAAATTGGAGCACATAATAAAACTGAAAGGATTGAAGATCATAGGCTACTGATGAAGATGATCACCTTGCTTTGGTTTCTTGTTCTTTGATCCATTAGGCTTGGCCCAGCATGTCCAAGACAAGAGGAACACTATGGGTGAAGAAGAGGGTGTTTGACATATTAGCAGGCACAGAAACATAATCATCAGCATTTTTGTCTGCCCACAGAATCTCTTAAAGAGAAAAGATGCTGCTGCTCGATGGTGTAAATTTACTGCTATCTGATTTTTATGGCAATATGAGACACTGTAAACAAGACTGAAACAATTTAAAATGGGGATATTAGTGTAATGGAATAGACAGACTGCTTTCTCACCGTAGAAGACGACAGTAATGGATCTGATCATGATGAATGATGTTCTGGTTCAGCAGCTCAGCCAGGTGTTCTTGAATTACCGCTCCACCTTACAGAGAAGGGGAACGGGGTAAATGTTTACTTTTGTCTTCTGAGCTCATATTTTCTTTGGTAGTGTAATGTAAAGAAAAAACTCAACAAACTTTCTAGAAAAAGAAAAGCATCATATCTGGAGATGCAATGATAAATCTGCTGCAGCTTAAAGTTTCTGCTTGACAGTAAAAATACATTAGTTTTATTCTGATCAGTGCACCACCATATATATGCAAGTGGTACCAGGTAATGCTGACCTCAACACTCTCTGGTGTGGAAGTCATTACTGTGGGAACAATGGCCAAAGTTGGTTGCTTTTAGTATAAAGTGTAGTCAGTGGAAGAACAGGCATACAAGAACCCATTTAAAAAGAAAATATATTTCACAGGTTTGGTGTTAATTCAGGCTCTAGAAGTTACTTGTCACATTTAAATCCTTCTCCATTTATACTTTTTCAGTTTTGATCATTTCATACTCTCTTGTGCTCTCTTCTGTTCCTTTTGAAGGCTGATCTCGGGTATATTAGGCTTCAGCATCTTCGCGTAAGAGGATAAACATCCCCCTGGGGAGTATTGAGTGATGTATGGTCTGTACAGAACATCCCAAGGTAGACAGGATGGTTTTGTGTTGGGCATGAAAAGGCAGAAACTGCAACTGTATTACATGGAGAAGGAGACAAAATCATTGGCGCCTGCAGCAGAGGCAGCGTTAAATAAACAAAGACGACAGAGTTGGTTTGTTTATGTGGGAAGGGTTTGGTTTTAAAGACTCAGGCTTGGACCAACAAAACATGACATGCAAGATGGTGCCAGGTTACAGACAGTTTTTAAAAAAAATCTTAAATGCAAAATGTATATATTTTATACAGTTTTGGCTTAATCACAGCTATGGCAGCATATAGCCTTTTCTGAGTATGGTTATTATTCTTAAAAGGTACTTTTAATAGACATCTAAACACACATTCTAATTTATTGAATATGACTAAATAATATTCAAAATGGCATTTTTAAAATAAAATGTAAATAAAAATGTATTTTATTATTTTTTTAAATTCTTTTTTCATAGTTTTATCATCTTTTGAGAGATCTCTATCTCATTTCCTATCAGAAATAAACTTTTTAGTTGTGCAAGAAATACTTTAAATCTAAATCTGAGCATATGAATGATTTTGAGCTCAGTTGTAACTGTACAATCTTCCAGAAGCTCAGTGTACCTAAATGTGAGCAATTTTATTTTAAGTTTAGACTTCTTTATTATTGTTCATGAGACTAATGGTGCTTTTATTTACTTGTTTATTTATTTAATGTACTTATTTTATTTCAATATTTTATAATTTTGTTTTTTCATGGTGAAATTGTTGTGATTATAGTGTTATTTACTTATTTTTAATTTATTGCATAATTAAACATTCAAAATCAATAATACAAGACTCTAAATAAAAACATGTCACCTCGGAACTATTTTTATCTGAGCTTAGAACTTGTTTTACAGGAACTGCTTTCTCACACGCAAGAGATGTTGCTTCTGATCATGATAAAAATAAAGAACGATTCCTCAATGCATGAAGACTTAAAATAACAATTTTTTTTTTTTATCATAGCAGATTATAGTTCTACAAAAATTGTAGATTAGGTATACATCTTCGATCAATGCATCTTCAGTTATTCTGCAGGAAACAAGACCAAACAAAGACCTTCCGCAGCCTGAAACCACCCTGAGAGCCGAGTTGTACTCAGAATGACCTGTTTAGCATTTGTCTTATTATAAGTCATGTTGTTACACTTCAAAGGTCAGTCATTTGAGGTAAAGACAGTATTTTAGCCAATCGCAATCTCACCTTCAAACATATGAGATAAACAGCCTAAAGAAATCCACCCACTAACATCCATGCAATCAACTTTATTAGAGAGCACACAGACATAATCTAATGAGGAAGGAATGGAGAACTGCCCTCAGATGGTTTATGCGCTTGAGGGTGACAGCCACATAAAGCTGGATCCTGCTTAGAAATACAATCTGTTTGTGGCCAGGAGAAAACCTCCCTCAGCATCTGTCATTCAGAAGTCACACACATGTAAGAACATTAAGCACGCTTGTAGAACCATGTTTCATGTTAGGAAGAGAGTGGCTGAGGCTTTGCTCCATGCACCGTAATGTGTCATTATAGTTCTATTACTGCACAGCAAATCATGAACACTGACATACAGCAAGAAAATGGTTCACCACACAGAGTCTGACAGTGAGAGCACCTCGTAAAAGCCTGGCTTCATGTGTGTCCCCCATCAGCATGTTCAGGTGATGTTTGCTTCACGCAGAAGTGTGATATGGACACTGATGCTTGATTTGTTACAGCTGTTCATAGCACCATGAGACAACTATAAAAACATTCTCTTAAGGGCTTTACTGTTCAGTTGCTCCTGCTGGCAACTAGGGCTCAAATGATTAATCGGATTAATGACCAATTAATCATTAACTGGAGCATACAGACTAAAAAAAGATATTTGCTGAAAGAACAATATGTTCAAAGCAGCAAAACTGTATAAATAATATACACATTTTGCATTTAAGATAAAAAAAAACAGCCTTCGTCTGTAAATATGTTCTATCCAGAACTCCTCTATCCAGAACTCATAAAGTGGCATAATTGCATCGAGTCATTGGCTTGCAGCATTCACTCCTGAATGAGGATGAAGCAACAGAAGAAAGTCAATTGCATTGCGTCATTGATTCGACACTGACTCTGGAAAAACCTCCAACTGAATCTGACTCAGTATGAGCGACCTGGGGGGTGAACCAAAGCCAGGCCTTATTTCTGGGGTTGAGTCCAGAAACCTCCAATGTTTTGGTCATGATTCACATCTCATGGCCTTAGTTCACCTCTCAAGTTGACAACCATGGCCTTAAACTTGGAGAAGCTGACCTTCATCCTGGCTGCTTGCTTCACACTTAAGTAAAAACCTTAACTGTTCTCTAAAGATGATGGTTTAAAGACACCAGCACAACTACATAACTCAGAAAACGGTCAAGACAAAAGATCAGATAATGAGGTTTCTGAACCAGACACCCTCATATTCATGATTATGCCTAAAGGTCCTTGAATGCCACAAACAGGATCGCTGACATGTCCAACCACACTTGGAACAATTTTGTGCTGTGAATGTGCAGCTTTAACCTTCATTTCACTGCAAGACCTTGATAGCATCACTGCTGTAACCAATATTCCACCACCTCTCCAGAATGCATTGAGGAAAATAGTTATAAGTTTCCTGCTGCTCTACAAAGCACATCAAGAGTGAATAACTAAACTCCCATGAGTCTCTTAGCAACTTTCCAAGGCTACTGGCCTGGCCAGGTGTTAAACAAGCTGGAGGTAAAACACACTGCTCCTCCTGAATCTGACGTTTGACTGAGTAAGCTTTTCCAGGAAGGCTGAGAACTGGGATCTCTCAGGAGTTCAAACATAGTATACAAGTGAATCAACCACAAAAAAACTCACAAAACCCATTAACTGCAACTTCATTAACTGCAGACCAGATGCAGCTTCTATACAAAACAAAGAAAACATAAAGTTAAAAGTTGAAATTGTGACAAATAATGCAAAACTGGAGAGTAGTAAGAGAAGGCAGCAGAAAAAGGAGAGGCCTAAGCCTATGGCAGCATAACTAATAAGGTCACTCAGGATAACTTAACTTAAGCTAAATGTGAGACATATAACAATTAAACAGTGTAAAAGTAATTTATTACAGTGATGAATGGCAAGTTTAACAAGCACCCAATAAGCTGTACTGAACTTGTGTCTGGTTTGAATTAATTTGTTGAATGCTTGGGTGCATGTAAGGTTGCATTTGCTGTGTGAAGCTTCAGGATCTGCTCTCCTCAGATCCTGCAGGAAACTCCCGGGTTGTTCAAAGAAAACATCATTTTCTCTTTGTGTAATTACTCAGAGCAACCGCTCTTTTGACACATAAATTAAGTAGTCTGAAATTATTGTTATTTTGTTACTGTGATGTCATCCTTCTCAGCAAAGGTGCAGCTCGGCCAAATTAATGCTTCCTTAGAAGCAATTACTGAAGGTGGGTCTACATTTAAGAAACCGTAGGTTTCCTGTGAGGCAGCTGGGTGTTCAGGAGCACAGGTCTGCTGCGCTCCTGTCTCGTATTGCCGGCTCTCTAGATGCACATATCTGTTCCAGCATGTTCACAGTCTGCTGCTATCCACTGTGAGGACAAATTGCAGTCCTTTTTTTTTCTGTAGCAGTCATCTGCATACCTGTCAAAGATAGGTGCAGTGGAAAAAAACACGTCAGTTTTCACAAATGTTGTAGCAGGTCATGTTTATAGTTTCCGACAATCACTTCATACACACCAATAAAAGTTGGGAATTGCTTAGGTTTTCTTTATTTTGGATTGGGGGCGGACCAGCAGAGATTTCAGGGAGTTTCATTATGCATGCACTGCACCACAAGGTGACTCATTGCATAGATGATAAGCTAATTGTTTTCTTCTTTTTTAAATTATAATGTTAAATTGCTGCAGGTTATAAAACGTATTTAGCATTAAAACCCAATAACAGCATCTATTCCAACATGTATCAGGGGAGAAAAAAATGTTTTTGAGCACATAGCACTTTTAAAAGCCAGTGATAACATTGATGTTCAACTCAATAAATACTAATAATTTGAAAAGTTGATGTATTTTATTACTTTAATTCAAAAAATTAAAGTAGGGCGTGCCGTGGTGGCGTAGGGGTTAGCACGGCCCACATTTGGAGGCCTCAAGTCCTCGACGCGGCTGTCGCGGGTTCGATTCCCGGACCCGGCGACGTTTACCGCATGTCTTCCCCCCTCTCCTTCCCCCTTTCCTGTCAGCCTACTTCATGAAAAGGGACTCTAGAGCCCACAAAAAGACCCCCTGGAGGGGTTAAAAAAAAAAAAAAAAAAAAAAAAAATTAAAGTAAAGTGAATGCTTGGGTGCATGTAAGGTTGCATTTGCTGTGTGAACCCTCAGGACACCTTCATGGAGGGAGCCATCAGCTGAGCTGCTGCCAACAACTCAACGTTTTCCTCTTCTAGGTGATACACTTGACCCTATATTTAACCCTGTCTCTCTCTCCTATTAGCTAAGCTTTTACTGTGCTGTCTTTCATCCTGTGGTGAATCCTCCAGTTCTGCTGGAGGTTTCTTTCTGTTAAAGTCAAGTTTTTACTCTCCACTGTCACTACATGCATGCTCACTATGAGGGATTGCTGCAAAGTCAATGACAAAATTACAATTCCAGGAGATGTGAATGCTACAAATCAATGACTCAATGTTATTTGCTGGATTTCCTTAGATGGAGCACTGATCATTCCAGAGGTTGGTAATTTATGACCTGGACTGTCTTCTGCAGTGGCTTGCTAATGACCCATTTGTTTAAGTCAGGTGTTTTAAGCAGGGAAGCATTGAAACCCCAGAGGAAAAATGTAATGTGTGATGAAAACTAACAATGCATATCAGGCTAAACACACACTATCAACAATGAAACACAGTAGTGGCAGGGTTATACTGTTGAGATTATTTTCATCAACAAGGAATGTGGTCAGCGCTGATGGGAAGATGGGTGGAATTAAATACACATGAATCCCACAAGAAAACGTCTTGCAGAGGTTCACCTTCCAATGGAAATGACATTACAGTGGACACTACCCTCCTATTTGCACCACAACCTTAAATGGTTTCACAAAGCTCAGATTTTTCTGTAAAAATGCCAGCTTTTTAGGAAAACTCAGAAGCTTCGATGTTGTACCTAGCCACAGAAATAAAAGAAAGCAGAACCCACATCAGGCAGGTGTTCCCAAGGAAGCTCCACTGCAAACAGGATGTCGACAATATGGGCTGGGAGACCACACATGTCTTACAAAGTGGTTGTTCATGATGAGCTCTAAAAACACACTGTGGGCAATTAAAATTGCATGTTTCAACGCATTAGTGTAATCTTTGCATGCAGCCTAACTCTAAAAGTGAGGAGTTGTGTTCCCCGCTTGGCATAAACATTAATTTTCTGAAGTGGTCAGTGCAGATGCATTAAGGGTTAGTAGCTGGAAGGGATTGGGACTTGTTTCAGAACTTCGTAAGACCCTGTTCTTGGGTGGAAGCAAGCCTGAAGCCAGACTCCTTACACACATTACCATGGAGTGGTTAAAATCCACCATTCACAGGATTCAGTGCTGTGCTCCAAACATTTTTAATGGACCAAAAAGCTGCAACAAGCAGAAAAAAAGTCAAACTCCAGCATGTCTCTGCAGGGTCACTCCTGCTGCTGCTTCTGATACACGATTTGTTTATTGAGTTCCTCACAGGCTGAATTATTTTAACTCTTGGCAATCAGCTCAATGCAAGTTACAGCTTGTTGCTGGACATGTTATACTGAGGCCACCTGCGCTTAATCATCCTGCTTCAAAACAAGAAGAATCAGGAGAATCTATATCAAGATGTCAAACTTAGTTAAAGATGAAAAGTTTCCTCTCTGTTACAAGTGGAAATAACTTAAAATAAAGCTTCAGGTGAATTAATAGGGAAAATAATTTATTTTTTAAAATTTGTTATAAGTGAAAGTATGTAGTGCATATTGCAGATTGATGTCATGGTGAACCAAAACCAAGGCAGCTGTAAGTTTATGTAAGCAGTATGTATATCTGAGCATAGATTTCACAATACATGATTTACTAAAAATGGGAAAACATCCAGTCTTGCTGATAAAAAATCCCCAAGAACTCGCATCATTTAGCAATTGCAAATCGATTCTTTGACAAATGAACTAATTATGCATCATTTAGCAAGTTAATAATTCACTCAAGCCACGCAAATGCCACAGAAACCAACATGCTGGAGTTGCTTCTCTCAGCTCCCTGTTCAAAACCGCCTCCCCGGAGAGCAATGAAGGAGCCTTTACCTGAGGAGGTAATATAATCCCGTCCGCGTTAAAAACGTAATCCCATGCGGAATCCTTTCCTGGTATTCCTCCTCTGGATGAACCGAGGAGCAGCGATCCTTCCACCTGGAGTTTCACTTCAAACTGGATGGCTGTGCTGATTAGAAGCGGAGAGCAGGATGGGTGCAGAGTTGTTCCCCCCCCTCCTATGGTTTGCCCGTCCCACTTTCGGGTTTTTCACCCCGCCACAAATCAGCGCGGCTGTGAGAAGACAGAGGTAGCATGCAAAGGTATTCATGTCCTCTCACGTTTTGTCACGTTAAAACTGCAACATCAAGGGATTTTATTTGATAGTCTAACACTAAGTAGGGATTCATTACAAAATGGAAAATCTGAAACGTGTGACAGTTATCTGCATTCCAGACCTCATGTTTTACTGTTCAACTGTCAGACTCATTATAAATCCAGCTGTTATGTGAAGGCTTCAAAGGTTTGTTAGAACATTAGTGTACAAACAGTTTCGATCTTTCTACACCTCCCTTTTCATTCAGAGTGCCCCAAGTTCCATGTTAGGTCCAATTCTGTTTTTATTATATGTTTTTGCTACTAGGGTTGATATATACATATAGAAAACACACACATGGCTTTTCATTGCTATGCAGATGATCTTCAGATATATCTACCACTTAGTCCAGACGCTAATGCCTGGTTTCCACTCCATGTGTTGGTGCAGTTGGGTTAATCTAGGTTGAACATGTATCTTTTTATTTATGTACTTTTACGTATTTAGAGATTCTGAATTTTATGCTGAACTCCCTTTTTTGTATGTCTATCACTCAGTCTGATCTTTCTGCTCCTCATACTGTCTGTTTTGTTCATAAACACTGTCAACTTATTCATTACTGATGCTCGATAAATAAACTTTAACTGACTTGACTTGATCAAGACCAAGGAACACAGCAGACAGGTAAGGGGTGTAGTTGTGGACAAGTTTACATTAGGTTAATAAACAATATTCTAAACTTTTAATATCTCACAGAGCTCTGTTCTGTCCACCATCTGAAAATTAAGAGCATAACAAACACAAACCCACTAAATATGACCAGCAAGGCAATGGGAGCAAGTATCAAAGAAACAGCCACCGCAACTCTGGAGGAGCTGCAGCTCAGATGCGGGTTCTCTCTGCATCACTAGTTGCTTTGAATTCCAAAAATGTGTCCCTTATTGGAGAGATTTTAGGAAAAGTTGTTGAAAGAATGCCAGAAGACACTGCAAATGTGCGCAAACTGAATTCTTTGGCCGTTATGCACCAGAAGACTAAGAGAGACCATCCCTTCACTGAAATATAGTGTTGATACCATCATAATGTGGGGATACTTTCCTGTAGCTGAAGCTGGTTATTTATTTACTATGATGGATCTGTTTATCTACAAGGCAGTTGTTAAAGTCTGGACCAAAATCCAACTAAGATTTTGTGAGAAAACTCATCTCATACTAAAAGGTCATTTTCAAGCCCAAGCTTCCTTTTTCTCTTTCAATACATGTACTTACTGTATGTAGCAATGTCCCTGTGTTCATTGAAAGTTAAAATCACACTTTCTTATGATCAGTCAGAAATTAGGTTTTGTGTTGCAGTCCTGACCAAAAACTCAGAAAAAAGCAAAAATGTAGTTTTTATTGCAGTAAATTGTATTATGATCAGTCAATGCTTTTGGTAACCATGATTATCTCCAAGTAAGCAAGTAGTGCCCTCTTCCCTTTACATTAAAAGGCAAAGTCATGCTGCTAGTCATCATTTATCAATCTTCCATGAACTTCAACGAGAGAATTTGCATTGTTGTGAAAAAATCTTCAAAGTATCCAAGAGAGTTCAGAAGGCGTCGGGACCGTCTCATGATGATGATTCAGAAAAAGGATTGAGTTGCCACCCATGCAGAGCTTGATAAGGAATGGCAGCAGTCAGGTGCAAATGTCAAGAAAGGGATTAAAGAAGCCACTTTAAGTCAGACTAACATTCTGCACAAAGTACAATGATTGAACAGCAGGGGATGTGGTCAGGATACTTCCCAGACAATAAGGTGAATGGTACCCTGAGAACTGTGTCATGCAGAGAAAGAAGCATCTTGAGATAATTCATGGAGTTGTTCCCCATCCACTAGTTTTGCCTAAAAACATAGCTAGAAAGAAAACAAGATATAAAACGTCTCCCAACAGCACCTTTGCAAAACCTATCAGTTGTAAAATAGGGCATGACAAAAGGCATAAGTACGAGGCAAAGGGACAACTAAGTGGTTCAGAGATTTAAACTTTGAAACTTCTCAGATCCTAATCCTAAAGAGGATTGAGGCTTTCTATAAATGGTATTGCCCAATGAAAGCTTGTGAAATTAGTAATTTCTGTTCAAAGTGCAACTTACAAAATGATTTTTTTAAAGTTTCACTTTACAAAATTTAAGTGCAATTTTAATTTGCATTTTACAGTCGCACTTTAAATCCATTGGAAAGAAAGAAAACATGATCTAAAACATCTCCCAACAGGACCTTTGCCAAACTTTTCAACAGTAGAATAGAGCATGAGAAAGGGCATAAGTACAAGGCAAAGGGACAACTAGGTGGTTAAGAGATTTAAACTTAGAAACTTCTCAGATCCTAATCCTAAAGGGGAATGAGACTTTCTATAAACTGTATTCCCCAATGAAAGCTTGTGAAACTTGTAATTTCTTTTTAAAATGCAGCAACAAAGGAAGGATAGAAGAAATCTGTACAGAGGCAACTACTAAAAGCTATTACTGGTTACACATTCTAGTCTAGTTCCACCATACAGGAGAATTAATAGTTGTTTTGCGAACACATCATATCCATGGTCACTTTGGTGTTATTGACCTTTTGTCCAGCTATTGTAGCAAACCCTACCTTTCCTAACACCTGATACTCGGTATCAGCCTTACATGACTTCCAAATCCTGAGCTATAGTTGGTTTATGCAGACTGTTGGCGCATAGGGTGTTGTGGATGCTTCCCTGCCATTTGAAGCTACAAGTCTGAAGTACTGCTGTAAAAGAGCTCATTGTGTGTGCTATTACAGTCTCTGCAGGAGCCACTGGGGAGCTTTATTCAAGATTAGATCCCTCTGCCCCAGGTAGACCAAGAGGGCAGACTGAGTTTCAGGGTTACTCATTTCTCTTACACCCCTGCCATCCTCTTGACAGGTTGTAAACATAGAAAATTTGTAACTCACAGCTCTCTGGACTGGATTTCCTATGAAAACATAACCCCTCTGCTTCTGATTGTAGCTGGCCAACAGAGTGACGATGAGACTAATGCAGATGTGAAACTGCTCGTCTTTTTGGACACTGTGTTAACTGCAGCGTATGTGAGATTAGCCTGTGAGTGCCCTCGAGGGTGCACTGCATAATACCATCAGATATTTCAGTCAAGTCAAGGATGGTTCAGTGGTTCCAGATGATACAACAGATCTCATGTCTCAGCACTTTACTGCTTCCACATTTCATGGATTGTTCCAAGAAGGATTTAGGCGGGCCGGTTATGCCTTCCTGGAAAGATCGTGGCTTTTAGTGCTACTTACTAGAAGTTTCTAGTATAATTTATTTACAAGGTGAAAGCCAGACTAATTAACTGCAAAGTAGTTCTAATTAGTACCAGGAAAGCCGTCCAAGTCTGTTCGTCTTTGGGTCTTAAAAACTTTGCAGAGAAGTGCATAGGAAACTGCCAGTTCTGAACTGGCAGAAACATAAATAAGCAATATAATTTGAGCCTTCAAAACATTGTTTATTAGCGGACGTACTGATGGCAAACATGGGTACATCTGTTTATGAAGATGGGTAAGATGAAGAAAATACAAAAAGCAGTCAATCCCACCCTTGTATTCTGGTTTAAAACAGTCTTAGAGTCTGTCACAACAATACTCTGACGTTTCAATGTGTGAGGGCACATCGATGTGGAAGATCTCAGGAGGAGTCTCAGGAGGACTGTTGACCCCTGAGTCGCTGTCAGGGTTGGACCTGTTTGGCTCTCCTGCCAAATATTTCACCTCAGGTCTTTGGGCAGGAAGCGATGTGTCTTGGAGCAAGTTCTCAGCTTTTGGTTTGATGTTTCTGAAGTGTTGCAGATGCACCACTTCCCTGCTCTCTGGAATGCACGGAAACAGCAGTGAGACCTCCTTGCGAAATCTGGAGCTCATGCCGAAGTATATGAGTGGGTTGTAAAAGCTGGCAGACTTGGAGAAGAGGCGGGTGACGATGCTAGTGGTGCTGGGTACGTGGAAACCCCAGGCTGACCACATGGAGACCACTGCATACGGTGACCAGGCCATAATGAAAGCAGTGCAGATTACAATAGAAATCTAGTGGGGGGTATAAAAAAAATCACTGTAGTTTCCTTTTAAATTCTGCAACCAAATATTTCATGATTCTACTTTAGACTTACCCTCGTGACATCTCTTTCCATCTTCCTTTGTCGCGCAGAGAGAAAACCATCAGCGGACATTGCATTTGTGCATTTTACAGTCTTTATAATAGAGATGTAGGAGAAGAGCATGATGATCACGGGGATAAAAAAGCAGAAGATGAGGATAGATATTATGTAAGACTTGTAGATGGTGGAATAATTGGCTTTGGACCAGTCCACCTCACAGGTGCCATAACCCCGATCTGCAAAAAACAAGATGCAGACAATCAGGGTGTAGTTCAGTAATTATTACAGATGAACTGATATCCTTTTTTGATGTTGTTGTTATTGTAGTTTGGTTTGAATATGGACCATGCAGGAACTGGTTATTATGACCTCTGGACATTTTGTGCTTTCTGTTTTGTTCTTTCATACCAGCCATACTTTAGTTCCTTCCTACTGTGGTAATGTTTCATACCTGGTTTAGTACTTTAAAGTGCTCATAATCCTCACTGAGAAAATGTGTTTATATGTCTCCAGTTAATTTGATCTAGCTTTAGGAAATCATTCATAGTTTGTTTTTTTGTTTTTTTATCAAGGATCCTAATTTGTCATATTTCTTATGTCATATTTCATATTTAGAATATGTTTGTCACTTTTGGCCTTTAGTGAAAAGTCATTTGACAAAAAAGAGGATGGAGAGAGAATGGACAGACATGCAGTGTATGGCCTGATACCATGAATTGAACGCAGAAAAACCACATCAAGAATTATATCCTCTGTAAATGCTACCAACTGAGCTACCCAATGCCCAAAAGTCATATTTTGTAGAAGGGGAGATGAGCCAAACAAAAATCAAAGGAAAAGAAAGGGGAAAAAATCCCAATTAAATAAAATTATAAGTGAGACTCAAACATTTTTAGTTTTATTTGTCCCTAAAATACCCAACTACCAAGAAAAACTAAAAAGGAATGGCTAAGTATGTTGGTAGAAAACAGTTTTGTACAAAATGGATGCAATTGGGAACAAAAAAAAAAACATTACATTTTGGTGAAGTTTCAAACTGGAACAGACCTGTGTAGCTGCCCCATCCCAGCAGCGGCGCCACTGACCAGAACAGTGCTCCGGTCCAAATGAAAATTAGGGATATTGCAATGGTGTTGATGCTGATGCAGTGTGCTGCAAAAATACACAAAATAAAGAAAAGGCAATGTCAAAACAATAAACAGTTTATGAGTTAGATTTTTAGTTCATAAAGATTAAATGTTTTTGGGAAACAGTGAGAGGCTTTGACAAATGGAAAATTATTGTTACTTGTTATGAATGTCAGCACTCTCATTGACATTTGTTGAACAATGAAGTCTTTTATTGACAGCCTTTACCAAACATTTGTGTCTGAAAAGGACATCTGTTGGAATGATAGTGCACACATTTTTGCTATCAGAGGAAACTATGAAAAGGTCAGCCTTTTCTTTGCAGCTGTAAAACATACTTCAGAGCTATGCTACAAGGAATTGCAAAAGTGTTCATATACATTTGACATTTCAATATTTTGTCACAAACTTTATTTTATCAATTTTAACACAAATCTATGCTTAACTGTTAATAGAAAGTAAGGTTCCCCATGTTGTTTAACATTGTAAAGTTATAAAAAGAGTCTATTTTTATTTGTGGAGTCAATACTTTGAGGGAACACCTTTAACCCAATCAGAGCTAGAAATGTTTTCCTGCGTCTCTCAAACAGATTTGCAAATGTAAAGACTGAACTTTTTGCCAATTCTTTTTGCAAAATGTTTGAAGTAAGACAGAGAGGATCTCTGAACAACAGTTTTAAAGTCTTCCTACAGATTCTCAATCAGATTTAGTGCTCGAAGCTTTTCTTACAGGATTTACCTTTGTCCATCCTGCAATTAACTGAATGAGGGAGGCTGTTCTTAACAGCATGATGTTGTACTGTGGAAATGCTGTGTTTTTCACCCTACACAGTGTTTTGTGTGCTTTAGTTTGGTCTCATTTGACCACATGTTTGTGGCTTAGGACAAAGAAATACATTAGTTTTTTACTCTGCAAATCTGGCCTTTATGGAAGAGTGGCAAAAAGAAAACCATTTTTGAAAGAAAGTCAAGAATTTCTGTTTGCCATTACCTGTCCTGCCAGCTTAGATGGACAGCTATATTCTTTCTATGGTATGTTTTAAAGGCTGAGATGTTATTTTGTAGTCTAAACCTGCATTAAACTTAACCACAAATACATTAATGATCTATCTGGTAAATTATTGGACAATATTTGCTACTTTGTGTTGTGTTGACCTCTCATAAAATCCAAATGGCTTATAGTTGAAGTTCAAGAGATATAAATACTTCTGTAAAACTGTAAGTACAGAAACTCAGAGCTTTTTGTAGCGTTCACACCAACTCACCTCACATACCTGGTGGTTAATTTGCTCCTTAGATTGTTTAAATTGCTCTGTTCAGACCTTGCTTAGTCATTTTCAATGGCTATATTATGGCATATAATGCAACTGGTGATATCCCACACTCGCCACTAATGGGCACAGTTTACAGTCACAGCATTTTAAAAACAACCGCCAACTACGTAAAATCAGATACAGTTTTTCACCCTCATTTCTATGTAATTAGGACATTCTTTGACATTCGGATGTAGTCTCAAAAATAGAAAATGTCACCTCAAATTGTCTTAATAACATACTGGAGAAATATAAATGGAATGGCTGGAGACAAATAGTAGTTATTTTCCCAGCTGAAAACAGAAACAGACTTTTCTCTCAGAGAAGGTCGGTGGAATGAGGAGGGCAGCCATGATGGCATGAAGCCCTCTTTGTGTTTTCACACTTGCACTCTGAGAAGTTTGTTCTGACCTTTTTGCGGGTGGCATCCCTTGATGTATCTGGTGACGCTGATGACTGTTAAGGTGTTGATGCTCACAAGGCCAAAGAGCAGCGTGAGGAAGCCGTCTACCTGCAAGAAGATGGACACGGGATTTATTGCATGACATCTTTACAGCGTCTTCACCAGACTAAAGATGGGGCCAATCTGATCCTTCCAGACCCAATATTCTTCAATCAGATGCTACTGTAAGTCATAATTTGGTTGATTATTCTCCCAAAGGTATGTCGCAGTGCAGGTGCTTTTGCTATATTTTATAATCTTTTTATATTTTATACTTTATATTGTTTAGCTACTTTTTGTTCCAATGCATTATCTTTCAGTTTAACAGTTAAATATTTTGATTGTTACATGTGAAATGTTTTGAGTCTGTGTTTTTTGTATTGCTGTTGCTGTCTGTTTTGGACAGAACACTTTGCAAAAGAGATCTTTGATATCATTAAGTACTCTCCTAGCTAAATAGAAGTTAATAAATAAAAAAAAGCTAAAGATCACAGCCAATCAGCTCCAGCATATTTACGGTAATAAAATACACAGTTGTACTTTAAATTGTATGTAAACATATCTGTCCATGCATCAATGTCCGAAAAGAAGAAGAACAATTTTTCACTTTCACCAGTGAAGCATTATGGCTTTCGCTATAATAAGTGGACTGAGGCTCCTTTCATTGTCTCACTATGTTTCTTCTTGACGACACGTAAGCATCCTGCAAGGTTTTGCTGTTTTACTGTTATGACCTTTCTCTTTTAAACATGAACATATTTTGGTTTAATGGCATATAAGTCTCGCTAAAACAAGAATTTTTTTTAAGTTTTAATGAGATTCTACTATAGTCCTGCTCTGGTAGATAAATGCGTCAAAATATGACCTAATCAAAAACGATAACAGCAACCGAGGTCACGATCATCCACAAAACATATTTTCTCACTCTAAGAAAATTTTCTCACTCTAAGAAAATTTCTCACTCTCACTTAAATAACACATTGTTATTTAAAGTAAGCAAGTTTAATGACCAGGAAGAAATCATTCTCATATTCCTTTGACCTACATGTTGATAACATGTTGATGGCTAAAAGAAACATGAGGAAATATCTTTGTCAAGCTATGCTGATATTTTGGTATAGTATATCTACTTTATTGACGCTGTATTGCTCCTAAAATTAGCTTTTTAAAATGTTTTACTTTCTTGTAAAGTCTGCTGTACATCCCTCATTTAAGTTAAATATTCAGGTTGTTTAACTGAGATAAACAGAAAATGTGAACCGAATTGGATGATAGATAACAGAATTATTGTGATGTATCACACAAACTGCACTCATCATCTTTTCCTGTCAATAGTGTTGATGTAAACTTTGGTTTATATATTGTTTATGTATATATCTCAGAATTACAAACCTTCTTGAAAGGTGTTACGGTGTTTCCATTTCTCTCCGAGTGTGCAACACTCGGCTCCCTGCTGGGTCACTTCCAGGTAACGCACCTCATTTGAGGTCATTTGCTAATTACTATCTTGATCTTCCTTTGTACTAATCCAGTCACATGCACTCATCACAATTTTCTCACTCACTCTGATTCCTGGGGTTTTAATTCAAAGCTATTTTCTTGCACATGTAGGAAGAATCAAAAGAGAAATAAATGATGACTGTAATGTTTAATGCTGTATGCTTGCCTCTGTGAAGCCCAGTTCGGCTTCCAAATACACCGAACTGACTGGGGTTTGTTCTGGTCACATCACGTTTCGTGCAGTAATCTGCTTCTCACATGCTTGTTCACATGCTCTTTCCCTTTCTAAAGTGTTACTTTTAGAGTATACCCTTATTTTTAATTTGGACTACCACTCCCATCTCAGCTCACCTCTCAGGGGAAGGTAAGATAAGAGTGGCATGCTACAGCTTTTCAACACCTTGTTTTTCTATGATTTTTTCAGGGAGTTTACCCTGACGTTCCTGCACGGATCCCAACTTTCTACCAGAGCTAGCCTTAAGCAAGAAAAATAGCCTGCTTGAATTCCAGGCAAAAGAATGACAACAATTTAATTTTGAGCTGTGGCTGCGAGCGGATAAGAAAACACATGGGTGAACGGTGCACTTCACTGCTTACACACATAAAACTTCTTTTTAAAATTAAGTTTTTAAATGGAAATTGCAATTGTGTTGAAAAATTAGAGCAAATGATTAAAATATGCTAAAAAATTCAATGGAAAAGCTCCTAATAGTTCTCCATTTGGTTGTTGAACTGTTACAAGGAGAGTTTTGCTCGTTTAAAGGTCTCCAACATGCTAATCTTATTACAGATTTAACCTCTAGCCTAGCGAGTACCAAAATCCCCTGCATATGCACTCGCACACACTCACACCCATGCTCTATTCATGGTAAAACCTCTGCTGTTCTGTAATGTAATGCATTAACTAGAAAAGATAGACAATGCACATAATGTTGTTTACAACTCAGAACATTGTATGATAACATTTTACCTTTTTAATTGTTATTAAACATCATTGCTATAGCACAGCTTGAGATCTAGCAGAAAAAAAAAATCCTGAATACAAGGAATTGTTTGGATTATTTAGCGTTTGTTTTCACATTTCGTTTACCTGGCAAGTCCAGATCCATGTGATCAGATACCCATCATCTTTCAGGATGTTAAAGATTTCCAGAATTCCTCGAGAGTAGCCAAACACCGAGATGCTGGCATCAGAAATGGCGAGGTTTAAGGTGAAGAAATCTGTTGGTTGGAGTAAGGCCCGCTGGCGGTACAGGACAAATATCACCAGACTGTTTCCAAACCATGAAAGCCATCCTGCAAAGAAGCCATATCAGAAATATTTTCAGGACTATCTTATCTGAAAGTGCAGGTAAAACTAGATTGGTAAAATATATTCAAATATAGATGATGCTCAATAGAAAAGCTATGCATTGTCTAATGTTTTAAAATGCAAAATATAATCATTTGTTGGTGTAGTAGTTGACTAGCAACAAACCACATCATGATTAGCTGTACTTGCATAATTTATACAACATAAATTACATTTGTGTACATTTTACCATGAGCATATTTATGCTGTGGGTTTTACAGTCAGATGATGTTACGGTAGTATACCCAAACTGATAAATTTGTCATTTCACATACAAAACCTGCTTGGCTGGACTTTAAGATTTTGATCAGATAAAACACTGTCTAGAGTTCCCTTTGAATAATAACTGGAACATTAATATGTATAATTGTATATTTCCTTGAAGATTTTGATGGCATTTGACAAAATGTAATGTTTATTGCTTGTTTCATAATTGGTTACTGTATGATGTTTTATGGTTATAAGCACTTTGAATTTTACTTGTCAATAAGTCGATATGTTATATCAAAATATTTCTTATATTTATTGTCTCATTTTAACATTTTGGGAATTTTGAAATTTCTTTATAATTTTTTTAATCATGATTAGTCATAACTTTAAAAATTGGTAAATATGGGAATTTGTACAAACTTGCATTGTTGTATTACATATTTGAGACCTTATTTGATTCTATTGATAAGATGTAAATAATTTGAAGTTCATTGACATATTTTGTCTCTCTCAAGTTGTAGGAATTTTTTTTGGAAGAAGTTCCTGCAAATGTTTTTTAGGCACATCATCTAGTCCAAATCCAGAGATAGGAGGCTATGCATGTCCAAAACCCAGTAACAGAAGAAACCAGTAATGCTTGGTGTAATGAGTGATGGGACCAATGTAAGCAGAAAAGCTGACTATTGTTCCTAAACAGCTACTTCTGACCAGTTATAGGTGCTTATTTTAAGTGAGAGACTTAAATTTGTTTAAATTTGTTACAATATTTTGAATGTTCAATCCTTTTTTTTTCAGGAAATTTCCCCTCTCAAATGTAGAAGTAGCTGAAGAGTAGATGTAGTTTTGTATCTTTATGTGATCTTTTCCCTAAAGTAAATGATTTATGTTACACCTTAGTGTGATTAATAATAAATCAGTTCTTGATTACATTAAATACTAGTTCCCATTGTTCATACAAATAAGCAAATATCCATATTTTTGATTGATGCTAAACAAATCTTAGACTAAAATGCATAAATATCCACCTGCTTGTTTAAATGTTTGTTAGAATTTTTTCAATGAAAAGGAAATGGTTCATCTTTCAATACATGAATACCTGCAGAATAGGAACCTGTCACTAAGGTTAGACAGTCTTTGACTTACCCAGCACTAACAGATAGACTCCAACGATGGTTTCTCCTTGTTCAGAGAGAGGAGCCTCTGTATGCAGAGTGCTGAGGTTATTATTCCTCCATGGAATATTCACCACCTTTAGTGGAAAACCCTTCAGCGTTATCTCCATGGTCTGAACTTTGATGCCTTGGCATGAATCCTTTCTTCTCCTCGACGACGGCTTTGCTCTCCACTGCTTCCTGCAGATATTGTCGTCGTTTACCAGTAGGGATGACTGGCCAGTTGGTTTTAAATCCAGCTTAGACACAGTCACTAATACCTGCCTACTCGCTTGCTCCAATGTCTGGACTGGTAATCCTATCTATTTCTTACAACTAAGAAGATAGGGATTTTGGGTGGAAATCCTTGTCAATAGCAATGTATCCAGTAAGCCTTGCAGAGTCACTTGATTTAGTTTTAATTAGGTAAAGAACCAGGATTAATCAGAGGCAATCAAAGGACATCGGTAAAGTCTAAACAGATAGAAATTTTGAGCTGTTGATCAAATCCCAACCTGCCTTTGTTTTTAATCTGGTGGGTTTTTTTCATTTCAACCTCATCATTTGAAAAATGAATCCACTCCAACCTCCCTAGAAATATAATATCTCAACAGTTTTCTCATTTGCTTTCTGTTAACTTCTTTATCAAAATTATTTTGATCTGGTTAAGCTTCTTTATAAACTCTTGGACTACATAGTATGCTTTCAACTCATTGCAATATCCTAAATTTAGAAAAGAGAAAGTAGAAATTTACCTTTTTTACTTTAAAAAGCATAAATGGGAGGGTGATAGCTGCATAATAAACCAGGTGGAGTACCTAGACGCATTACCACGAATGATCAGGTGTGAAAGTAAATTTAATTTGACTCAACAGCACTTGCTCTTGGTGCAGAAGGACTCATTTTAGAGCAAGACGTTTACTTATCAAATGTTCTTAAAATGCAAAAAATCTTAGGTGCAGCCCAAAGTATTTACATTCTTTTTTTAACATTTGCTTTAATTTTAATTTCATAGTAAATAGGAGCACAAACATGGAGTATTGCAAGAATATTTGCAAGGCAGACTAAGTCAATCTCTGGGATGCTGAACTACCAAAGAAGACTGAATGCTGAAATTAAAACATGCTGCAACCGTTTAAGGATGTACACACTTAAGCAAGCAGGATATATGTAACATTAAAGGTAGAAAAAGTTTTAAAAAAAAGTGATTTATCATGATCTTTACGTCACATAAATTTTATATTTTAACGGGGGTTAAATGATCGTTTTATACATCAAAATGAAGATTGACCCTCATAATTGGACCTATAATAAATGAAGCAATACGGTGACGAACATGAACAGTATATAAGCTTTTGGAGCTTTAAATCACTCAGAGCAAAATGTCTCTGTACTTCAGGAATACGTCCTGTGAAGCTGCATGGACCCTCTGCGCCGTCTCTCTAGACATATATTTCACTTCTACTAATCGATTCCATTTATATGATGCAATGGAGGCGGCGACTGTACTTCAACTTTGACGGAGCTTTGATGTGTCACATGATGAGGATTAGCCATGCTGTGCCAAGTTCAATGTGCACTGATGTCACTGCTGGAGCATCTGGGACTTCAAGGATGCAGTATGTGGGGCAATACCACATGATGTAGATAACTACACTGAAAAAGATAAAATTCAGCTCATTTTATCCAAATGAGGCTAGACATTTGTTATTGATTAAAATACTCTTACAGTTGCAACACATTTCCCCTCCTCCACTCTCCTCTTTACAGTGAGCTTCTCTGTGGTGGAGCATCTATCGAAGTGGGAACCTGAGCCACCGCCCTCCATGTGCGTGTAGCTTACAGTGTACACCTTGTCTTCCTGATCGCCCTGCCACAGAGCAGCTCTGCTGGCCCTCAGGATGTGGAGGGAAGGGCTGCTGCCAGATGCCTCAATGCTTCCGAGTCCTCCTCATGAAACCCTTTTAGTCTCTGAAAGCCAGACGTAGCCAAGAGGAAAGCAGGGCTCTGACCCTAATTGTCACCTGTCCAGCAGCTAACAAGGAACCCAGTCTCTGCTCATTTAAAGGAGAGGATTCTTCATGACACAGCTTAACCTCTGCAGCCTACAGAAACAAAATTACATTCAAGATTTTCTTTGTTTTTAGGTTAAAGTGGACAACGTGGTGATGTTTATGCAAAAACCTCCTGCCTGACATGGCTGGGTGCTAAATTGTGGCACCTGCTGTAGTGAAACCTAATCAAGAGGTTAGACAGTTTGGCGACAAGTAAGAGGTGAATTTCATGTTAAGGACAGCTTCTACTCGGCTTATGCTGCGACTAAGTGATGAGGTCAAAGGTTGAGGAAAACCCTGTGTTCAGCAGGTGCTAAGTATAACAAAACATCTGTCAACAATTCACTCAAAACGAGAGTGAGAAGGGAGGGTGTTGCAGTCCTTATGTTCGCTGGAAAAATAGCATGCCTTATTTGACAAGAGAGGTTTTCAAAACTTAGCACAAAGGAGTGACATCTGCAGAGCTTTGCAAAAGTTTTCTCATTTTATTACATTTCACCCACAAGTTTGGGTGTTTTTATTGGGGGAAGGTAGTTAATGTATCTAAAGCGGAAGGAAAAGGGTTCATGGTTGTTAAATATTTTTTACAATAAAAAATTTGAAGTGTATTCAGCCTCTATGTTCATCAATTTTCAGGTTTTGCCAAGATATAAGACCTAACTTTTATTATGTGTGATATTTACAACAAAATAAAATGCACAGTTTGAAATAAAATGTTTGTCATTGGCCTCCGATGTAGCATATATTAGTTTAATAAATAAATATTAGTGATGTAAAGTTGACATTTTACAGAAACTCTCATAAGTCCTTAAAAACAAAACACCAAGGACACTGTGGACATTGAAGCACTCGTTAGATTTCAAGGTTTTGTTTACATGAGACTGCTGTCTGGAAACTGCTAGTATTTTTCAGATTTTGATTGGGGAAAAGTTCCACATGTAAAGTTTCTACATGGTTGGACAAAAGTGACAAAATCGGTTCTCATTGCTGGAATTGCATGAAGAAAATCACTTAATTTTGTTATCATCCCCATGTTGTTCGCCCCTTCTTGTCACGACCCCAATAGCAAACTTACCCCCACCCATGCCAGGACACAATATGTATAAAAATCACCATACTGTGATTTTAGCACATTGTCGAAACCTCCACCACATCCTGAAGCCAGGCCTTCTGTGCATGTGCGCTTTTACACCTGTGGAGTACTTCACACCTCGACAGGGATTGTTCCCGAAAAGTTCCACTCTGTTTTCAAAAGGTGCCACAGATTCCGATCAATGGAAAAGGGTAAAGGAGCAGCTAGAACACAACAACAATGTCACCGTTTCAAGCTCAGTGTAAACTGGGCCTCAGTTAACTTAGGTCAGACTGAACATAAACTAAATCTTTCAAATACAAGTTTTTTCAATTGTAGCTCTGACTGTTAGGGTCACTATTGGGTAAACTATAAAATTCAAATTTAACAATTAAGAACTACTTTGTGTTGGTCTATTACACAATTAACCCTCAATAAACTATACGTTTTTGGTGTGATAAATCTGGAAAAGTTTATTGGGTATTACTACTTTTGCAAGACGCCATATAATAGTCTAACCCTGTCCTGTGTATTTTGGCATCCTCAGTGTTCACAGTAGGCCACTGTATTATCAGGCTCATGATGATTGCTGTCTCAACCAAACTCTCAAGGAAAGCCTGCTGTTTTCTAGATTGAAAGTCATAGACACATGTATTTTTGTAAAAGTGTGTGTTATAGGCCACGGGTCTGTCTGAGGGCAACAAAGTCTCTCTTCACAGAGGACATGGACCAGGTCAAAAGACCAATACAGGATCTGCTTTTAGAAACACGTCCACACGCTCTCTCTTTCCTTGTCACTAATTAAGAGGCACAGCTACTGCTTGTCTGAAAGGTGCATAGAGTATTGAGCTAAATGGCCTGCTTGTCATTTTTGAGGTCAGGTTGCAATACTGCTAGCTATGGGAGTTCACCACCATAGTCCTGAGCTCCACCAGAGAGAGTCTGAGAAAAATGTTTGTTCAAAATGGAATGCCAACATCTAGCGTTTTCATTATATCTCTATTGACTTTGTTGCCAGTATTCTAAAGACATTTTATTCAACATAGATGCTCAACCTGCAGACTTTCTGGGACTTTATTCTAGGGACTGGACCCATGGAAGAAAGTTGATTTTGCACCCATGAACAATTTCTCTTTTTATTTGGCAACATATGTGTGTTTCATTATTCTGCTAAAAAAGAGAAACTGGCCCATCACTTCACAGATCCTCCACCATGCTTAACAGTGGGAGTTTGTTTTGTTATTTTTCATTCAAGACCCACTTGGATTTTATGTTTACATTTTTAAGATGGTGGGACAGAAAAGGCTTTTGTTCTGGCGTCACTCCCAAATAACAGACTAGGATGTAGCTAATGTCTATTTGTACGTATTAAATCCTGGAGTTGCAAAGTTGAGACTCATTGTTGTAGTTGCCTACATTAGATGTCACACAAGTTCGCTGCTGTTCAACTGTGACATCTGCTGCACTCCTCCTGAGCATTGCACCAAAACAACAGGAGGGTTAAAAGCACAAGTTACTTAGGACTAAACTTGAAGTGTGTGTTATTTGTGATGCTCTCCCATTTTGTGTTGGTCATGTGTCCTGGGATAAAAGGTGTACAATTCAAAGTTTTCTGCGTATCCATGAAAGAGCACATTACTTTTGCTGTGATGTCACCATCTTATTTTGCTTTATATTAAGGACCAGATGGCCTTGCAACATCATGATGGTCATCTGGATTAAGCAAAAGCAAGTCATGCCATTACTGAGTCTTCAGTTTCAAGAGTCCAGCACCCTGAGGTGAGTGACTCAGCAAAGACACAAGATTATGTAACATTATTAATAGGTAATTGCTGTAATATTGATGTGAAGGTCTTTCTGCAGAACGTTTCATGCTCAGAATGAGTTACAAAACTTATCCCATCTTCCTACACTCTGAAAAGGAAGAAGCACAATACTGTATTTTGCTTGTTGCTTTTAATTATTGTTATGTTAAAAATCAGCTTAGAGACTCTATTATTTACCAATTTCCTGGCTCAAAAAAGTAACCAACATCTATATTATTTGAGTGTCAAGTTTTCTTATATTCCCTATTTTGAAAAGTGATTTTGGCCTTTTTGGCATTAATTCACTAAAAAGTTACTATAAAGTCTGAAGATACCCTGACCAATTTAAGAAAACCAAAGTACTGCTTAAAAGTATTTCTTTTTTTAAAATAAAATAAATAAGACATAATAATTTTGTTCAAAATTAAAGATTGTTGATGTCACCAATTTTTGCAGAACATTTTTACTTAAATTATAATTAAATTTTATTAATTTTATTAATAATTTTATTAACAAAATGATACAATTTTATTAATTATAATAAATCTTTATTAGGTCTGTAGGGAAATTTTTGTTATCTTAGTCATGATAATTTTTCAAAAGGTTTGGCCTATGAGAATAAAGTTCTTTTTTATCAAAAAGAAGTGAATGTTTCATTGTTCATAAGGAAAATCTAACCTTTCGTGTCAACTGGAATATTTGTGGATAAATTTATACATCTTGTTCGTTAGAGATAGGCACCAGCTGCCGTATGACCATTCATGGAAAAGTAGGTATGGACGATGGAAGGAAGTTCCTTCTCTATTCTACTCATTTGATTTATATTTGACAAGATATATAAATGGTTGCTTTACGGGTGAGGGGAAGAAAAATTCATGGACTTGTGGAACAAAGGTAGACCTTTCTTTTATGTTGTGAAAAGTGCAGAAGCTTTGCTGTTTCTATTTCCCTTTCACTATTATAACTCTGTTGTTCAGTATGTTTGCTTAACTGCAAGATATTAAAGTTTTGGTTCTGTCATCAAGGAGATCTTAACAATAAAGCAGTAGCTAATATTTCATAAGAAAAGTCCTGGAATCTTGTTCAAAACAGCTTATAATGACCTCTGAATGCTGTAGTATGCATACAAAATCAAGGGGAAACCAAAAGGTAATGTAGCTTGGTTCTGCGGCTCACAATCTCTGGCTCTGAACCACATGCAAACATTTATTTGGGCTCTCTGACCTGTTTGCTGTTTCTGCTGCTCATTCTGTTTGTCTAAGCGGTGACTTACGCAAGCATATTACACTGAGGGAATAGTATTAGACTTTACCAGACTTTACCCAGCCATCCAGGTATCAACAGATAATATTACACTAAAATATGGTTGGAGACATCTGAAAAACCTGTATTTCTTTATTATAGCAATAGTTTTGAAGCAGCAGTAATTGGAACTTTTGAGATTTTGAATCAGGCTACATTTTCTGTGTTTCTGAGTGTTTGCACTAAAAACTGTGGTGCCTGCAGCACAGCTGAGAGAGTAAGAGGAGCTCTGTGCATTAACTTCCATTTGCCGATTGAATTCTTTGTGCTCTGACACGGTAGCTTTCCTGAGGGCTTATGGGGATCAACAGGTTTAATGACCCTGCACTTCTTAGGAGCTGCAGCTGCAGATCTGTCTGAACATCTTAAGGGAAGCAAAGCTGTTCATCGACATGATGTGGTGTGATGTATGGATGTCTTTGTAAAGGACCAAAAGATATGAACAAACTTAAAAATGTCACATGGTAGGTCAGTGGGATGCCTCATTCTCCTCTCCTCCAATAAAAAACCTGTTAACCTTCAGGATCATAGTATGTCTATATATAATGGTCCTTGACACAAACTGGTTTGGGTTTCATTAAGAAGAAACAAACATCTGACAGAGACCTGTTGACTAGTTTCAGAAGGTCCTTAAAAATCCAATTTAGGTCTCTCTATTTCCTAAATGTCAAACATGGTTCTGAATTCTGCTATTTCTGCTGTGTTGAAATATTGCTATAATTTTAACATAACAGAAAAGATCCATTTGACCACAATAAATCTTGTCTTTGAGTGATTCTTGGATCTGTTTGTAGTTTCTGCTTCATCTCATTCAGAGTCATAGAGCAGGGTGGCATGACAGAGTAGGTTAGATGAATTTAACCTCATTCAGGCAGAAAGCAGAAACTGTAGATTTTAAACTACTCCCACAGATTCTCAATTAGATTCATGCCTAAACTTTGACTGGGCCATTTACTAAACCATGTAAAATTGTGTTGAAGCAAGCAAAATAGATATTTTTAGATTTTTTTTTTGAAACATAAGGCATGCACAATGTTTTTTCGTGTTCTGTTTTGGACTTTCTTCCACGTTTGCTGTGTCCTCTTACATAGTTTGCAGCAAACTGCAAAGAAGAGGGGAAGAGCTCTGTAAGAAGATCAAAGCTTGAGATATTGTTTTATAATCTAATGCCGCTTTAAACTTGCCCACATCTTTTTCTCTAATCTGGTAGCTGTGTTTCTTGGTCTCCATGATGCTGTTTGTTCAGACCTTCACACACTAGTTGGGTATATATCCTGAAATTAAATCACAGACAAATTCTACTTACAAATTAGGTAACTTCTGAACACAGTTGGGTTTATCCAAGTGAAGGAGGCTGAACAAAGAAAGCTTTAAGTAAACCTTATCAAGTAGGAAATGTATATCGTTTGGTTAGTCTTTGTGTCACCCTTGAACTGTTTTCCTTCATGCAGTCCATAAATAACTCCCACATCTTGAGCTGAATGTTGAAACTTCAGTTTCTCCATTCATCATGCAGCAGCACCCTGAGGAGATTCACCTTGTTTTTGGCAAAACATTACTGATGAAAAATGTCTGCCCTGAAGGGCATGACATCTTTTCTTAAACAGGATGAATCCTTGCTCAAATTCTTGACCTATGATTTGCTTTTCAGGGCACGGCCAGATGTTTCCCTTTTCTTCAAGACTTTTTTGATAAGGTGACAGTGTGAAACTTTTAGTTCCGGTGGTGTTTTCACCAAAATATTTATATTGATTGGATATATACTGTAGTTCTTAAGAATGAAAGAAAATGACAAAATCCTTAATTAACAAGTGATCTCTTCAGAAAAAAGAGACAACAATAATTAAAATTGGAAGCTGTTAAAACATGATAGCATATGATTAATTTATTTGACTTATTTAATTTTGTTTGTTTTATTTTCTTGCTCAAGAACTAGTACAACTAGACAATTGTACTATAAAACCAAAACCATTGTGTTAGGTTTAGTTTATTAAAACATAGAAGACACAGTTTATTGTCTGTGCGTAGCTCCATCTTCTGGCTTACATCAGCCGTTAAAAGGAACAAGTTGACTTTAAATAGTGCTGATATTTCCAGAAGGATTTGTCCTTTTCATCACCCCCGAGTTAAAGGATGTGGTTCTGGCCTTACACAGTCGAAAGACTTTAAGGGACTGACTTGTACCTACTTTTCAGCACTGACTGCTACTGTTGCAGCAGCCAGACGACCCAAAGCGTAGCTTCATTTTACCATGAAAATGTTATTTTTCTCTCTCATGGGAGGCTGGTAGCCAAGGCCAGTCTTCTTTTCAATGGCAACATCTGTCTTTTATGAGCAAATTTATTTTTATTTCCCCCCCAATGGTTATTTATAGTGCGTGTCACTCAGTAAGTTTGTATGCTTACTAAAAATGAAGTTATTGCTTGAAGATATCGCAGTACAGTGACCTATACAGTACATATGTAAGAAAAGGTTAATTTTTGTAAGCTAACCTCAGTTTGAACCAATGAGAACACTCACAGTGAGAACTTTGCATTCACACACAGTAGGAATAAACCTTATGTCAGTTTTGGGCTCACTATCTATTTGAGCAAGATTTTTTCCATAGTGGAAGGATTAAAAAATACCAAAACAATACCAACACTTAAAATATACAATTGGACACAGCAGTTTGAATTGATGCAAGATTTTCACAAATCCACATTTTGGTAGTATTTTAGAATACACGTCCTTTTGTAAATTGACCTTTTACTACATGGTTTTTGTAGCAATCAGCGAGAGGCTGACAGAGTTCTGTTTGAACAATTGACCACTCTTGTTACATCGTGTTTATTTAAATAAATATGGACTCAGCTTTTAAACAAAGTCTATAATTTTTCAGCTGGCTAGAGGTCAGGGTTTTGGGAAGGCCATTGCACAAACTTATTCTTTCTGTGCTTTATCCATACAAATTGGTTTTGGTGTGTGTTTGGGATCATTGTCCTGTCTAAACATCCAGCTATATCCAAATTCTAACCCACTGAACCAAACTGTTGCCCTAAGATGGGAAAAAAAAAATTGTGTTTAAGAACAAGGCAGGAAACACTAAAGCTCAAGCCTGCCATCATGCACCAGATAAGTTTTATGGAAGTTCCACATATGGCCCAGAAAATACATACTAAATTATGAAACAGTTTGTTGAAAGTATAACTCTAAGTATGAGCTTTAATATGCAGAGTTAACAAGTTTCCTAGTCCATTATTACACACATGTTAGATTTGAAGTGACTAAATACAAGGTAATGTATTTCTTTTTTATTCCTACTGCAGCCAACAAAATTGGCAAAACATCAATAGTAGTGGAGGGAAGCAAACTCTCCGTCATGCCAGCACATGACATGCAGAGCCTTTAATCTCTGGAACGAGCCACACCCTAGCCTTTCACTTTTTCAGAAACACATGTGCTGGACTTGACATCAGCACATCTCTGAAATGTTCCCTCACACATCTAAAATATCACAACAATATATTTTTCTTTAATTTTCACAAAATCCATGTATAGTGCAGAGCACTAACATTCTCAGCAATATTATTACCCACCCAGATGATGATTAAAACAGATATTGGACAGAGGTGGACGTGTTAAGACATAGGCTTTTGATGCTGGCAGGGGAAAGCGAGCGGTGCGCTAAAGAGAAAGCTGCAGACTGCCCTACGGTGCATTCCTTCAGCCCGTGTGCATCCAACACACTTGATGAAAAGTGAAAGTCCACTGAGGACTGAGTTCTTTCACTGCAGTAATTATCAGTCATAACTGTCTGTCATGCTGCTTTTCCTCTTCATTTTGTTCTTCCCTATTTTCTCTTTGTTACCCTTCCCATTCATGTGAGGAGTGTCTGAAATAGTAAATTCCTGATTTTATTTTTTTCATTGTTAATGCCTGATGATGAATAAAAAATCCAGTTTGTTGAGTGGTATCCTGTAATAAATGGTCTTTTTGTTGTCTTTGAGCGGTGGGTAAAGTACCCCAAAATTGTACTTGAGTAAGAGTAGGAATAGTAGCATTAGAAAAAGAAGTATACAGTGAAACCTCTTTGTTTTTGCAGTTTGGTATTTGTGCATTTTCTGTGGAATGTGATGCTGAATTATTTGCAGCAAATGAAAACAGGACATTAAAGATTAGACAAATATGGTCTTAATAGACATGCTTAAAGGTTATTATTTTCAGAAAGTACTTTTAATCAGAGAAATGAGTCTCATGAGAATGTATATTATAATATAGTCACCTTTTGTACCTATCCAAGTTTTTTTTAAAGCAGGTTACCGAAGTTTTCAAGAATTTTATCACTGCATTTATAATGCAGAGGTGAATACTTTAATAAATTTAACATTTGAGAAGTGTTTATTTTAAATGGCTTCAGAATTATTACTTTTCTCTGTACTTACATGCATTCTCAGCTCTTTTAGAAGCGCTGTTAGAACTGAACTTTGGCCAAACCAGGCAGAGTGTGCTCCTTGCTGTTTGTAAAGCTTTTGTATTAACCGCTAATGGCAAACATTTAGCATAAAAACAGCTGATTTACAAAATGCTGTTATAAAGGGTCTGAGAATGAGTCTGTGCTTAGATGTATTACTCACTTTGTTAGGATTAACATGTCCAGATGATAAATCAGCTGTTGTTTAACATGATCACTTTGGACTTTAATAACATCCAAATATTTGCTAACTAGCACTAAACAAAATGAAGACCTGGGGAACAGCACTGCTTATCCTACATCCCTGATTCTCCAGGCTTTACATTGGATGTGGTTTCTATCTTTCAATGTTAAATTATGGACAAATCACAAGTTAAAAAGCACAGCAAAATGGCATCATAAAGACAGGTGAAATCCATTTTTCTGCTTGACAAAACAACATCAAGGTGCTACTGGCCTCCTGAGGCAAGAGAATCAGGACCACAGCACATACACAGCTGCTCTTATCCAAACATTCTTTTCCATGGTAGACTAGTTTTGTGTGGATTCCATGTGAGCCTTTTGAAATGATTTGCTTGGGCAAGTACGAAGAGAGTTAAACTCACACATTCCTGCTTTGGCATTAGCAGTATACCCAAAACAACAAGGCTGTTTGAAGAGTTGCTTGTTGGCTTAAAGCACAATATACCTCCCTACCACATTCCTATTAGGAACGCAAAGCATATTCAGCCAAATTTAGGATAGAGCATGCAACCAACTTCAGTGAAATAAAAGCAATATGACTAAAAATCAAATGGAATTACATGCTACTTTTTTTCCCATCATGATTGATGCAACATCTCATTTTACTGTCCTTCTGAGGAATTCAGGACATTAAAATCTCTCCAAGATGTCCTGGCGAAATTTTTCCTACTGAGAGACTCTGTTTCATCAGGATGTTTCAAAGCTTGGCCATCTGCCCAGAAGCAAAGCGTCATCTCTTTCATCTCTCTGTGTCCTACAGCATCTCGCAGCCATACTAACATAACACATACTGCTGTAGCTTAGAGATATTCACGATGGGGTGTGTTCCACTTTCTGGGGGCATTTTTACAGAGCAAATAATTTAGAAAGTACAAACTTCTTTGTGTAAACATTTATTTCTGTCCATGTAAGCTGTAAAGTAGAGGACATTAAAATCTCTTTTTTCATCCAAAACGACGTGGTCCAGTTGGGTTTGGCTGAGGAACAGAGAGTTGGAATATAATTGGAATGGTGTTATGGAGATCTGTCAAATTCTGATACTAGAACAAAGTACAAGGATTGGAAAATTACTTACATTTACTCTTCTTGTACAGAATGTTCTTGAATGAATGTTCTCCAGACTTTCTGACCTGTGTTTTTAGTAGAATACTGTTGCTGTTATATGGAGTCCCTCAGGACTCAATATTTGGGTTTCTGATATTATATGTCTGCCCCTGTTTTAATTGTCTTTATCTTTATTGCACTGGCAAACACTTTTTGAGTTAATTTCATTTTTTAAAATCTGTTTTTAACTCCTTAATCGGTCTTGTTGCACCTACTTTCATCACAGCACTGACTAGCTGTTCCTGGACATGCTGAGGACATATTAAATTATAACACTCTTTGCTGGTGTACAATAGGAAGATCTCTACAACAGTTACTTTTAAATCTGTAACTATTTTTATTTATTTTTTTGCCAATAATGGGATCTTTGACCATCCCTCTCTTCACAATCTTACAGGGGCATCCAGAGTCCAGACTTTTCAAGGTCACCAGATTGCTCATTAGAATGACCTGATATTTCAAAGATTTCCTGATGCTCAAAGAAGTTTCTGAAGGTAAATGGAGGAGAAACAAACAGGCCCACAGTATCACAGATCCTCTACTGTACATGCCAATGTGCATACGATTATTTTTACACCTATTTATTTCATGCCAAACCACCCTGGAGTGTTTAATCCAGACAGGGTAAGCTACATATTTCCACTTGAAGTTTAGCAAAATTTTAAAGAAGAAACCATTTTCCCTACATTGCTCCCAGAAACTAACATTTAACAATGTCATTGAGACTTGGTGACTAAAAGATTCCACTCTTTCATGTAGCTCTCAAATTGAGAGCTTTGCTAATTATATAACTCTGTCATTCACCCTGGTTAAATCACTGAGTCATCTCAACTTGGTACCCCTGGAAAACAGGAAGGTATGGAGTAGTAATTAGAAGTCCAAAGAAACTCGGATAAATACAACCAAAAGGTAATTTTAGCTCCATCTAATAAATGTACTCAAATTAAAGGTTGAGCTTTTCTAAATTTTGCAGTGTTGGATTATGCTAATGCAATAAAAAAATGAAGTTATTTAAACCCTTTTTACACATCTTCATCAACAATGACAAGACATTTTCTGTGTAAATGTTGTGTAATCTTTGCCTTGCTTTTACTAATATATTTTGCATCCTATTCTGTTTTATTTTTAATATTTTGATCCCTTTTAATTATCAGAGGTCAGGTTGCTCCTTGTTGTTATTAAAGTGCTTTATATTTGAATTTGGCTTAATGTTAAAAATAGTAATGTTTAGAAAAGGAACATTACTATTCCTTAAGACCTGAACTTCTTAATATGTCCATCTATCGTTTAGCACAGTGACCAGTTATCAGTTTATGAGCATTATGTTATGTAATATGAGGCACATTGTATAAATCACTGCATAAATACAGTCAAAACATCATAACTCAGCTTGTGTTACATAGAGGTTCAAACTTCACTGCCGCAGAGCTTATAAAAACAACAGAAGTTGCATTTCTAAACATTAATGGGGTGTTAAAACATGAGAAATGCAATTATGGTACATAAATCTGCAGAGAATTATCACCTCCGGTTCTGTGATGCACATAAACATCTGCTTGTAACCCATGCATGTAGTGTGGTATACATCCACTAAGCCATAGGGAATTCACCAGGAAGACTGCTATTTTTAAAGTGAAATGAATCACTTTGTTTGTATGAAAGGTTTCCTGGCATCAATTTGAACACATTCTTCACCTGTGTGTATTCTCCCAGTTCTTTCTGGCATAATGCATAGGAGCAGAAGTTCCTGCTTATGAATAAATGCTTCAGTGTGATTCAAAACCTTCATTTGTGAGCCACATGCCACTGAAATCCTCAAAGGAGGAGCAAATTTATTGTATTCTTCCAAACACTTCCCAGATTTATAGGTGCGTTGAATTTTATGGAGTGTAACCTTTCAGTTTAAATTAAAACTATCTGTTTCAAGAATTCAAAGGGTTATGGGACAAAAGCACTTTCCACTGGCTGGTTTTAGTTTATCATTTAGCTGTTCAATGACACAAGCACATTTTTTAATATGAGGTAAAAAATAAAAAAAAAAAATGCAGTGAAAGCCAGATCTTGGCAGGTGTTCTGCAGCTGGGTGCTGAAATGTTGAAGTGAATCACTGTAAAGACAATTTGTTTGGTCTGTTACCCAGCTGGTCAGGGATTCCATCTTTTAAATGAGTGCTAGACTCTGGATTAAACTTTTCCATGTGTGAACTGATGGTTATTCAATTTCCAGTAACCATGTTTTCTTCTAATCCGTCACTTTCTGCACATGAATCAAATTTTTGATCTGTTCACATGATTTGTACACATTTACAGACATCCTGTAATGCCCATTTTTACAATATATCTATATTTTCACCAACATGCTTTTTCTTACTCAGCCAGCAAGTATGTTGAAGTTTGTGTGCCATGCAGGAAGCTCTCAGAGCCAAGTAAACAGGAAAAAAAAGGTGATGATTAAACCATAACCCGAGTCTTCATTCCTGTCTGCCGCTATGAAAGAAGCTCTTCAGTCATGACATGTTAAAAAATAACACTATCCAATATCTGTCCCCTGAGGGAAGGAGAGTAGGTGTGGTTACACTGCTGACAGAGAGCATTTTACAAGTTGATCTGATTTAAAAGGCCAACAAACTCCATGAAGCTGAGGAAAATGTTTCAAGGTAAGAGAAGAACCAGAAGCTGGTGATGCAGTCACTGGAATTCACAAGGCACGAAGACTTAAAGCTAAGTTTGCCCATTTCCACACAGCGGTACGGTATGGCTTAGTGCGGTTTGGGATGCTATTTTGTCTGTTCCATTGTAAAAGTGGACCTACAATCAAACCATGCTTCACCATTCCTGGGCTTTCTTCAGTTGTAGCAGTGTGGCATAGTTAGGGTGGAACGTCTGGCATCACACGACACAGTCTACTAATTTGGGGACAGAAAAACATCACAAAACACTAGTACGTCATGTTTGCCGTTGCACTACAATGATGCAACGTTAGGCTTTTGGGTTTAACTCGGCCTGCCCAATGAAAGTCCATTTAATGGTGGAAATACTGCCCTGAATACCGAATTGCACCGATATGAAACAAGGCGCTTAAGAATAAAAGGCGTTGTCCCATACTCTTTTTGTTTGTTTGAAGAGTGCTTTTGATTATTTTGTTTTAAAACATGAATTCTGCACAGGCTTATCTCTGACCTGTCTGCTGTTTGTTCTCTAACAAACGTGAAGCTTTCATAGATTCATACTGAAAGAAAATTACACACAGGTGGTTTCTGAGTAGAAATTAGGTGATGTCAGAAGGCAACTGCAATGGATTTTATTGAGGGATACCAGAGTAAAAGGGGGTTTATACACTTACGCCACAATTTTCAATAATATATCTGTAGATCGTGTGTCCTCTTCCTTCTGATTCACAATAACACACTTCCTAGTGTGTAAATGTGATGGTCGATCACCTCAAATCCCAAAAGAACAATGAAGTTTCTGATTATGTGACTAAATATGGGAAGGTCCTAGGCATTTGAATGTTGTTGAAGGAACTTTATTAGCATAAAATAACACATTCTCACCATGTAGTAACTCATTTCTGAAACTGTTTTCAAACCAGAATAGGTGATGGACAGTTTTGCAGCTGAATTATGTAAAGTCACTGAACCCACAATAAAAGTATATGGATGAAGAAAATGAAACCTAGAATGGAAGATTTCATCTTGTCTGTCAAAAAGTAAATACATAGTTCTTCTTCATGCTACAAACATTTCAATCACTTGAATACATCTGAGAATGTTTTCTGTTAGTCACATCTAATAGTTGCAACTTAGGTTTAGAAAGAAGTTGGATGGAAGAAGAGCTGCAGCACCATCTACCGACAAGAAAGAAAATGCTTTGAGTTAGATGTGAAAACTTCTCTGTAATCTTACCAGAAAAAGCAATTTAATACAACTTTTTCTACAGATGTGTTTTGTACAGGAAATAATTGAAATATTATATTTTGTATGTGTGTGACATATATAAAAAAAATGTGATGCATTATTTTATCTTAGTTGATGCAAACTTTGAACTGGTCTCAGTCCTTCATATTTATTTGATAAGGGACAGAATATATGCCACTGTACTTTTCCCAGTACAAATATTCCTTAGCCAAGTGGCCAATTTGCAGGCCAAGTTCAGTAAATAGTATCACAAAAGGATCAATATCAAAGAATAAACATCAAAATGTCACCAACACATGCATGTACAGTATATTTGATTCAGTAACAACTTTCTACCTTAAGAAATGTAATAACTGGACCAAATCTGACCAATTGGAGTGACCCACCCCCATGCTGTCGAACCAACTTTCCTTAAAAAATTAGTAGTAAACTGTAAATGAACCAATAATGTGAATTTGTGTAGTTTAAATGCAGAAAGGAGGAGCTTCAACTACTTCACTCCAATAAAATTTGTTAGGTTTTCTGTTTAGCTAAAATGTGGCAATGATGCTATCTCACTTGCTATTTATCAAGAATATTTAATGTTCTCTACAGATTTGTTAAGACAATTAAAAAATGAATTTAAAAAGCAACAAGGCACATTAAATTATCAGCTTTCAGCCATTTTAAACAATTTAAGTTTTTACCATTTTATAAGATTTCAAAAGATTCAGTGACCCCTTCAATTAATAGAAAACTGTGTCCCATTTAATTTGATGTAGCTTTTAAAAAATTAATGTATTTAAATGATTTGTAATATTTATCATTTATTTTTGCAACTACATTTTATGTGCAAACTGTGATTTGAAAAGTCAAAGTCCCAGACTTAAATTTCCAAAGTTCTCTGTTCATTTTAGGCTTTTAAAAAAATATAAATACAAGAGTTAAAAAATAATTTATGAAAGAGTTTTTTATGATGGTCAGACTAAAAATGTCAAACCTGATAAAACCAGATGGATGGTTGGATGTAAGGAAAAATGGACAGATAGATGGTTCAAAGAGATGGATGGATTGAAAAATTGATGGATGAATAGATCGGTAGATGGATGGGTTATACAGTGCATCCAGAAAGTATTCAGTGTGCTTCACTTTTTCCACATTTTGTGTTTCAACCTTATTCCAAGTTGTATTAATTGCATTCCTCAGAATTTTACACACCCCATTTTGAAAGTGCATAAACAACATTTTAGAGTTTTGCAAATGCATTAGAAATAGAAAACCAACAACAAGAAAAAGAAGGGCTGTGAATACTTACATAAATATAATTTCATGGTTTTCTGTTTTTAATAAATTTGCAAACACACTCAAAAACTTTGTTTTACATTGTGTAAAGTTTTGAGGAAAGATGTTAAATTAATACAATTTGGAGTAAGACTGTAACAAAAGACTGGAAAAATTTAAGTGCTGTGATTACTGCATGACAAAGGATAGATGGAAAGATGGACAGAAAAGATTGATTGTTGGATGTTGTAAACAGATAGATGCATGAAAAGAATAGATGGATGGCATGATTAATATGATAACAGATGGATGGATGGATGGATGGATGGATGGATGGATGGATGGATGGATGGATGGATGGATGGATGGATGGATGGATGGATGGATGGATGGATGGATGGATGGATGGATGGATGGATGGATTTTGTGTCTTCCCCTGACACAAAATCCATGATAGACTGAAACCTTGGATTAAAAAGAAAAACCTAACATTTAGTGAAGAGACAATGACACTTTAATGAATGTCTTTATTCACAGATGAGTTTTTACATCTACTGGAGTTATTCAATGACATGCCATAACTAAAAGAAGAAACAGTTCATTTATTTGAAAATAAAAGTTAAGTAAGTGTATCTATAAGCTGCCTGTGCTCTCTGAACACAGCAGCAAAACCAAGTACTTTGGCAATTTTCCCAATTATCGTTGCTTTTTAACTTTGCTTTCAGCTTTTTGAAGCTGAAAGCATGGTGATGTTTGTAAGTACACTTACAGACATCACATAGTGATTTTTTAACATCACTATGTCTGTAAGTGTACTACAGCTATTAACTAACAGGATGGTTTTATTCCAGGGGTACCGCAGGAAATTTTGAACAATAAATTATGATTTTTATCACAGATATCAAATAAACTTTTAAGAACTTTTAAGTAGTTGGAGAGCCTTTCCATAAAACAGAAAATCTTTGCATAATGCTTCAACCAATCACCTCATGGTTTCCATACAGGTAAACAAAGAAGACCACCCAGGATCAAAAAGCAGATGTATCTCCAAAATCTTTGTTCCATTTGGTGTACATATTTAGAGTTGCTGGACTAACAGTGGGCTTGATGCGTTTCAGGGATTCCTCAAAGTCTTTCATCTTGATGTTGCGCATCTGTGAGCACAAAAAGATGTGAACCACACACATATAGGGATGCAACAGCACACAATAAACAGAAGGTGTGAGTGGCATTCTGGGTATTTTATCTGCATCATCTCACCTCACTAGCAGACATGCTGCGGACATGTTCAGGCCCCAACTCTGAGAGAAAAAAAATCTGAATTAATAAACTTCCTGGATGTTCTTGATAATAAATCAACACAAAGAGGTTCCCATGACTATCTGAGTCTTATTCTAAGATTTTTCTTTACCAGGGGTGCCAATAACTGTGACCATGTGACCAGGAGGATAGATGAGTAATACCTCTAATTGGGCCCAGTGCCGCATCTTTGGCTAATGACGTCAGATCGCTTCCTGAGTATCCTGCAGTTGCTCTGTCAGAGAACATTATGAAGAATTAATGCAAAAGTAAACTAAAATGTTGCTCCTTTAAGGCTGTGCAGCACTCACTTTGCAAGCTGGGAGAGTTCACTCGTGCTTAGTGGATTCCCGTGTTTTCCCAGAAGATTTTTAAGCAACGTGCATCGTGTCTAAAGAAAGCAAGAGTCAAATCGTGAGATAAATCACATTATCTGTAAAAGTAGAGAGTGTACTTATGGATGGGTAGTACCTTCTCGTCAGGGAGCGCCACATAAACTCTTTTTGCAAAGCGCCTGCAGGAAAACATAAAACAGAACTAGAGATGCGCAGAGAAATCATCCGGCGGGTCAGTGAACGCATCATTTGCAAGCACACTGGTAATTACAATGATACTTAGAGTTTGTTATCAAGTGAAAAAAATGCAGTCAGAGGAAGCAGAAAATATTTAGGATTTCTCTGTAAAGGAAAAGACAACTGCCACAAGAGGGGATGAGAGTTTCTTACTGAATTAGGTAATATTGACAGTAAAGGTCTAACTCATCTGACACAAAGTCTGCTACTACTAATGCTAATCATGTTAACAAATTACAGCTAATCATTTTGTCTTTGTTGTAAATAATAATGAAATCTAGAGCTGTGTAACACCCACTGCTCTCTAACGCAGTGTGTTGCATGAGTGTAAGTTGACCAACTATTGAACAACAGCTGATTAGATTTACAGATGAGCTTTTTTTAAAAGTTAGTGAGATATTTTCTGTCTTGTAAAGAAACAAATACAATATGCTGTAATTCTTTTTTGTTAGGATCTTATTTTACAGATACCTCTGTGCCAGAACCTGAAAATATTTATAGATTTCCACTGATGTAGACATAGAGAGATGGCACTATTACTTTTGGCTGTTTTTATTTTGCCATAAATATTTCAGTAAGAGATTTCAACTCTTTATTCTTGCAGAAGGTAGAAAAACATGACTGTTGTTATTTATAGTTCTTGGAAGAGAAATCAGAATCAGAGCTTTACAAGATCAGTGATCTAAAATTGGCCACAAAATAATTGGATGGGTGCATCCTAAAAATATCATTCTGCAACATGAACAGATTGATTCGCACCTTAAGATGGCTTCATCAAGCTCCTGAGGCCTGTTAGTTGCTCCCATCACCAGAACCTTCTCCTCCCCGCCTGACTGCACCTGAGATCCAGAGGTGCTTTTGTGAAAATGACACCCAAGTTCTCATGTATGATGGAGACAGAGACGCTCGGAGCAGAATCCCAGATCAAATGTCTGAGCATGCTCACATCCTCACCCCGTCAAACTCGATGAGGAACTCCGTTTTTAAACGACGGGAGGCATCATGTTCGCCCTCCCTCCTCTCACACAGCAAGCTGTCCACTTCGTCTGACAGAAAAACAGAAAACAGAGAGATATTGTTTCTTTCTGGCCTCTGATAGGAAAGTAAAAGCCTGGAGCAGAGTAATACCAACCAATAAAGATGACGGAAGGCTGCAATTCTCTTGCAACTGCAAACAGCGCTCTGACGAGCTTCTCACCTTCACCCACCTGCAACAAAGACAATGGGGAAGGTTTGAAAGAATTGTAGCATCGATTACTTACTGCAGAAAGGAAAGCATGTTTCTTACATATTTAGACGTCAGACTGGCAGCACTTATGTTGAAGAAGGTGGCATTAGACTCTGCAGCAACTGCTTTGGCCTAGAAAGTGGAAACAAAAGCTATAATTCACCAATAATAAAAGAATAAATCATAATATGTCCATGAATGTTTACAAAATAATACATATTCATGTTTTTAATGTTTTTTGACCGTACCAGCATGGTTTTTCCATTTCCAGGCGGGCCGAATAAAAGCAAACCACGTGCAGGTGCCCTCAGTCCGGTAAACAGCTAAACAGTAAATATGAGACCGGGTTATAAGTTAAACTAAAAAAATTATAAAAACAGTAAGTCGAGATTAAACATTTTGAAATAATAACCTCTGGTCTTAAAGAAGGAAGGATGACGATTTCTTGGAGTGCTTGTTTAGCCAGATCTTGTCCAGCGATGTCTTCAAAGGAGACAGAAGCCGCCCTGCAGAGAACAGGCAGGACAGCTTTAAATGTGGCACCAGTTTTATTTAACAAATTCATATAAAGGAGTTGCCTTAAAGTACCTGTCAACAATCTCATTCAGGATCAAGTTGGCCAGCTTAGAGTCCACATTCTTGAAGTTTCTCATATCCCTCTTTGGAGGCTGCTTCACAGCAGGAGGTCTTCCATTTTGAGCTCTTCCCATGCGAGGGGTCACCTGGACGGAGAAAAAATTACAATAAACATTGGGTATATATTCAGTTTTATAAAAGTAGATTTGGACGCACTTTCAGAGAGAAGCTCACAGAGCCTGGACACAACAGTTAATCTACAATGTCTGCATAAAGTTTTCCCTTAAAGTCTTCACTTCCAGTATTGCCAGATTGGGCAGGTTTCCACTTAGTTGGGCTGCTTTTGAACATGTTAGGCCAGAAAAAAAAATTAGGCTGCTTTTCACAACATTTGGCAGATTTTTAGAACGTGTTTATTGTGTGGCAGAAAAACACACAGCTTTTAGTAGAATGCCATTATATTGTATTAGCTGTATTAGTTAACTTATTTTCAAATACCTAAAATCTGTCAAACGTGACACCAATGATTAGTCATTGGTTAATCAGCTGTAACTGTGTATTAGTATTGTAAAATAGAAATCCCAGTGCAACATTTTAGAGTTTGGTGGGTTTTCTGTTTTGTTTGGGCTGGAAGCTGTCAGTCAGATCTGGCAACCCTGTTAACCTCGTCTGTGGGAGAAATACCTTAATCAAGACCTTCCACAAAAATCTTTCATTGTAGTCCACTCCTCTCATTCAGATCTTCGCTGTCGTCCAAACAAAAACATCTTGAGTTTGTCAGCTGCGATCCAATCCAGAATATGACTGGTCAAAAATGCTTCTTACTTTTACAGCAGCTTAATTTGTGCTTTGCTCACACTTCTGCTGATCAAAGCCTTCTGCATGATTCATCTCTTTAAAGCTTAAATCTATCACAATATAGTTGACTCCCATGAGAAACTTAATTTCATACCCTCCATCTCATTTTTTTCTGACTTGACTTTTAGCATTTTCACTGGAACAGCTTGTCTAATGTAATTGTTATAGATATAGACAAATTCCCTTATATAGTCATATTTAGCCTCCCAGAAAACTGTAGTATATTTTCTTCAGATCCTTTAGCTGTCATATTTTTCTGGTCTCTGTTGACTAAAGTGGAAACAATGTATTTTCTGGAGCTTGAGATGCGCTCAGTGCACTCAGGTGATCTCCATTCCTCTCATTGTGAGACTAGTAGCGCCAGCTGGCTGGACCTCTGTTGAATTAGGTCAGTCACTGGTGAATAATTATGCAATCACTTATTTTAAGTTGCATACTTTTGTTTTATTGTCTATTTTGTAGAAATCGGTTTTCATTTTGGCATTAAAGGATTTTTTGTAACATTTTTATTTTCAAGATGTGTAAAAGCAGCAAAGATTAAAGCATCTAACATTCTGTTTCTTCTTCTTCTTTTTTCATTAATTATATATAAAAATGAAAGATGTAACATTATAAAAGGGCACTTTCCAAACTGCTTCACTTGTTACCTTCTGACAGACTCTTCAGGTAAAAAAGTGTGCTTGTTTTGTTTCTCACAATTATCTCAATATGAATCCAAATACCAGACAAAAACATCACCTTTGGTTCAATGGGTCTTGTTGGCGCTCTGACAGAAGTTGAAGGTCTGATGGTGGAGGACACTGAAGGCTGGCTTTTGGACTTTGGTTGTGAATGAGCAAGATTTGAGTTTGAGACAAGAGGATTTTTACTCTTAGATGCTAATGTGGCCTCTGTAAAGGAACAACAGAGCAGAGTAAATACACAGCACCTTGTTCTCAGTTCATCCCCCTTAAGCTTCTTCCACATTTAGTCACATCAACTTTAAGGATTTTATCAGATTCTGTGATAGACCAACACAAACTAGAATGTAATTGTGAAATGATGTAATTTCAGAAATGATTTACTAATAAAACAAGAGAAGCGTGGCATGCATTTTTATTCAAGTGCCTTATCTGTAATACCTCTATATAAAATCCAGTGCAACCACCTGACTTCAAAAGTCTCCTTATGTTGATAGATGCAAATTGCATCATGGTCAGTATGATGATCTTTGTGCAAGAGTGGCAAGAAAAATGTTATTGTTGAAAGAAAGCTTAAAAAAACACATTTGGTTTACTGGTTGCCACAAGCAGTTTAGGGGGAACAGAAAATGAACCCTGCACATCACCCTGAACATACTATTGCCCTGTGAAACATGGCAGAATCAGCATCAGGATGTGAGGATGATGAATTTAGCTAAATGTGGGCCAATCCTGGAGAGAGGTTGAAAAAAAACTTGAGAGTAGGGTGGAGGTTTAGGATGCCTCCCTGCAATTACAACAAAACAAAAGTGCCAATATAACAAATGAATGCCACATGTTTTAGAGTTCTGTTTTTAAATTTGTTTTTTTGAAAAATGTTTCCTTTAAGTTCAACATTTTTCCACTACTTTGTGTTGATCCATCTCATAAAACCTTTAAAAAATACACGGAGGCTTGTGGTAGTGACTTATACTTTTGCACTGTTTGATGTTTGATTAGTGAAATCCCACCCACCTAACAAAGCAAGTCGTTCTTTTGCCATGGTGAGATTGGCCTTCATTTTATCTCGCAGTCTCTTCGATCGATCATATTGCTCTCCTGCTGGTGAAACCGAAAGTGTACAGTGAAGTTTATGTGTGTTGACTAGAGCCCTCAGGGAGACCAGGGAGTCTCCTTACCTGTCCCTGTGATCTCCACAGCAATGCCTCTCTCCAGCTCAGCTATTCCTTTCTTGTACCACTGCACGGCTTCCTCCTTCTCTCCTGTTTACACGCCGAGGTGAGACGGGTTAATTACAGAGCTGTCAACCAACGGATGTGGTAAACAAACAAACCAACCCACCGTCGTCATCTTCGTCGATCCTCAGTGCCTTCGATATATGCTCAAACGCCTGCTTGTGGTAGTTTTTAATAAGTTCTCCGCTGTCTTTGTGCTTAGGAGCGTTTGTTTTGGCAGACATTACTCCAGCGTTACTTTCTCCTCCTTCTGCTCACTGCTGGCTCAGTTAGCTCGTTGTGAAAACAAACAGCGCGGCATTTAACATCCAAATGTCGAGGCCTGTTAAGGAAGTAGTCTGTTTTATATCATAAACTTTGTGTGACAAACGTTACTGAATATTTATACACCATCGCTCGATCGCGCCGCTAGCTTCCGTTTTTGCCTCTTCAACTTATTCTTCTCCCATTTGTTATGGTGAAAACAGACCGCGATGTCAACTCGTAGATCGCTATCGCCACCTACCGTTGTGGAAGATGTATGTCGTTCTTTGTGACAAGTACAGAAGTACTGTACAAATTAGAATATAATTTTATCTGAAGCGTCCATACTAAAGTTCTTCCTTCCCACATCAACCGGGTCAGTTGTTCTCCTACCCGCTTAATGCAAAAAGAAAAGATTTATGACAAATTGTTTGAGGGCTTTAAAATATGGTTTTGAATGCGCAGGATGCAGCGCCCTTGTCCTATTTTGAAAAAGTGGGGAAGAAACTCCACCCCGATGGCAGTCACTCTCCTCGCCGGCTAACAAATGGTGCGAAGCCTCTCGTCCATGTAAAGGCTCCACCCTCTTTACTTCTTTATGTAACCAATCAAAATACCCGGCGTCACTTTGATAACAGTTTCAGCCACGCCCCTTACCTGGCTTTTCCAGACAAATCAGTAATCCTCTGATAGCAACTGTGACAGCTCCAGCCTTTCATATTGTTGTCGTTATTGTTTCAAACTGGCACGGTATTTTGTAATTTGTGCCTTTTTAGATTCCACGGTTACATTTCCGGGCTGTCAGAACGAGCTGACTGAACTTACTAACCGGTAACGACACAGAGGCCATAAGCTAGCTAGCCCAGCTGTCTCTACAGTCCAACTGCCGAGTGCTCTTTGTCTATTCAAGTCAGCTAGCAGAAGGCGCTGTGTAATCTGTCAGTGGGCAAACGCCGGAGTTTACAGTTCTGTTTCATTTCCCCCGGTTTGACGAGAATCTAGCGAACCAAGATAGGCGGCTTGGGAACCAAGATGTCAAATCGAGTGGTGTGCAGAGAAGCAAGTCACGCCGGGAGTTGGTACTCAGCTTCGGGTAACTGTCAGCTCAGCACGGTTTGCGTTAGCATGCTGAATCTTAACTCGTGGTTTTTTTCTTTGGTTGTGTGTCTTATTATTATTTTTTTTTGTGATGTATAACCTGCAAAATATAATAATGGTTTAATCTCAAATCTTCCTCCGCTGACGTTGATTACCGACAAATAAAGATAAGATAAAGTCGATAGGCTAACATTTATCTTATATGATGCTCCTTTTCTATGTCACCCCAGGAGGTGCACGGTGAGTTTAAGCTCATTCAGAACTGTATCTTCTGGTTGTGTCTGTAAACAGACGGGCTTCTGCGGGGAGCAAAATTACATTGATGGGGTTTTTGAAGTCAATCAAAGCTAACATGGCTAACATAGCAGAACTTCTTGGCCTACATGCTAACTGATACACTCTTAGAAAAGTCCCAGCGCTCTTTAAACATTCAGCAGTATGAGAAACTGTTGTCATTATGGTCTCTTGTTGTTCTCCGACCCGCTTAGGTAATGTGTTGAAATTCTCCCTGGCGTCAAACAAAGGACTGGGTAGGGCTTGGCAGAAACCAGAAGTTTCATGTTGCACCCCTTCCCCCATTTTACAAACCGTGAGCTATTTCTTATAGAAAAATCCCTACAAACCGCTCAGTGTTTCCACTCAAAAGAAGAATGGGTGGAGTAGCCCAAGTTTTTCCTCAAGAGTAGCACTACTTCAACATATTATTACTGGAGTAGAAGTACAAAAGTATTTGGTAAAAATGCTACTCGAGTGCATAGTGACTGATCATAACATATGATGTAACATTATTTGGAAGTTCTGTTATTTTAAAGATTAAAATAAATCATACAAATGAACAGCATGATTACTAACTAAATTCAGGCAGAAGAAGTCTTTTTTCTATATAAAACGTATGAAGCCAATACTTACTTGAAGTCATGTATGTTAGAACAGGCTGAAGTACGTCCAGTGGCAGAGCATGGTGTTTACTGTATGTTGATTGGGCCTCCAACTGGCCCAGCAGATAGAAAATAAGATTAGAACAAGCTTGTGTATAAATAACAAGTCTCAATTTAACATAAACTGTAGGTGTGTGCCTGTAGCATTATTGTGTTTGTTCATTTAGTGATGTTTTTCACAGTGGGAAAATTATCCAGACATTTATTCAAGTAAAAGCACTGATACTTCATAATAATAATACTTACGTAAAAGTAAAAAGTATGGTGTAGTAAACCCAATTCTACCAGTAGATTTTTCTTTTTCCAAGAATGTTACTGAAGTAATGTAACTGGTTGCTACTCACTTCTACTAGTGCTGAGCAGAGTGCAAACACTCAATTTTCATGTTATTAGCTGAGCTTTTAATATTACAAATCCAATAATGCATTTCCTTTTAAAATCAGTCTTCCTACCTTTAAACAATTTTACTCATGCATTTTTTCCCTATCAAATCATTGAAATTCCAGTATTTATTTTTTTCCATTTATAACCTATATTTAACTAGATGGCTCTTACTAAGATTCAAAATCTCTTTTTCAAGAGAGACATGGCCAGGAAGGGCAATAACACAGAGATGGCTGCCAATTATAAAACCACAAGCTCAAAATGCAATTAAAAATAACAAACAATTAAATAATCTAATTAGATAAAACTAATTACAGTTTATTATAGCTGCTTTTCTGTGGGTTTTGTATATATCTGCTCTTCTGCACACATCACCATATTTATTTTTATTTATTTGTTTTACTTTTCAGGATCCCAGCTGAATGCACAACTAGAGGGCTGGCTGTCCCAAGCACAGTCCACAATCAGACCTGCTAGAGCCATCATTGCACCGTAAGCGCACACTGACAATCATCCCTAGAGCATGTGAAATAGTATTCACGCTTTACCAACATGTTTTCTGCTTGCAGCCATGCCGGGTATACCTACTGTGGTGCTTGTGCAGCACACGCTTACAAGCAGGTGGATCCCTCTGTTACGTAAGTCCCTTCAGCTTTCTGGCTTTATTCCTCATTCAAGAAAAAAATGTGTTAAATAAAAGTGTCTTACGTTTAGGATTAGAGGTTAAGGTGCTTCAGTACTTAAACTGAACAAACAGATGCTGTGTAGATAACAGATAATAACCAGACACCACAACCAGACAGTGCTGGTTGCCTGGTTGTGTGCTTTGTGTGATAATGGCACGAGTGAGATAAATTCTTCTTGGTTTTCAGTCGTAGGGTGTTCATTCTGGGACCTTCACACCATGTGCCCCTCTCCCGCTGTGCCCTGTCACCTGCAGACGTCTATAGAACGCCCCTCTATGACCTGAGAATCGACCAGAAGGGTACTTGCAGCTTTCACTCCTAACTGTGATTTCTGCTTCTTCTCTATATGTTTGTCTTTAGGACTTATGTGTGAATGTATTCCAGCTGCTGATTTATTTATTAGAGTTTGGATTGAAGAACATCCATTAGGGGTTTAGCAATATATATATATATATATATATATATATATATATATATATATATATATAAATGTCTTCTCCTTTCAGAACGTAATTTGTAAATAAAGTTGAAAAACATATTTCTTTTTTCTTCCACTTCACAATTATACACTTTGTATTGTTGATTGTTGACATGAAAGTTCAATAAAATATATTTAATTTTGTGGTTATAACTTGGCAAAATGAGAAAAAGCCCAGGAGTATGAATTCTTTTACCGGGTGTATGCTTATATTTACTGAAATTACTTGGAAAATTGGAGTTGGAAGCATAGTGATTTATCTGAACTGTAGTCTGTTAGCTGTAATACTAGAATGGATATTTTAAGATAAAAACAAAGTTGACCTACTTCTTTTTAATTATGAATCTCTACATAGAAAAGGAAAAGTCTGAAGTTGTATTTGACAGCTCAGATAGGTTAGACATCCTTCAGCAATTTTTAAAGGTTGATTCTGTGATTTTTAATTATTTTTGTAGGTAAAAATTTCTTTGTGTCATTTTTATTTACATCTTGATGCTTATTGTACTCATTAATTTGTTCTGAAGCCAAACCAGAGCTTTATCGTGCACTGATAATTAAACTCTGTATTTTGCAGTGTACGCAGACCTCTGGAAGACCGGGTTGTTTGAGAGGATGAGTCTGCAGACAGATGAAGATGAGCACAGTATTGAAATGCACTTGCCTTACACTGCTAAAGCCATGGAGAGGTAATGCACATGGGAAGTTTCACAATTTTTAATCCAAGATGCAAAGAATTGAAGTAATCCTGCAAAGCTGTAGCAAGGCACAGATTACATGGAAGACATCTTTCCAACAAGATGGATTTTATTTTTGGCCTCAGGTGAAGAATGCTGGATTTTACTTATTCACTGATCTGCCCATGCAGTCTTATGTCCAAAGAAATTAAAATCACATACACACAGAAGAGCTTAATTTCTTAGAAATGTGTTTATGATGTTCAGGGTTTGTCGTGTTTTTAATTTTGCCCAATATAAACCTCCTAGAACATTAGGACATAAATTTGACTGAAGGTTTGATTTTGTTTTTCACCACAGTGTGCTGTAAACAGAATGATTTATGATGTTTTGCACTTTTAGCTAACAAAAAATATGATCAGCTGAACTGATGACTAAATAATATTACAATGCTTAGCAGTCTCTTTCCACAAAACTCCATCTTCAGGCTCCTGTAAATTAAATAGTCCTGCCTCCCGTCTGTAACCTTTTTTCTATACTAAGTCTCTGCTCAGATCATTTCTGAGTAGGGACTCAGCATGTTGATACATTGCAGTGGAAATGTATCAATATGCAGGTCGATTCTGTACGCGATTTTGTCGGTTTATATTGTAAAAGCGGCCCATAGAACCGATCAGAACTGAAACAATCCTACCCTGTTTCAGTTGTAGTCCGTACGACTACAGTACAGCTAAGGCGGCGCTGCAGAACACACTTTATTGAACGAGGGACAGAAAATGTCACTACTTGCGACAAAGAGGAGACTTGCTGTCTTAGTACACTTGAAGTAAGATTAAACTAACTTACAAGTCTCTTCTCAGGAAGAAAAAGGAGCTTGTTTTATCTCCTTGATACTGACTTAAGAACTGCTGTAGATCGCTTTAATAGAACGCCATGTGAGGCGTTTGGGTTGAACCCTGCATGATCAGTGAGAGTCCAACTGGAGGCTTAAACGCTCTCCTGAATGTGTAGGACCATAAAATGTTGCACAGCGCCGCACCGAACAGTACTGCTCAGTGGAAACGAGATATGGATGACATTCTGCTGGCAAACTTTGTTTATTGGAGACGCATAGCCACATTTTCCCCTTGTATATTTATAGCATAAAGCACAAATCTGGGTTGGGATGCAGTTGTATCCATCCAATGAAATAATGTGTCATTTAGCAAACATCTTACATGTCTAATAATGCATCACAATAAGCTAATTGCTGATCTGATTGTGGCACTTTCTGCATTGCAAAGAAATAAACCAATGTGTTTTCAGGTGCAGTTTTGCTGATATCTAATGACTCCGCACAATGAGTGCGTAAGGCACTTTGCTGACTTTGAAGTGTAGAAACATTATCCATATGCTTTTCTCGTGGAGAAAGCACATGCACACATCCAGATGGAGATTATAGAACTACAGTATAACATCACGGAATGTCTCCTTCTGATTCTCACACTTTCCTTCTTCATCCTGGAGCCCAGGCCCAAACTTCACCTATTAGCTGCGCAAACATCAAAAACCACGTTAACCATGCTCGCAACACGCAACATACCACGCAACAGGCCTTCGTTCAACTGTTCAGTTTTTCTGAGAAAGACTGCTCTGAATATAGTAGAAAAAATTACTTTAAATTATCAATCTTCAAAGTAGGTATGACTTAAAGCACAGTTGGCATGAAGCATTCAGAGGCAAACGGCTTTTTCATTGCATACCTAAAAAATCTGCAGAGGAGCAAAATGGAACAAACACCTTTGATTCCTCTTGCATCTACAAATTGTTGAACCAGTCACACCCTTTTTCCTTTAGCGTTGCATAGTGGCTGTTGAGCACTTTGCTCTTTGCTCCAGTCTTGTCTGACTTGTGCTGCACTTTGTCTCCAGTTAAGGAAAACGAAACTTGAAAATGTTTTTGTATTGTGTCCAATAGTGCTTTTCCAGTCAGTTTATTTATATAGCGTCAATTCACAACAAGTGTTGTCTCAAGACACTTTACACAGATCATTCCAATTCAATCATACATACATTCCAATTGATTCTAGTAATCAAACAGTGCAGTAAGCTCAGTTTATTATTCAAATTAGTTTAAAAACTGTCTAAGGAAACCCTGCAGATTGTAAACTGTCTAAGGAAACCCTGCAGATTGTATCAAGTCATTGACTTCGGTATATTGTTACTCCTAATGTCCTGCAACATGGCAGATAAGTGGAGAAAAAGTCATCTAGCAATCTAATGGATAATACCAGTTATGTTCTGTTTCTTTCAACTCTTTGCAGAGCAAAATATGAAATTCTTTTTTTTTGTTTTGCTTCTCGGTGCCCTTATGTTTGGTGTAATCCAAATTACACTGATGCACATGAATAATTGATAAACCCTTCTGTTACTTCGGGTGGTGACTGGCTTAAAGAGGGATTATGCAAGAGATTGAACAGAGTACTCTGGTTCTTTATGTAGAAAAACCTTTGATTTCTGTATGCATGAAGCTGTTGTACAGAGTGTGTCTAAAATGCAACTCGAGTTGTTCTTTTAATCTGATTTTGCAGCCACAAAGATGAGTTCAGCATTGTTCCTGTGCTTGTGGGTGCTCTGAGTGAGTCTAAGGAGCAGGAATATGGGAGGCTGCTCAGCAAATACCTGGCAGATCCTTCTAACCTTTTCATAATCTCTTCTGACTTCTGCCACTGGGGTAGGTACCAGAAACTGAAATAATGCTGACATTTTCACTGAGTTTGTGTCAAGCATGACAAAAGAAGCAATTTTTTTATTTTGTTAATTTCTCTGTTGAAGGCCAGCGGTTTCGCTACACGTACTACGACGAGTCTCAAGGAGAGATCTACAGATCTATTGAGCATCTTGATAAAATGGTAACTACTTAGAAAGACAGGGTAAAATGTGAATGTATTAGTAGATTGAAGAGCTCTAGCAAATTGTACTAAATATATCTTATTTACCGGATATGGAAATAATGTTGATACCTTTAGATTATATTGATTTTACTTGCTGCTGCTTATGTTTTTATGGAGAAAATAAAATAATGGTTGAATTAAAGATATGCTCTAGTATATTTCTTCAAGAGGCTTTCTTTATGATTGAACATACATATTAAAGCAATTAGTCATATTGTGTATTACCAGCAAAAGTTTTTTTTTTTTTGTGAAAATGGTAGAGCTTATTCAAACTGAGATAAAGGTTTGAATGTAAGACAAAGAGGAATTCCTCCTTGTCTAAATAAAAATCAACATATTAGAAGGCATATCCAAAATGTTTTAATCTAAAAATAGGGCAGGTTCTCCCTTGCTTTTGTTGAACACCCTAATGACAGAAAACATAAAGTCCAAAAAGACCTTTATTTTTTACACTATCATCATGGTTTGGCCTACATTTTTTAAAATGTAGTTTATTCTTCTGTAGGGGATGGGCATTATAGAGCAACTGGATCCTATTTCTTTCACAAACTACTTGAAGAAGTACCGTAACACCATCTGTGGACGTCACCCTATTGGAGTGCTGCTAAATGTAAGAACAGCTGAACACTTAATCTACTGTATTAGTACTGACTTTTAGTGAATAATTCTCATTGCTGGTTAAATATCCAAGTTTTACTAACACTCTTGCTGCATGATATGAGAAAACTGTTGGTATGATGTTACACTCATTGAGAAACTGTTATATTGTTGTTGTTAAGATGGTAATAAATTAAGTTTTTATCTAGTTTGTGTATATAAGCGCACACACACCGACACCTTCAGGTGATTTAAAGAAATCAATTAATTTTTACACTGAGAGGAAGCCAGAGTACCTGGAGAAAATCCATGCATGCACAGGGAGACTCCCAAAACGGAGAGAAATAAAAACTTTTCAATTATTTTAAGATTTTAACAGATTTTTGTGCTAAAACACCACTTTGTGTTTTATCACATTGATAAAAAAGACTGATTGTCTCTTAATGCAATTTAGAAAGTTCAAGGAGTATGATGAAGGAAGGGTCACAGCAATGTTTGCAAAATTTTGTCTGCCTGCAAACCATCATTTAGAAACTAACGATCTGTTTCTGTTTTGCAGGCTGTGGCCGAGCTTAGGAAGTCTGGTTTAGAAATGAACTTTTCTTTCCTGAACTACGCCCAGTCGAGTCAGTGCAGGAACTGGCAGGACAGCTCCGTGAGTTATGCTGCTGGGGCGCTCATCGTTCATTGAGGTCAGCTTTTGCAGGGGCCACTGGAACGCCGCCACCCTGCCCTTACTATCTTAATGCCATAACCTTGACCCATGATTCTCCAATTCCTATCCCGATGCCCCCCAACTCCCTCAGTAATGCCCACTATGTGCAGGAAAAACTTAGATAATTGAAGCCAATAAAATAATTTCCCTTAAGTCCCTCAGCTCTTCTTCGCTTTTCTCCACCCGCCTCTTAGTTTGAAGTGTCTTCCGATCTTTTTGTTGCAGTGAAATTTCAGAAGAGGATGGAGGTGACTGGGTTGGAGGAAGCTCTGGGAGTAGCAAATCTTTCTTTCTGCATTATCCCCTTAGACCCTCCTTTTTTTTTCAACAATGAGGAGCAACAGAGATGTAAAAAAAAAAAAAAAAAGATTTATTTGGATATGATGTGTTCTCTTATAACTTGCCCCCCCCTGAAGAATACCAATTTAAATAAAACTGCAGATGTTATTGGAGAATATTCAGCTCTTCCTAGATGAGGATGGAGTGAGTCTTCTGACTGCATTAGGCCTAATGCTACACTAACTTGGGAAACCGTGTCATAGGTAACTGCTACCACTATATAGCATAAAAAAGGGCTGCGCTCGACAAAGTACACTTAGACCCTACTGTATAAAACCAAAAAAAACCCCAAAAAACACACATTATAATCATAATATTAGTTTAATATATATATTTTATTCATATTTGAACCTTTTTTTACTTTATAGAAGTTTTGATAGATGTGATAGTATTAACTGGATTAGTGTGTAGATTTGAGTAGCAGCTTTGTCAGTTTGGCTCTGAGGTTGTCAACATGGTTTGGCCTGTAGATCGATGGACGTACCACTAATCCTTTGATCCAGTCGTATGTTTATGGCATTACAAATGACATTTTCAGCACCTCGCTGCAGTTATGGATGCCACAGAAATGTAATCAAATCCTGACTCTGGCACCTTCTAGTTACAGTTTACACTTCCCTCTTGGATCTCTGTAGTAACTCGCTCTTCACACTGAAGTGATTACTTATTGTTTTTCCTTTTTCCTTGAATTGTAAAATGTTTTTGTTACATATTGAGTAGAACTTTCTTCCAATGCGATCCAAACAAAGCAGCCAAGCTGGAATGACCACCATCTTCAAAGATTACATGTCACGTCTGTGAAGGAGGTTTTTAATTACAGCTTCTTGTTTTTGACTGAATAATGCCAAAAAGTTTTGCACAACACATTTCAATTTCTGTCTTGGCTACTTTTGAAAGTTTGTTTTTCAAAGTTCCATGTCATAATTATTTCAAAATTGGTTTGGTCTAAATTTGTTATAAATCAGAACATAGTGGATGGTCAAAGTTTTCTAAATCTGCTCAAAAACAAAATGATCTGTCAAATTTTCCCCAGAACAGAACACCGAGAGATATTGCTACCAGCTGCATTTTAAATTCATTGGCTAAAGGTTTGGAAATACTGAAGCACAAATGCCCAAGAGGACTGTTGCTTTTACAATGCTTTGCAAAATTATTCACCCCACTTGAATTGTTAAGGTATTTTATTGTATTTTATATATCAGACCAATAAAAAACATTGTTACAAATAAAAATCAGTCTAAGAAATGTGGCATAGATTTGGTTTTAGCCACCTTCCCTTCCCCTGCAGGTCTATAGGGTATGTTTCTACTGGCTTTGCACATATGGAGACTGAAATGTTAGACAGCAGTGTATATTTCAATGGCAATGCATTAAAACTTTGCTTGCCAATGACACATTTGGACGGGCTTTCAGTCTCCTTTATTTTCCACCACCTGTTAAAGAGCTTACTGGTCAAAGGAGAGCAGAGAAAATGTGGGTCAGTTGTGATCAATAACATCATTGCAACATTTATTAATGATATTTTAATGTTATCTTTTTCTTACATGCAGCCTTCAAGAATGGGTTAATTTCTGTCAGATTGGATGGAAATTATCTTTGACAATCACTTAGATTTTCAATCGCATTTAATTCTATTCTTTGACTGGACCATTCTGACATAAATTGTTGGGGTTAGTTCTCTCAGTAGAGGCACACTTCCCCCTCAGTCCCAAGTCTTTTGCAGCCTCTGCCATGTTTTTTCCCAGCTTCTCTGTGTGCGGATGAAAAGCCTCCCCTAAGCATGTTGTGCAGGTGGAGTGTACTAAGCAGTGTTGCTTTTAAACCACATTTGACGAGAGCACTTTTTCTGCATTTTCTGCATTTTTCTGTGTGTTTGCAATAACCTTACATGACAAACGGGACTTCTTGTGGCTTTCTTCTTGTCACATTTCCTTTAAGGCCAAATTTGTGGAGTGAATCTGTCGACAGGTCGTCCCACCTGAGCTGCGGGTCTCTCCAGCTCCTCCAGAGTTACTCTGGTTCTCGTGGCTGCTTCTGCCTTTTCCATCTTATCTTATTAGTAGGCTTGTGGTTGTGCAATACTGTTTTGAAGGCTATGCATAACGTTCTTCCTACTTCAAAATAATGTATTTCTTTGTGCTCATATAAAATACCAATAAAACACACTTCAATTTTAGGCACAAATTTGAAAAATGTAAGGGCGTAAATACTTTTGCAAGGCTGTATAACTCTGCAAATTGGCCACAGGAGCTGATTGGGCATTAATCATTAATAAAAGCAGCATGAGTTTTTAATAGAAACTTGACAATATGCAGCGTGATGCGTTTGCTGCTCATGGTAAATTACATTTATATTTTGCTGCTTTAAGGTAATTCCCGCCTCATTCCACATCTAGTATTAATGCAAACCTTGTTGAATTGAGTGGAATTCAGACTGAAGGCTGAACCCCCAGACTCACATGACCTCTTATGCTAATTTACAGGAAACTAGCAAAGCATGACACACTGTGCTATTGTGCCTTTTATCACTGTTGCACATTTATATATATATATATATATAAATAGATATATAAAGCATATTCTCACTTTCAATCTTATTTTCTAAAATGTGTTTTCAGTTTTTGTGTACTCTTTCCCCTCCTCTTCCCTTTTGCCGACAGCCCAACTTAGTTTCCGGACCGCCCAACACTTCATCATTTCTTACCCTGCACACCCGTCTGTTGGGCTAAAATGGCACCCACTGTTATCTCCTTTCTCCGGCGAGGGAGTTCTGTTCTGTCAACTTCATTCTTGTAGCGAGAGACAAATAGCTTAACCTCGACACTGTTTATTTCTGTCTTTGGTTATTTGTCTTTTTAGAGATGTTTTTCTTTTGTATTTTCTTTTCCTCTCTATTTAGGATTTGGAAGTTTTCACATCGTTAAACTACAAAAAAAAAAAAAAAAGATAAAAAAAAAGGAAAAATACTGCTTATCTGCTCCCGTAATGGAGTTTTTTGATCTCAGGTTCCACTGACAAAGCATCCCAAAAGGCTCTTCAGAAAAGGCAGAAGATTCATGTTACAAAATAAGTAAAATGTACTGAAAAGCATGTCTGCTTAAGTGTCTTGTTTTTCTGTCACAAAAAAAATTGATTTTTGCTGCGTATACTCATGGAAATTCAGAAAGTCTTATCCTCTATAGATCGTTCTGAGACGAAATTAGAATATCATTGAAAAGGTAAATTATTTCATAAATTTAGTTAATTTAATTATAGTGTACAGCAAATAAAGAAGCATGAGAAAGAATGTTTAATACAGAAAAGTATGGCTATATATTCTGGGGTTTGCATTAGTTACTATATCAGTGCAGCATGGAGGAGCTCAGGCTGTGGTTCTGCTGGGATGAAGTGGTAGCCCAGGTTGCTTTAATGGTTGGTTTTGGGTCATCTGCGCTGTTGGGTCTGGTGTGTCTCATCAGCCTGCTGACCTAAAGTTCATAGAGGATCCATCGGGGTGAGGTCAGCCCAGTTTGCAAGCCACTCGAGTGCCGTAAAGCAATAAACCAGCATTTGAACCTTTGGCAGTTTGGGGAGACACCAGATCCTGCTGGAAGAGGAAATCAGCATCGTTATAAAGCCTGTCAGAAGAGGGGAAGTACTTAAAACGTCCCAATTCTGTCAAACTTAATGTCTTGAACTTGATTTTTTTTTTCTTTTTTAAACCCAGTGGACCAAGACAAGCAGGTGACATGGCACCCAAATTGTCACTGAAACTTCATAAGGGTTCTCAAGCAACTCAGATTCTTTGCCTTACAAAATACAAAATTTATTTTCATTTTAAGAGAACTTTGGGACACTAATCAACAGTCCAATCCTTGTCTTACTAGTCCCATATAAGACACTTCTGACATCTACTTCTAGCAGCTGTAGTTTATGTCCTGTGGGGCTCCTTGTGAATCTCCCTAAGCATTTGAATGGTCTTTGCTCGTGCATCATTCTCTACCACAGTTTTTCCTTTTGCCAAACTTTCCTTTGAAAGTTTGGCAAACTTTCAAAGGAGTTTGCATGCATCACTCTGTAGCCAGCTGCTTTAGCAATGAGGTTACCATCCTTGGGGAGTGTCAGTGACTGTGCTGGAAAACCATCAAGTCAGCAGTTTTTCCCATTATGATGTGGATCATAACTTTTCTGTATTAAAAAGCCTTGTTTTTATTAATTTAAGAGTCAAAATGCTGGGTTTTCATTAACTGTTAGCCATTTAGATGTATTCTAAATGAAGACATGACACCTAAAATATACACTGCAAAAACATTTTATGAAGTATTTTTGATTTAGTTTCAGATATCTTAGATTTGCCTGATTTCAAGTGTGCTATTGTTTAACTAAATAATTCCTTAATTAGCCCAGGTTGATTTAAAAAAAAAGAAAAAAAAGAAACAATTTCTGCCGGCCGACTATTTCACTTATAACAAAACTTTTTGCAATGTTGTAAGTGAAATAATCTGCCAGCAGAAATAGTGCTTTTCTGTCAATATTAAGGAATTATTTACTCAAAACATGCTCCTATATTTTGCTGAATAGTCACTCATAAGTTTTTGTCTCAAGTATACTAAGATATTTGCTCTAGAAATTAGACCAATCATTCTGTGTTATCGGTCTCTATGAAATTCTAGTTTCACTCTTTAAATTGAATGAATGAATGAATTAAATTAACTTTTCAGTGATGATCTAATTTTTGGAGTTGTGTACTCAGGACAGCACCACCAAACAGGAGAAGCACTTACAAAGAAGCATAACTTGTTCAAAAGCACTCCAGTTCAATCTCATTACATTTGCATTATCCTTGACACAACCGGCAGAAAGTTTATGATTATTATCTCCAACAACAGGAGGTAATGATCCTTTCAGCTCTGTAGCTTCCTGTGAGCCATACTGTAGAAATCAGATTGCTTCTCACCATTTGAAGTCTATTCAGCTTTTATTTGAACTTGTTTCAGTTATTTCCATTTTTCTCCTCTATTAGATCTAGTCCTGTTTATGCAATATGACAAGCCTGCCAACGATTTGCTCATCCACATTCATGTAATCCAAGCATTTGCTGAGGAGATTAAAAAGCTTTAACCACTTGGTCCCATTTCAATTAGAAAATAATGTGCAAATGCACAAATGAATCTTTTAAAACAATCAGATTTTCATGTTTTTTTCTTTGCTCAGGTTGCTTTGTGAGCTTTTTAACTGGATGGACTCATAGATTAGGGAGTTTTAACATGAAGCAAGCTCTTACCAGAAGTCATCTGTCACAGATGACTCCATGGCTGTTGCTCCGGGTTTGCTGCAAAACCTAAATTTGTGCTCGGGAGGGCGGGATAATCATAACCTCGCCTCAGGCAAAATATGTACATAAGCTGTGAAAAAGGGAACACTTTCATGTTTCAGCAAGCTGGCTGACAGACTTTGGCTGTGTTCTCTGGGAGGAGTCACAGAGAGGCTGTTTACATCCATTCAGCTTTAAACAGATACTCAGGATTAGTTCAGAACTGGAAAGGATTACTGTAGTGTGGAGGACAAGACCTGCAAGATGCACTGCTATGAGAGCGTGGTGAACTATCTGAGCTGTGGGATGCTGCTGGCAGGACTTCTTCACCTGATCAATCACAGGAAGGCACAGGCCTCCTATGGACGCCACATGAAACCCACCGCTCCGGCTATTCTGGTCCCTGCCAGAGTTGCCTGGTTCCTGCAGGAGATGCCAGCTCTTCTGATGCCGCTGCTGCTGATGCACCTTTCACGCCAATATTCTACTATGGGGAGGGCCATATTGCTAAAGACCTTCTGTCTGCACTATTTCCACAGGTAAGAGCAAAGAGAGGGGGTTAATTTAGGATGCTAAGAGTACATATAAAACCTCATAAGCCTCACAGGGTTTTCTGAAGTATGTCTTTAAAATAACATTTCCAAATCTAGTTTAGTTTTACTCAGCAATGACAGTATTTAAATAATTTTGGTATCAAAATAAAGTGAATCCTTGGGATACTGGTTTAGTTAAAAATGTGGATGACATAAAATAATTTGGATTTTTTTTTTGTCCTTTGCCAGAATATTTTTGCACTATACAGTACATAAACCTTTCAGAAATATAAACAACATATATTTTATATTTTAGAAATATGTGCACAGATTGATGCAGCTGACAAACTAGAGCAAATTTACAGAGGTTTCATTAAAAAATTCCCAGGTGGTTTCCCATTGGCATAAGGTGGCACCATCTACTAAACAGATTCCTGTGTTTTTACTTACTAAACATAATAAAATTATTTTTACATATCTACGTACTTGTATTATTTAATACCCACATTTATTTTTCATCCAATTACATTATGTTTTGTTTTTTTTACTTCCACTTTTTTTACACCGGATTTTGGAAATCCGGTGTAAAAAAAGAACACCAAATTTAGACACATTTTACAGATTTTTTTCCCCTGAACTACCAAAATATATATATTTTTTGCCATTTCTAGAGCTCCGTACAATGTTTTCTTTGATGAAGGTTCTGGTCACTGACATCTGTCCCGCAGCCCTTGGACATAAACTCAGATGCTTCCTGCTCAACTCTAATGGTTTTTATCAGCTTCCAAGAATCTGACATTTTTGTTGATGCCAAATACTGGAGGGGCGTGCAGTAATGAGTGTAGGGGGGAAAGTTAAGCTCTGCTCCTGGTACTGGGGTATTAGGGCTCGTATATGACCTTGTTTATGTTTGAAAACTTCTATTATCTTACCTGAAAGACAATACAAGCAATGGGAAAGTCATTTACATTCAGCTGTATCTTGAAATGTTGAAAAAGTTAATTTATTTCAGTAAATCATCTCAGACAGTAAATTCATAAGATGTATTTCAAGTGTTTATTTCTATTCAATTTTGGTCTTTACTGATTCACTCTCTTATAACATTGTCATGAACTGTATTTGCACTCAATAGTTGATTGGTTCTCCTTTTGTATGAGTTATTGCATCAGTGAAGCTTAACATGGAAGTGATCAAATTGTGGCTCTGCTGTGGAAGCCCAGATTGTTTTGAAAGCAACCTTCAGCTCATTAACATTGTTGGCTCTGCATCTTCTCAACTTCCTCCAACAGTACTCCAAAGATTGTCTTCGAGGTTCAGGTCAGGCTAATTTGCTGGCGAAATAAAGCATTTCAGACTCGACCTCAAACAACTTGGATTCTGTGCCTACCTACTCTGCCTCCAAACTCTTTGACCTTGATTTCAGGAATGTTCTGAACGTATCCAGGATATGAGCTGTAGTAACATTACACCTCTACCTCTTGGTCTACATTCTCTTTCTGTTATCTGTCTGTCTATCACAGGACATTTGTGTATTCCCTTCTGACCAGAGGACAGCCTTTCCCTCTGAGTGTGATGGCCACAGCAGGCTTCTTCTGCTTGTTGAACGGTTCTCTGCAGGGTCACTATTTGCTGCACTGTGCCCAGTTTGATGAGGAATGGTCAGCTGACTACCGCTATACAATTGGTAAGCACACGCTCTTTTTTTCCCCCCTCTCATCTTAAATCCTTTTTAAACATAAGATGACTTGTGAAATGTTAGTTGTGTTGCATGTTGTTTCAGGCTTAGTGGTGTTTTACATCGGAATGGCCATTAATATACACAGCGATTACATTCTGCGCAACCTGAGGAAACCTAAAGAGATAGTTTACAAAATTCCAGCAGGTATGAACCTGATTATACTCGAGTAAACTCTCCTCCAAAATGTGCTTGCACTCACACGGTCTCCTTAATCTCCTGCAGGAGGCTTATTTGAATATGTGTCTGGTGCCAACTACTTTGGGGAGCTGGTGGAGTGGTTTGGCTATGCCATAGTGACATGGTCCCTTCCAGGGTTCTCGATCGCTGTTTTTAGCCTCTGTTTTATTGGACCAAGAGCCTATTACCATCACAAGTACCTACAATATTTTCAAAAGATTAATGATCCCTGTTTTTGTACTGTCGTTTATTTTATTCCTAATTTCTCTTATCTTCGTTACAGGTTTTATAAGGAACATTTTAAAGAATACCCCAGGTTTCGAAAGGCTTTGATTCCATTCATCTTCTGAAACATCCTCTCATTAACTTTTGTTGGGGAACGGTTCTAGTTTTAGCTCTAGAACACCAAACGCATGATATTTTAGACACATATTTCTGAGATCTCTAGTTTTAAGATTGTTCTTTTTAAAGATGTGCTGTGAGGAGGAAACCAGAGTACCCAGAGGAAACCCACACATAAAGGGGGAAACCATGCAAACTAAATGCACAAAGCCTGCAGACTGGAATTCAAACCCAGAACTTTATTGCCACAATTTGCTCACCATGCAGCCCTTGATCTATTCATGCCTTGAAGAAAAAGAACACACTCTCCTCACCTGAGGGCAGATGTGGCTCACTGGGTAGAGTAATAATTTTGAAATTGGAATTTGTGGGTTCCAAGTCAAGTCAAGTCAAGTTTATTTATATCACACATTTCAGCAACAAGACAGTTTGAAGTGCTTCACACCATAAAAACATAATAATGTAGGTTCCAGCTTTCTCCTGTCCCATGTTGATGTTCCACTGCTCAAGGCACTTAACCCCGAGTTGCCTACTTGTCTGCGTATCAGTGTATGCAATTGTGTGTGTTGGTGATTGTGACTAGAAGAATGTGATTTTTGTGCACTTTAGGGTTTTTAAACCATTTTGAGTTTTCAGTATTACAAGAAAAAGACTAGAAATTCAGTGTACCATACAGATGTTTGCTGTGCCTGCATGGATGTGTTTGAGGCCTCTACTATTTTTAAGAAAGTTAATGTTTTCCTCAAACTCATTCTGTATCAAATTGTATCTGTGCTTGTTATTTGCCCCCTGATGGAGGATCTAGTCAGGTGTCCCCAGTCCATCCTTTACAGCACAAGTGCCAAAGTCCAGTCCTGGAGGGCCACTGCCCTCAAACTTTTAGATGTGCCTCTGTTGCACCCCACCTGAATAAAATAATTAGGTCATTAGCAAGGCTCTGGAGAACTTATTTACACAAGAAGGAGGTAATTAAGTTATTTCATTCCAGTATTTTGTACCTCTAAAATCTGCAGGACAGTGGCCCTTGAGGACTGGAGTTTGACACCCCCGCTTTACAGCTTCAGTCCCTCAACTTCTAAATGCATCCATGTTTCATCATACTTGAGTCAAACAGCTGAATTTACCTTCTGAGCATATGTTTGGGTTTTGCAAATTCTCGTTTTTGGAAGAATAAAGGTGCTGGTTTCGACTCCCTATCTGGGGTCTTTCTGCATGGAGTTTACATGTTCTCCCGGTGCATGCATGGTTCTCTCCTGGTACTCCCACAATTCAAATACATAACTGTTAGATTAAATGGTGTCTAAATTTGTTTATATGAGGGTGTGGCTCCATGGTTGTTTTTCTCTGTGTTGTCCTGAGATGGACTGGGGATCTGTCCAATGACCACGGGAGAAAGGCATCAACCCCTTGTGACCATGAAAGAAAGTAAGCATGCAAACTCATTTTTTGGCAGATGGCTTTAGGAATCTGCATCCAAATTGTGGTTTCAACCCTCTTAACACCTAATTTATCTTTTATACACTGATAATTCTGAAACCTTTTGAGGCCATTCAAGGTCAAAACCCCTGATGACAGAATCTTGTTTTTGCTTTATGACGCCTTGTGGATGCTCTCAGAATTGCAGGTACGAGTGACATCTTTTATTCAGGAATCCAAAATGACTGTACCCACAAATAAACACCAAAACAAAGTAACAAACAAGAGCTTTTAATAGTGTCCAGCAACTCATAACAACCTAATGTTTCATTAAATATTATATACACCAATATGCACTATACAGTGATGTATGCAAATCTGGAACCAACTTCCAGAAAACTGCAAAACAGCTGCAATACTGAGTTCCTTTAAATCAAGGCTAAACCCTCCTGTGTTAGAGTTACCTTTGATTCGTAGTTACAGGAACATTGATGATTATATTTATTTTATATTTATGTGATGATTTTGATTATGGCATTTGATGAAATCTAGTGTTTATTACTTGTTTCATAACTGGATACTGTGTGATATGTTTATGGTGTAAAGCACTTTGAACTGTCTTGTTGCTAAAATGTGATGTTCAAATAAACTTGACTTGACTGGACTGGAAGAAAACTGTGAAGTAAAGGTATTTAGTATTTTTATTCAGGTCTGTTTTATTGGTCAGTGGATCAAATGTTTGTTTGTTTTTTTAGAAAATTTCATAACTTACTATATATTATGTACCCACATCAAAACTGCAATTTTATTTATTTTTTAAGAGATGAAAGAAGTATTATTTAATTAGAATTTGACATTTATTTTGTAAATAGTCAATATATATTTCAAAAAAGTAACAAAAAAATCATTTTAGAAGAAAAACAGTGGGAGTCCATTCAGTGTTTCATGAAACTTTGCTAAAGTTTTTTAAAGGTGAGTAATAACCAGTTCAATTAAAAAAAAAAAAGTTTGATGTTCTGATTCTCTGAGGCAGGAGTTTGTTCTGTAAACTGTGGGTTGCTAGTTCAAATCCCCAGTCCATCTGTTAGATGAATGGATGACTAATTGTAGTGTAAAGCACTTTGACCCTCTGAACTAGGAACTATAAAATTTCAGACCAATTACCATTGTTTCTGGTATTAGGCTTTACGTAGTTCAACATTGTAACTCATTTTATAAAATTTTATTCAGAGTTGTAGATGCTGATGACTCTGGGTAGGAAGGATATTCTGTAGCAGTCTGTATTACAGCAGCTTTGAAGAAACCTCTGACTAAAAACTATTTTTGTTATGATGAAGAAGATGCTAAGGATTGTCTGAAATTTTCTTGGTTTTATGAAAAGTTCTTCTTTGCACCATCATCTCCTGAGCAATCCAGAAAACAGCCAACCTTCTTTATCGGCTTGTTGAGCTTTTTTCACCGACTCTTTTGTCCCTCGCTCTGATGCTGTTGCCCCAACAGATGATGGCCATAGAGATTACACACTCCAAAACAGACTTATAGAAGATATGCAGCATCCTGCTGCAAACACAGAGGGACCAAAGTGCAAGATGAAGGCATATAAACTTCTGACCAGTACTCCTAATATTCAATTATGCTCTGCTGATTGCAAACAGTAGTACATGAACAAAACTGTTCCGTGTTTATGTGTTGCACTATTCAAATTTTATTTTAATTTAAAAAAAATAATTTATTGCAAAGGGAAAATAAATATTGTCGTAACTGATATTAAAGTGTCTTTAGAAAGTTGTCATGGATGGTGATGCTGTGGACAGGAAGGATCTTTGGTAGCAGTCAGTATTGTAATAAATCTGAAAAGTGTTCTCACTGAAGACTGAAGAACATTCTGAAGGCTGTTATGACATGCTAACAGCTCAATATCTGGGCAGTAGAGACAATGTTCCACAGTAATATGTCCTGGATGAGACCATATGTTGTTAACAAGCTCTGCTAATCCTCATTTGCTTTTGCTGCTCCTCTTTATATCTCTTTCTGGCCATATGGTTAGAAAGACGTTGGAGTTGAGGATAATACTCTTTATGATCCATGGAAGAGATGGTTGTAACTTCCTGCTTCCTGCTGAAGACCAACATTCCCAAAGCATGATGGTGCCACCATTTTGCTTTACAGTGGGGATGCTTTATTGATGTGTATTAATTTACTGCCAGAGTGTTCTGCATGCTGAATAATAATAGTAAAAAATGTAATTTACTGTTTACATAAAATAATAATAAAATAAAAAATCGCAAAAGAGTGTCTGTGACGTTATCTCATTGTTGATAACACATCTTCTTAGTTAGTTCACATCCTGAATGACATATCTCACATCCAGTACAAGATTAGCAGTTTCCACGGCAACTTCTAACGCATTAACTTTAGCTGTGAAGGAGTCGAGTACTGTCGGCTGCAGTGGTGCTGCTGTTAACAAGGGTGCCGGGGAGAACTCTGCATATTCAGTGTTTAGGTAGCTCCACTTTCTATTTTGGCAGCTTTGTACCACTCCACAGCCACAGAGTGCCGTAGCGTCCTTCAGGTGTTCCTCTGTAACATCTGAAGGGAGAGTCCAGTGGTGTGCGTGAGTCAGGTCGATGAGAGAAGCCCCGTTGTCGTGCTCTAGAGATGTGGCCACCGACTCCAGAGAGCGGCAGAATGCCTCAGCAGCAAGAAGGTACTCCGTCTGTGAGCAGCTCAAAGCAGGTGAAGACTCCGAAACATCATTCTTGCTCTGTAAAAGAAGATATTATCATTACAAAAGCTAAGATTAATGTAAACTTTAGGCCTAGAAGATATGGCTGAAAAACATATCACAATATAAGCGTTTCGGATCAGGTGATGTCTATTTTTAATTTCAATATCTGAGATACTGACAAACTAGTGACGTGACCTTTTCTCTTTTATCCAGTTTTCACTACATGCTGTTGTTTTTTTTTTTTTAATTAAGCAGTTATGAGGCAGGGTGGCAAAACCTTAAACTGATACTACACAAGTTACTCAGCTGCAGGTTGTTGCTAGGTAACCAAAGAGTGAGTGAGTTAATAGATGTCACCCACCTTGCTCAGCTAACTGTGAGAGGCTGAGTGGCTAAAATCTTTCCTCTGCCTACATCTCCCAGAATGCCGTGTGGTTCTGGATAAGAGTTCGGTGAATATTCTATATATTGAAAATTCTATCAGATATATTATGTATTGACATTGATCCCGTGCCTATCATGATATATATTATTACTGATTTATTGTCCAGCCCTAGTAAAGGTAATGAAAAATGAATAAATGGAAAGGATTTTGACCTGGTATCTGATATAAGCAGCTAAGTGGGTTTCAGTGCAGCCACCTCCAAGTAAAGCACACGGCTCCCTCAGAGTGAGCCTCAACACATGCTCCGTCTTCTGGCACACCAGCTGCATTTAAAAATATTGTTTTAGAACACAGGCACAAAGAGGCATGTATCATTGAAGAACAATAGCACAACCATGCATTTTACATCCTTAACTTCCTTTATGTTATGCATTAAAACCAACAATGCAGCTCTAGTTTCTATTTTATCTTACCTTCAGTTCATTCAGCATCGTTTCATTCCTGTGGCAGAGGATCATGGTACAGGTGGTTGTTTTCCCAGCAGGGTGTAAATGCATCTTTGTCTTGGATCCAAACTGCCTGACACTGACATTATGGACCTCCCCATAGGCTGCGCGTGGGATTGTGGTGTGCAGCGTGGCCACAGGTTGAGCACCTATTAGATAAGTAAACCAGGAGCAAAATGTACTTTAACTGCAAACTACACACATTGATGAAACGGGGTGTACATGTAGGTGCTTACAGTGGCTTCCAAAAGAATGCAATTAGCTTTAAGTTGTCCACATTTTGTCATTTTACAACTTACAATGTGATTTACTCGGATTATATGTGAAAGGTCAACACAAAGTAATGGATAATTGTAAAATGAAAAGAAAATTATACATTTTTCTCAAATTCTGCTTAGTAACAAAAATCTGAAATGTGTCTGTTTATTTGAGTTTAGCCACCCTTACTCTGATACTCCTACATAAAATTCAGTGGATACCACCATTGAATTCAGAAATCCCCTATGTAGTAAATGAACTGTCTAATCTGACCGATTGGACAGGGAAAACATTAATCACAAAAGCTATTGTACAAAAAAAGCTCCAAGAAAAAAATTAATGTTCAGAGTTGCTTTGCATCCCCTTCACCATTATTATACATTTAATCAATATTATGCAATGTAGATTGTATTTGTACTTATCTGTATATTTGCTTGACACAAAGTCCTACCTGTCAGCTGAATAAGTGGCTCCATGAGACTGATTCCAAGTCTCTCTATGACTATTACACCATTGCATCTCAAGTAGTGCTGCAGCACTGGGTGGATGACCTTCTGACACACAAATAACTTCACCTCATCTTTAAGCACCTGCTTTCCAAGTTCCAAAAGCTGATCCAGGATCTGTGAGTCAGTGTCCACACCCTGATGCACCTCGATCCTACCATCTCCAAGTTCACTAAGATCTCCAGCCAAAGATGCACTGAACAGAACCATACGCAGTGGACTACAAAGACTGCCAAGGGAAATGTTTTCAGGCGTGTCCAATAGTAGGCCAGAAAACACGGCTGAATCCAGCACAGAGTGTCCCTCTATTGGGATAGTAACTGTTCTGCCAAGCCGGACTTTATCTGGGATGTTGCAAGGAACAGTCAGTAAGAAGGCTTGAACAGCCAGCCTGCTGATGTGGGCTGATTCTGGTTCTGAAAGCACGCAAGTCGGTTTGCTGGAGATAACACTGCGAGCTAAAGTAATCAAACTCCGGCTGCTGCAAAAGTCCAGCTTGACTTTACAACCACAGTCCTCTTGTTGTAGATGAGCAGTGCAGAGAGACAGAAGGTGCTTGTATACTCTGATCATCACGTCTTTCCTGAGGCCACATCGCCCTGCTTCTTCAATTAGAGACAGACAGAAAACAGAAGCGAACAAACCACAGTCACTGAAGCGGGAGACGTGATTCAGAATGGAGCCTTTTATCAGACTGATGATGGGATGAGAACAGGAAATGGCTTGAAGGAGAACAGATGAGGTGGAGGTGGTCACCACGGCCCCTCCGATGTCGTTATGAACTTGTTTTAGCCTGGCAGTAGGACCGTAAGAAGACTTGAGAAGCTCCTTCATCAGGCGGAGTTTGTTACAAACATCTGAGCTGTTCAGAGGGAGATCCGTACAGACAGAGGGAGATTTCTTCACGAGTCGAGACATTTTGCATCAGTGAAGGTTAATTTAAACGTAAATAACTCGCTATATACATCAATGCTGCTTCAAATGTAAGGGTGTCAACTCGCTATTACTCATTTCGTGGTTCTTAACACTGCCTAACTGAAACATTAGCAAAAAATGCAAAGGTTTTACGTACATGCTTAAAACATATTAACAAATATTGCAGTGCTTTAAAAAGTTTATTCTTTTTAAATAAAATTGCGATTTTATTTAAATTAACGACGGACAAAGTAGCAAAGAACAACAGGCACCAAACGAACACCACTCGTTTCCATGGTAGCGGTTACAGTGTTTAGTCCCACAGATGCCTTGTAAGCTTGCCACTTATAATATGGCGGCTGTTGAGGCGTATTGATTCCATGGTCCTCGGTGACCGCCCGTCGCATTTCACAGTAATTCCCTCAAGCTGATTCGTTTATTTTACTCGCTTATTTATATTTCCGCAGAAGAGTGAAAATATAATTCATGTGCATTATTTTATATTTTGATTAGGGTCTGTTTTGCGAATCTTCCCAGTAAAAGCAATTTCTCATATTTATGGCAGTTGGTGGACAGCAAAATAAATTGACGTCATCTCCAGGCGCTTCGCATACTTCGTTCAAAACGTTTGGCGGTATGAAATTTTCACATATATCGCACTTTAACGATGTTTTGTTTGACTGATTTAATAGTGTGTAATTGTGATGCCATTAAGTAACAACCTTATATATATTAATGGCAGCGATTTGTCGTTTTTGAAGTTAGTTGTTTACTGAAGGAAATAAAATACTCGAGGTTTGAATTTAAAATTGTAACATGCCACTTTATGACACTCTTAATATTTTTTGCATTTATTTGTTTTTCCCATAATTTTAAACTAATCCAGTGGTTGTAGCTAAATTTCATAGCATTTTTGTGTTCTGCGTTTAGCAGTCGTTACTGTAGGACTATTTGCCTGTTTTTAGGGAATCTGAACAACTTTAATTGTTTAAAATTTAAACTATAGCAATAGCCAAACCTGGATTCACTTTATTTTCACGGCTTAATAAATACTTGAAACAGTCTGTAAATTATAAAGTCTTTCATTTGTTTGTAATAACTTGCAAATGAGCAGTTTTGATAAAAACCCAGATTGACTTATATTCCTCTGCTTGCAGATACTTTAAATCACAGTGAACGATTTGGAAAACTTTTATTTTAGATGCCCTTCTGACTATTTTCAGTGCAGGAGAGTAACACCTCCTCTTGTCTCTCTGCCTTGATGATGGAGTTCGATATTCAATCTACAGGTTGAGCTCAACCATCCAATTTTATCCACTTATGCCTGGATTCATGTGGGTTTTTTTTTCTTTTCCATGTCTCATAATTGTAGTTGAGAGTCAGAACCGAGAGGGACCTGTAAATAGAGAACTGGGCCTTTTAGCTCAACTCTTTCTTCACCATGACAAAGCAGCGGCTATGTTTCTTCAGGCAAAGCTCCAGTCAGTCTATTTATCTAATGTTCCATCTTATCTTACTCATAAAGAAGATAATGAGATACGTAAACTCCTCTGCTTGAGGCAGAGATTGACTCCTGACCTGAAGAGTGCAGTCCACCATTTTCTTGCTGGAAATCTTGGACTTATATGAGCTGACTCTCATCTCAGCCCCTTCACACTGCTTGAGCACAGCCTTAAGGTCATGACTTTAGGCTGACCTTTATACTCCACATGATCTGCAAAAAGTAAAGAGGGGACCCTTAGATTGTCAAGCCAGGACTACACCTTGAGATCCAATGCATAAACGTTCAAACAGGTTTGTTGAGAAGAAAGGAGTCAGTTGAGGTGGTCTGCTTTGGACTCCACCTGGGCATTCCTTTTTTGGTTCGCCGTGTGTGTCCCTTTGGAAGAGTCCCCTGTATCAGACTTGGATCTCACTGGAGAGACTGTGTATCCCTCTTGGCCCCAGAACACCTTGAGATCCCCAAAAAGCTCAAGGCAGTCACAACGCAGAGGGCTGAGTGATGCCTCTTGGACCTGTTACCTCTGAAATACTGAGGTTCACTATTGTTGTAAAGCTACAAAAAAGCTGTGTGAATTTTTATATGCATATATTGACAATTATGTAAATTATGTTAATTCTGAGGCTGTGTTAAAAAAACACAGGACTTAGATTTCTCAAATCTGTGCTAGTATGTCCACTAAATTTCAGAAGAAGTAATTTGCTTTTTTGTCTTTTAAAGGTAAGCGGTGTAGAACAACTTGGTGCACATTTTACAGAAGAATCTAGAACTGGATCATCTAATAAGGTGGGTTACTTGCAAAAATGGTGTTAAAATGCTATGCATTTAAATGTTATGCATATAAAAAAATATAATTTCAATACTTTGCAATCACTGTGGATTATTTCAGTCCATGTTTGACTTCCTAAAGACTGGTTTAAGGGCATTGGAGATGCCCTTTTAGTTTTTTTTAAATAATTAAAATAAGCATAATTTATGTAGTATTTAAAAAATAGTTTACCCTGTCTTGTTTTTTTTCTATAAATATGATTAAATCTTAGATTTTCAACTAGAAGTAGTTTTCATGACTACAAACTACTTTTCAGCTTACTGAAAAGTAGGTTTCTCAAATCTGTGCTAGTTTGCCCTCCACTAAATTTCTGAAGAAGTAATTTCCTTTTTGTGTCTTTTAAAGGTATTTGTAAGGATCTTTGGCCAATACTTTAGACATAATTCAAGCTGTGTTCTTGTTGTCAGGTGGTGTGAAGCAATGTCTCCCTTCAAGTTTGTCATTAAGGTAGGTAGAGTAAGTCAAACCCCAAAGGCCCCGTGTACCATGAATCAATAGGATTTTAGGGAACATGTCTATCACATTTAATACAATTTTCAGACATTGTTATGCAAAAACAAATCTATCCTTTAACTTGCAGAGTTAATGTTAGAATTTCTCAAATTGTGATGATATTTTCAAAATGAAGAATAAATGAAAAAAATAATCTGACCCCAAAATGATGGCTTTTGTGCACACCATTTGATAACTGACAAACTTTTTGCACTTGACCATTCCACTTTTTGTCCTGTAGACGTAATATCTTTTAAGTAGTGCCTGATTAAGTGGATAGTTATTCAGTCTTCATTGTATACAAATAATCAGCACCAGTCAATATTATGTAGGATCACATTTTGCCTCGGTTACAACTGACCTGCCTTGCCTTGCCTGGCAGTTTAACTGGAAGGGCATGCATTTGGTGCCACAATATTTCCATTTTTAGATGATAAGTTGTACAGTGCTCTGTGAGAATTTATAATGTGGTGTAATGTTTTAAACCCTAACCTTACTTTAAATTTTTCTCATCTCTGACCTGTCTGCTGTGTTTCTTGGTCTTCATGATGCAGACCTCTAACAAACCTCTGAGGCCTTCACAGAACAGCTGGAGTTTTATTGAATTGCACACAGTTGGACTCATTTTACTAACTGGTTTAGGTCTGGATGCTTGCAGTGGATTTTTTAAGGGTATTTGAGTAAAGGAGGCTGATTACAAATTAAATTTAGACTTTGTCTGTGTTAAAAAAAACATTATAAAACGATTAATCATTTTCTGAAATGCATTATGTCGGGTATGAAAACAACAGGCGACCTGTTCAATGAATGCTGGAGAGAGGCACCTGAGACTCTGTAAGGATAAGCAGGATGGACAGCTTTTCTTCTCTTCTTGGAGGATTTTTCTTTGTCCACTAGAGGGGAGTACAGATATGCTTTTCAGCTTCTCCCCACTGTGGCGTGTTTAAGTGTCTGATCTCCTTGTGCAATTTTTCACTGACTAACCCTTGATCCTGTTGCTAATGGGCTCAAGCATCCAGCACAGGAGAAACTTGCTCTATTAAAAAAAGCCGTGTAGTTCATCCTCAGTCAGTTTCTCTCTCAGGAATAACGCACGTCAGATGTTTTTGTTAAGTGCAGGAAAAGCTGCTGCTCTCTCTTTTTGTTGACGTTTCATTTATTGAGAGGCTTGGATGAGGGCTGCAGACATTTGCGCTGATCTCTCACATCCTTCCTAATGCTATATGCACCTAGTTGACCAGATATTGGATTCAGTCTCCTTATTTGTTTCATATGCATGCCTGCATACGGGTTAACCCACCACCACCCCCACTGGCTGGTTGTGGGAGAGTAAAACCCTGAAGGTTCGAGGAATGTTCCGTCCCACTTGGCACATAATGATACTGTTGTGTTAGTCGGCCTGAGAAAATGCGCACAGCCTCCACCACTCTTAACCAACTAACCACGAACAAGTATGTTAAAATGAATCAGTCCAAACAAAAGCAGCCAAAGCTCAGCCCATGACTTCTCATAAGACAAAACAAGTTTTTTTAATGATTTAAATACTTAGAAAATCCGTTGAGCTGAGGTGTTGCTTGTCTATATAGCATAATATTTATCAAAGGATTTCTGAGGCACTTTCATGAATTTTTAGCCACGTTAAGAAGGCTGTTCAGCTGTTTTATGATTCTGTCTCCCTGAAGTGTTTTTAAAGCTGCTCCCTCAGTGGATCTGTAGAGCTGCACTAAGTTCTGGTATGCTCCTTCTTAAAAGGGCTTAGACTATGTAGTGACCTGCCACTTCTCAGACCTCCCGAAAAGGGGGCCTGCAGGCTTAAAAACATGATCCACCGATGTGCTTGCTTGTCTGGCAGGACGTTGCTGCAGCAGATCTGCCTTCTATTAGCATTATTCACTGCTGACTTTCCAGCCGCCCCGAGTTCTTGTCTGAGGCCGAGATGTTTCCTTTTTTTTTTTTAGAAACTAAACCGTTTGAGGTGTTGCAGAGCAGTTTAATGTCAGAGGTTTATGTGCTGCATAGTGTTGTCACTCTGTAGATGAGCTCACAGAGGACCACACATAGTGCATCGAGCAAAATATTTGAGATTTTTGCGATTGGAAACAATTTGATTCTTCCCAGGTTCATGAAACAAAACAAATCAAAACAAAAAGATAAAAAAAAAAAATCTGTTTTCCATTTGTTGGATGCATTTTGCCTCACAAAAGCATTCATACTCACGGAACTTTTCATATTTTGTCACGTTAAAAGCAAAAGATGTCTTTTGAGATGAAGTCCCTTATCAGTTTTGCACATCTAGAGTCGGAACTCTTTGCTCATTCTTCATATTCATGAATATGCTTCAGTCCAAGCAACTACACTGCGTCTCTGGCTGTACGGCTCAAGGTTGTTGTCCTGCTGGAATTCGAACCTCCTTTCCTGTCTCCAGTCTAATGCAGCCTCTAACAGGGTTTCTATCAAGATTGCCCTTTATTTAGCGCCATTCGTTTTCTCAACAACTCTAATTAGCTTCCCTGTCCCCGCAGCATGATGCTGCTCCCACCGTGCATAAATATGGCGATCCACGGTAGTCCTGTCGGAGTGCAATGCATTTTATTTATGGGTGTAAGGGAAAAAGAGATCGAAAAAAATGCATGTTGCATTAAATCCTTATTAATTCTTTGAAGTTTCTGATTGTAACGGGACAAAATGTGGCAAACATACTTTTGCAAAGTTCTGTATATTTCCAAATGGGACGCAAACTTCCCAGCTTATTTCTGTCTACTAATTTCTCCAGTGTATGCCTATGCTTTGTTTGCTGAGTTGTTACCTGGAGATATTCCTGTCTGTTCTTGCTGCTGAAATTCCACTCCTGGGTTGTGTCTCTCTCTTTTTTTGTGTCATCAAATAAAAAGGACTCGGGTGTGTTAATATTTGAATGAATGAAAGGAGTTTTGCACTCAGATGGAACGCTTCCGTCCGCCGATTTTAAATAGCATCTGGGTTTGTGTTAGTCAAGACTCACGTTTTCTGTGTAGTTTGGCCATTTTAAGAAATTGGAAAGGAGAAAAGTTGTTCTTTTTTAGGGGAAACCCAGGTGACTCACTGCACAGAGAGAGAGAAAGAGAGAGCTGGGAATGAAGCAAATAAAGCCAAAAAGCAGGTCTGTCAAGCTTACACTTCTAAGAGCTCCCCTGGGTTTTCTGCAGATTGCAAAGAGAGAGAGTCAGAAAAAGAGCGACACAAAAGCAAAGAGGGAGAGATGCAAGTTTTATTGAGTGAGACTGCATCCCCAGCCCCTTCCCTCCCAGTGTAAACATCTGTGGCTGGTTAGTGTTAGCCTCTGAGCTAAGTGCAGTCCGAGAAGGTCTGGTTCTTATACTGTTCGATAGCAGTGGCAAAGGGCAGCGAGGTGGGGAGGCGGGTGAAGCTGCTCCCAGATTTTGGGCCCGGTGCCCAACTCGAAGCGGCTCAGGCAGGAGGATGGAGAGCTGGGTCTGGGAGTGAGATAAGGGAAGGTGGAGAGTGTTCTGGGAACTGAAAGTGATACACACCAGAACTCTGAAGACTAGAAAAGGCAAAGTGGCCATCAGAAAGTTGAAGTCAGGACGTGTTTGCTTGCAGACAGAAGTAAGAGTGTTTTCTCCTGTGGAGAAGCAACTTTAGTCTCTAATTCTTACTGCGACTTTCATTTGTGCCTCTTGAACTATTAACGATTATCTTAGTATTTGATTATTCTGATGATTAATTGGATAAAAATATTGTTACATTCTGCAGATTTTTCATTCAAACCTTTATATGCAATAATTAAAGATGCAAATATATTTTTTAGTTAGAAAATGTACATTTTATTGTTTAGAATACAATAGCATAGCATCCCTTTAGTGAACTCTTCATTGTTTGTAGTAAAGAATGCATCCACAGCTAAAAATATATTTCTATCATGAACATGTGAAAAGCTCTGCTCTTTCTGCTCGACTTAGCATCAATAAAATGTAAGGCTGATCTGTTGACTTTTTTTTTTTTTGGATCAAGCGATTAAAAATTGAGCAAAAGATGCTTAACAGCAGATTATTTTTTAATGGAGGAGATCTGGGTAGAACATATTTACAGACAAAGAAGTTTTTTGTTGTTTTTTTTTATCTTTAATGCAATATGAATATAATTTTTTGTACAGTTTTATCTTAATTGCTGCTCTGACTATTCAGATTAAAATGAACTTTATTTTGATGAATTTACATTACAAAAAAAATTAGACAAAAGGAAGCAAAAAATTCTTCTAACAAATGGCTATTATTCAGTCTGTATAATCCAGTTAATGATTAATCAATTACCAAATTAGTTGATTGTTTTTTTTTCAGTACGGTAATTGTTTCAAGATAGACGAGGAGCTAAAGCTGAATTTAGGGCAATCCTGGAAGATTATCTGTTAGAGGCTGCAAAATACTAGCTACGAATGAGGCAGTGGTTTACCTTGCATGGAGACTAAAACCCCTAGACATGGTCTAGTCAAAGTTGAGACCTTGATCCAGTTGGGAATCAGTGGCAAGACTGTCCAACCTGATGAAGCTTGAAGTATTTTGCAAAAAATGAGCAAAAATTTCAGTCTCTAGATGTGCAAAGCTGCTGTAATTGCACCAAATGCAGGGCACCCTTTTTGTATTTTGCAATGATGCAGTACTTTGTCATAAAATAGATGAGACTCATGCTTGGAATGTGATTCAAACTGTGAAAAAGCTGAAGTTGAATGGGTACTTTTGGGAAACACTGTGTAATATTGATCACTTTGGCAGCAAGGACACAAAGTATAAAGAAGGTAATCTTACCCTGCGGGAAGACCCAGTCCTATTCATCTATTCAGTGACAGCACACAAAAGATGGCACAATAAAGGATTTGGTATTAAGTAGCGCCTCTCGCTACCTCTGCTCAGGAATTTTGAAGGCTGGTGCAGGACGGCGAACAAAGCAGTGCTGGTCCACTTTAGAAAGCCTGAATAGAGACACTTCCTTTACAACTTATTGCCTTATCAAAACAACAACAGTTGCTATGAGCCTTAAACGTGTCAAACCAGCTATACGAAGTGGAAATACTCTTAAACTGTCTGGGACAGATTTAGAAAGCTTCTGGGTGTTCTTAAGGTAATTATAATGCCATTAAAGTGAGCTTTGAGGTTGTTTGTTTTGTCTTAATATTCAGCAATAATCAGGGTATTTCCTCTTTAGTAAATGAAGTCAAATCCCTTTCAATGTACAACAATATCTCATTAGACTCTGCAGGGAGATTTTACTTGGGCCTCATAGGGGATACGCAAGGATTTACTGGGTCGTAGGTCATGGCATAGTTCAGCCAGGAGACCACTGGTCACTCTTTGTGCTAGCAGTTGACAAAATTAGCCCACATGATCAGATTGTAGTCAGAGCCTTTGTGTAAAATTAGATTTGGATGTTTTTTGTGTTATCTGGCCCACTCGACTCAACACAATTGTCCTTTTTAAAAATGCTTCAGTAGCGCCACATGAACAGCACAGTCTGAGCTCAGGGACGGGCACTCCTGCCATAAATCTGTTCCTTCCTCTAACCGGCACTTTTGCTTTGCAAATTAATTCGTTTCTCATTAGGATGATTGCATTAGTGAGCATTCCTGACTAACTCACCCTCCCTAGTTTCTGAGAGGTCTGTAGGATCACATGCTGCTTTGTGCAAGAGGCCAGACCACTGTTGATCATCAGCATCCAGTTCCCAGTTGCGTCTCATCTCCTGATCTCATGTGATAACAGCAACTTGGTCTGAGTTTTTGCTCGATGTTCGCCTTTCAGTCCTAAAACGCTCAATAAGAAGTACAGAAAACGTGTCAGCTTGCTGCACAATCTCCTTCAACTTTACACTCTATAACGCTCTTTTGATTTGGAGAGGTTTAACTCATTCCCATAAGTGGTTCATCAGTTTACATACATCGAACAAAAAGACACACACCCATTCTTCGCCTCACTCTCTAAATTTACAAACATCTACTGTTTCAGGTTAGTTAGAACTGGCTAATTCTCTTTGCTAAATGCCACAATATTGACATAAAGAATATGTCAGAAATGTGTTCATCAGCAAGTGTAGACATGATGATATCTACACCAAAGTATAGATGACATCTGAAGTATACATCATCATGTCTATTCTTGCATATAATTGTTTGAACAGATGAATGCGGCACCTTCAAGCATGTGGAAGTTGTTCCCAAAGAACCAAACTTGTTCAGCTCATAATTCTCTTCTTGATGTCTTAGCTGACTTCTTTAGGCTTTCCCATCTTTTTGATTTCTTTCTGATTTTAAGTGAAGGATGCAGATGAGTGAATAGCAGGACATTTTTATTTTATTTTTGTACCCCTCCGGGGGGTCTTTTGTGGGCTCTAGTGTCCCTTATATGAAAGTAGGCTGACAGGAAAGGGGGAAGAAGAGGGGGGAAGACATGCGGCAAATATCGTCGGGTCCGGGAGTCGAACCCGCGACGGCCGCGTCAAGGACTCAAGGCCTCAAAACATGGGTTGCGCTATCCCCTAAGCCACCACAGCACACCCAGCAGGACATTTTTTTGTTAATAAAATTAATTTCAATTGGTGTCAAAAAAGTAACACATGAATAAATAGATACTACTTTAAACTACTCTGCATGCTTATGCAACCATGTTTTTGCAACTTTTTAACATATATTTTTTTTGCCACTAATGGAGTAAAGGTGAGAAAAAAATTATATCCATGTTGGTCTCGTACTTTTTCTTCCCGTGTTTTAAAAGTCAGACTTTTGAGACTTCGTATGAGAATCCCACTCTGCATATGTCAAGTCCACGACTGAGGTCCACGCTTTGATTGACAAGGTCTGACCCTTTGTTGCTAGGCTTTCTCATGCATGGGTAGTTGTCAGAGGCCACCAGTCACCGGTGGACCTCTGCGAGACAAAGGTCACAACATGAAGAGAATACTCATCCATTGGGGGTGAGCTGATATTGACAGGACGGATGCATAAAAAAAATATCATGGAAGATGTGGCACATAACATGGGACCTTTTTTTAGGTCCAGAGCATTCTCACCCCTTTGAAAGTTTGACAAAGATAAAGCATTGTGTTTTCATTATGCATCTACACACAGCAGAGCCCTAGGAAAATATTCTGTGGAAGAAATAGAGACGCTCCCTGATCAGTCATATGGGGGCGCCCTCTCCTCTGCTTGAGCTTGTAGGGGAAACCAGGAAGCGGCTTCACTTTATTAATTTTCCTACAGAAAGACAATGAGAACTGAAAACGTTCCCATGGGAAGAAGAATATGCAAAATATTTGGCAGCTCTATTTGGACGGTGGTTTTATGTAGCTTTTTGTACAATTTGACTAAACATTCACAGCCCAGCTCTAGTTTTATGACGGCAGATAAGATCATCAGTATTCTCTTTTAATGTTTTGAGGCAAAGTTGTGAGAAAGGCAGCAGAGTAAATTCTGCAGTAGCAGAGCCTTCCCTTATACAACCTCTCTTAACATCCTGAGAATAAGGTCAGAGGAGCATCCCTTCAGTCTGAGTTGGGACATTTAGTCATCCTGTCTGGGATCCTGAAGCTCAGGGGACAAGCCTGACTCACAACAAAGGCCTGGGTTTGGAAAAACATTCTTTGTTGTAAAACCAGTAGCTCTGCTGTCAGTACTGCTCTTTCCCAGGTCTGCAGAGGGAGGTTGGAATCCGTGTCAGGACTTTGGATCTTTTTGTTTTCGCTGAAGTGTCACTTTGGGTTTTTGGGCAGCGATGTCTGGGGTGTGGGTGGTCGCGGTCCATCCGTTACTTCCTCGTCCAGGGACAGGCGAAGTTCACACGAGACCCACATTCCAGTTGTTCTCTGCTGCCGGCAGCTTTTGCACTGATGTGCAAAGTCGTTTTAGCCTGAGAAAGATGGAACAGCTGTCTTGCATCCTTGCCTATTAATTAAATATCGTCCACATCTTTTCATGTTATAATAACAAACTTCAGTTGACTTTTATGTAATAAAGCAACATGAAGTAACTCCATAATAATGCAAAGTGGAATGAAAAGGATAAATTATTTGTATTTTTTCGGATCTGAAAAAATACAAATAATTTTGTAAATACAAATGCAGAAGGAGCGCATTTGGATTTAGCCCTCCTTTTATCAATATATTTTTTTAAAAAATGCATCTGTTCATTTTCTAGTGTACGTCTCTAAACTGAATTCGATGGTTATTTTTGTTTTTTTGTTCAGAAATATTGTACATTTTTAAATATTTCAACTCAAATGCAATTTTTTGGGGATCTGAATTATGCTAGTTTTAATACCTGTATAGTATTTTACTTCCTTTGCTGTTGCACCTACTATTCAGTTTCTTGTTCTTATTTCATTTATTTGTAACTTGCTGCTGGTACATCTGAATTGCACCACAGTGGGACAATATGGAATATTTCTATTCTGTTGTATTGTAATGTATTTAATTTAGATTTGAATACACTGTTTTAACACTTAACTAAACATTTCTATTGCAGTTTTGTCTGCACGTGAAGTTTATGCTTCAGTACAGCAATAACTGTTTCACAGCCTCTGACAAATTTCCTTCTCTGCATTTATCCCCATCCACCTTTACCATCATCTCTGACCAGCTTCCCAAGTTGAAGCAAATCACTAACGCGGCCACCATCATGTGTTGGTGGGAATGTTGTGTTCAGGCCCATGCTGGTATCCCATCACACATTGGGTTTTGTATGTAGGCTTAAAAGTTCAGTTTCAGTCTCATCTGGCCAGAGTGTTTTCTTCCATCTGTTTGTTGTGTTCCCTGCATGGCTCATCGTGGTAAATCTTAACTGCTCAAAGCCACATCGAAAGAAAGGCTTTCTTTCAACAAAGGCTTTGTTCTTACTACTCTTTAATAAAGCCTAGATTTGTCAAGTAAAGGACTAATAGTTGTGCAAACAGATGTTCCCCTCTGAGCTGTAGATCCCTGCAGCTCCTCCAGAGTTGGCATGACGCCTTTGGCTGTTTCTCTGATTTAATTCACAGACTGAACTTTGGTGGATACCTGTGTCTTGGTAAATTGTTATTGCATCATCTTCTTTTTATTTTCAAATAATAGATTGAACAGAGCTCTGTGGGGCCTTTACAGAACAGCTGTACTTACATTTCAATTGATTTATAAGACGACTTTGGATAAAGGAAGAGGGGATGCTTACAGATGCATTCCACTGTTTTTATTTGTAAATTAAACACTGTTTCCATTTCCCTTCACTTTGTTCTTTTTATTGGTTTATCATGTAAAATCCCAACAAAATACATTGAGGTTTGTGGCTTTCACATAAAAACATGTGGGTATGAATACTTTTGGAAGCTCATTGTTATAAACTCTGCAGCCTTTTCCTTAATGCTTTGCAAGCAAGGAGAGTAAACAGAAAACCTTTGCATTTAACAAGCATCTTTCTGCAATCTCTTGTGGCTGGAGGCGAGAGCTCTATTGCAAAATAGTTTTGTGTTGTGAGATGGAAAATATGAGGAAACAGACAGGGTCATATCTTTTTTTTTGTGTAAAGAGATCGGTAAAGATAGCTAGACTGCAAAATGAGAGTGAGGGGAATGATGCTGTGAGTGGCCTGAGGCTTGTGTTTGAGGACACGGGAGGTCGTTGTGGTTTGCCTTGCTGTCAGTCACTTACACTCTGATTTCCTTTGTTCCCTGTGTGCTCAACAACCTGTGACTATTTTTCTCTCTTTGTATAACAGTGTGGGAACTTTGCTGTGCTGGTGGATCTACATGTTTTGCCCCTGGGGAGCCCCGAGTCCACCAGCTGGTTTACCACAGACCAAGTTGAGGTACAAACCAAGCAAGTAAATAAGTTTAAAAAAAACAAAAAAAAAACAGGTAATTTTTCTTCTTCAGGCATTTGCACAGTTTCTGTACTTACCTGTCATGTAGAACTTCCTCTTTTCTGCTTTGTGACTCCTGTCGTAATTATGTCTAAATTCAAACCTTTCCTAGCAGCTTCCTACATTTACATGGCAAACTTCTGCCGTTTGCAGGAGGTTGCATCCCTTGTTCGCGACCCAGTGGACCAGAGGGTTAAGCAATATGAAGAGGTTCTGCATGTTAGAAGACGAGCTAAACAGAAGAAGGAGTTGGTCCCTGCTTCGGCCTTCTTTGTGAGAGGTAATCCAGAGTGATGCACCGATCAGAATCTTTCTGGCCGATACTGATTTCTCGGTTTCTTACAGGTGTGTTAATTTTTGCACCAATGCATATTTCTCTTACCTTAAACGAAGTACTTTGTGTTGAGAGATGCTGTTGTCTTTTGAATAGGGGCTGAGTCCATTAAATGAATGGGGCTGGTTCTCGAATTTGGGTTTTCAGTTCACTGATCAGATCCGAACTAAGGAAAATCCGCCTAATCTAATCGCCCGCATCTTTTTCCTCATTCCTCCAAAATAAAGTCATCTTTGCCTTCCTTCATTTTTGTCTTAGGTGTGTCTTCCGTCAACTGCGAGATTATTGATTTATTTTGACTGTTAACGGAAACCATTGCTCCATTAAATCATGGTGCCGAAACGATTATCATGAGCAGGATGGGAAAGGAATCACGAAACCGTCAAAACCATTTTTTATGTTCATTTTTTTTCTGAGGTGTGTGGGTGTAAAGACAACACAACCAGTCGGGACACGGCAGAGTCCTACACCCAGGGCGTGACCCGTGGAGGCGAGCGCTGATATGAGACTTTTTATATTGTGTTGCGCTGTTTGGCTTGGCATGTCTTCCATGTTTGTTCATACAAGATGCAAATCTGGTAAAGCAGTAAGCATTGTTTTCTCTCCTGTTGGTGGGACATTTGTGGACTCTTTCTGCCCATGCTTGTATTTGAGTGGAAAATGAATCAAAAACATCTGCTATTGCCTGCACAGTCATTGAGCATGATCAACAAATTATGCAGATATGCGAGTCAGTTAAGGTCATTTATTCTTTTTTTTCTTTCTTTTTTAAATGTGTGCACATTCCCTCAGCGACGTGCAGACTTGACTTTGAAGCACCAACTAAGGCTAGCATTTAAGGAACCTCCAGCTGCGCGTTGTAAGACAGACGCATTTGTTACAGGTAGCGTTTAAGCACTGTTAAACTGGGCTCACTCAGCAGTGCAGCACTGTGGGAGTGGGATTACAGGGCAGTCAATCTCATAAAGTTTCTCCTCTGGCTACATCTCTGCCTCTCACGCATACACATGCACCATGCCTTGCAAAGATGTTCCTCTTGAACTTTTCTGCATTTCTTTTTGTTACAACCACAAACCTCAATGTATTTTACTGGGATTTTATGTGATAGACTAACACAAAGTAGGGCATGATTATGAAGCGGAAAGAAATTTCAAAACATACTTTTAATCTGATAACGGCTGCACAGAAACTCATATGACCGTTACTTTAATAACCCTACATAAAATCCAGTGTAACTGAGGTAACAACTTGTTAACGGAGTAAATAGAATCCAAATGTGTAATCTAAGCTAAGAATGAACGCATCTGTTCTGTCAGGGCCGCCTTATTTTGTTAGAGAACGTTTTTCTGAGAAGCAAACGAGAGATACAGTGTTCTTTGAGCGATGGCTGGCAGAAAGCTATAAAAGGTCTAATCTAAACTTTGTCACAAGCCAGGTGTGGGTGACACAGTAAACATGAAGAAAAAGGTCAGATGAGACAAAACGGGAACTGTTTTACATGCAAAGCACTGCACACTATGCTAAAACTTTAATCCTTAAAATAAACACATATCAAAGGCCATCATGCTGTGGGAATGTGACTTTATTTTTCTTTCAGCAGGTACATGAAAAGCTGGTTAGAGTTTATGAAAAGGTGGGTGGAACTAAATACAGGTAAATCCTGGGAACAAAACTTGTTAGAGGTGTCAAAAGACTTGAGACTGAAGCGAAGATTCACCTTCCAGCTGCAGTGAAACAGTTTAGATTGGTGGATATTCATCTGTTAAAATGGCCGAGTCAAAGTAAAACCTGAATTTATTTGAGAACGTGTGGCAAGAGTGAAAAAACATAAATTACCGTTTACCCATGTTCTTCAGCCAATCTGAGGATAGGGCAATTTTTCAGTCAGACATACCTTAAAAGACTTGCAGCTCTGACTCACAAGGGATAGCATAAATGCATGCCCACCTTTTCAGATTTTTTGTTGTAAAAAAAAAAAAAAAAGACATAAAAAATGTGGAAAACTTAGCCTTTTCCTTCCACTTTGCAATTATGGAGACCTGTCACCTGCTTTTCTTGTTCATGTTTACTTACATGCAGATCATGAGTGGAGGAAGTCAGAGGAGCGACTGTGTTGCAGAGTTTATATCCTCCCCCTGGGCTAGGTGTGAACAGGCTGCCAGTGTACGGTTACTGAAATGCCTGACTCGTATTCCCAGTGACAGACGGAGGAGAGACAGAAATCTGTAATGATGAAGATCACAGACTGAAGCCCCATTTGACACAGATACACCCCACTGCATGAACAAGGGAACCATCGCTATTTCACCAGTTAAATATGCATGTGAAAATTATTAAGCTCCCTACAGATTTGCCAAAATGAAGGTAGCCAGTGGAACATGACGCCATACTCAACCCCCCTCCTCCTTAAGTATTAAATACAGAGCCTGTCTGTTCTATTAGCAGATAATATACTAACCTGAGATCAAACTATCCGGAGGCAATGACTGAAACTGAAGTTCTGTTATTTTACAGTGGAGATGTATCAGAAGGAGGCGCTTATGTGCCTAAACATGTTCACACGTCCTGTATGTCATTGCATTAGGAAGAAAGTGTCAGGTGCTGATGTCTAGCCTGAGAATAGGCCAGAGGAGCTGCGGTGGTGATTGTGGGTCCTGTGTGAGGCAGCGTTTGAATCAGTGCCAGTGTGAAATCACAGGGGCAGTATAAACAGGGTAGCAGCCTCAGCTGTTGGCACTACAAATGAGCCATCAACAGCTTAAAGCATTCCAAAGCGCTTCAGAGCAAACGTTTGTATCAGTGTTTTCTCTGTGGATGATTGGACTAACATATACACTGCCTTGCTGTTTGTAAATCTTAAACTTTTCCACATCACAACTGCAAACTGCTATGTATTTTATTGGGTTTTTATAAAATAAATGTGAAAGTTAAATATTTCAGTATTTTGTAAAAAATAGAAAAAAAGTGTGGTGTGCATTTGACTTCATTCCTTCAGAGTCAATATTTAGAGCCATGTATTGCTTCAAGTATTTTAGGGTATGTATCTACTAACTTTGCTCACCTACATACTGAAGTTCTTCTTTGCAAAACACAGACTGGACAGAGAGCATGTGTAAATTTAATTCAGTACAAAAATACTTTATTAATCCCAAAGGGAAAGTAAATATTGTCACTCATCACCCAAGAATCTTGAAAGTTGTTGTGGAAGGAGGTGCTTTGGGTAAGAATGATCTCCAGTAGCAGTCAGCTTCCAATTAATCTGATTTGGTTTTCATATCAATTCTGACCAACTTCCCCATCCCTGCTGAAGAAAAGCATGCTCACAGCATGATGCTGCCACCAGTCTCAGTGGGGATGCAGGGAGACGTGCCATGTACTATTTCAACTGATCAGAGGAATTTATTCCACGTTTGCTGTTAAACAGTAATTCTCATGGCATTTAGATGGAGTTAGGCAATTTCTGAATGCAGTTATACTACATTTCATTTAGTGACATCAAAGTATATGACATCAAAGTATATGAAAAAAAAGCATGTCATAATTTTTCAGATTTTGTATTTGTAAAAACAGTTGAATACCTTGTATCATTTCCCCTCAATTTATCATGCACTACTTTGAGTTGATCCATCACATAAAATTCAAACAAAACACATTGAGGTTTGTGGTAATTTTACAAAATTAAGACTCTGTACCTAAACTATTTTGTGCCATAATAATTTAAGGGCTTTTTTTGTGCGTTATCAGATCTTAAAAGGAGATTTCTTCCATACTTTTTCTCCCAGATACTGTAATTGAGACTTGATAAATAACTTCTACTGATGTGATTTATTTGTGCCTTCAGAGAGATAAACAGAAGGAAGTTTTCCCACCAAACATTTTGGCTCCTGGACATCTAGATCGGACATGTTGGGCTTTAGTAGCCCAGGGAAGAGGAACTTGGGAGAGGCCTCATGCATTCTCCCTGGTAGACTGTGCTCAACACACCCACATTTCTCAGTGTAATTACAGATCGAAATGAGTGGATAATAGGTCCTCTGCTCTTTGAGGAAGGCATTTTTGTCATTCAGGAAGATATTTGAGTAAAAGCAGCTTGTGGTTGTGCTCTATGACAAAAAGTTTCACAGTTCTCTGTAGGAGTTTTGTTTTCTGCAGAGTGTTCTTGTTTATGCAAGGCATCTAAGAGGTGGTGTGTGATTAAGTACCTTTCCTTTTTATTTTATCCAACACATTAGTGTTTTAGTCTGATTCAGGCTTATTTTAAGTAATGCAATATTGATTCCGTAGTTTACCGTGGGTCGAGTGTAAACCGAGAGGTTCAATTTTACACGGATTTAGTTAAATGGCCATTTCAGACCGCCAGAGTACATTACCAGATGTCTGCTGAAATCGCCACATTGATCTTTTCTGTGTGCAGCAGAGCTCAGGTAAAGTGAATTGCTGTGTTTTAGAGTCTAGTCTCCTGTCAGGTTGGAGAGGCTGTGGCAAACTGGTACCTATGGCGCGTCTGAGCACAGGACATAGCTGGGTCCTTACTCCTCTCCCTGCACAGGTGCCAGGGCTTAGGGGGAGGGAACACCTGCCAGCCTGTTTCCCCATGGCCACGGCAGGCTGGAGAGGCATTTTCCCAGGCTCCCCAGATGAATGGTCACTAATAGCCGTGGGAGAGGGCTTTGCGAGTCCTGCACAGTGTACCACAGACTCCTCTTGGCAGGCCTATGAAGGGGGCTTAAGGCGGCCTGGCCGTGGTCGTTGCATGGAAAGCGCAAGTGTTGCTGGATGTCTTTACTTTAGGAAAAATGTGTTTATGTAGGAGCATCTCTCTTCTGCTAAAGAATGTGGAGGATGTCTGAGCACTACATGGGAGGTGGTTTGTTTTATGCGGTTATAGCTTTAATTTTGTTTGGCTTATTTAAAACCTAACGCCCCCAAGATGGAACAGTTGATCTAGTCTGGAGAAACATCTCAGTTAAAGTGACATTTTCTCTGCTCTGAATGCACAAAAATACCATCCCGTGTGATTTAGTATAAGTTTAATATCTGCCAATCCTTCACTAGGAGATTTAACAGCACTTCTGTTTAGATTTATCCCAAAATAAGTGCCTCATAAATAATTGGGTAGCGACAGCCTCCATAAACTCGACTTCCTCTCAGCGCTGCTTCATCTATAACCACATATGCGAGCGGGCTCCTATGTGGGGGCCGGCTCTGTAAATAGAGAGGCATGCCTGTGGCAGAGTTACCTGCCCCTGCTCCGTTACTGGGCATGAGGCGGGCCGGGATTAGGACGAGAGGAAAATGGAGACCTGTAACTAGAACAAAGGCATTCCAAGGCCCTGGCTGGAAATGGATCCTGATCAGAGTAGCCATCCCATCCAGCCTGCCCCTCTCCCTGCTTGCTCTCCCTCCTTTGGCCCCTCGGTGGGTAACCCCCTTCCCCCTGGTGCTTGTGGTGTTGCTGTGGCTCTTTAAATCCTCCATGTAAGCCTCTGGCCTTACTAGGCAGAAACACACAGGACAATCTGACTCCATTGCTAACTCTAATCCATATTATTACACTAAGAGGCTAAGTATGGACCAGTGTGAGATTCTCTTAGTATGCTTACACTGAGTAAAAATAACATATTTCACAGTCTGAACATAATTAACATAATGCAGTTGTTTTTATTTAAAATGGGAAAGCAATTAATACGGTATGATTATCTTAATACATGGACTTCAGCAGAAATTTATAATAAAAACACCCACTAAAATTTTGTGGTAATTTAAAGTTAACAGGCATATATTATCCATTTTTTTTGCTGTTCTGTTTTTTATAGTACAAGACCAGCAAAATAAGCTGATATTAGCTTCTTAATTAGACTATTTGCTCTGGCAGCTAGCCTGCAGTCTGCTGCTTTACTGATAGGCTGTACACAGCTTAAATTCTGTAGTTCTAATGTAGCATTTATTCAGTTCGAAAGATGGGTGCTGTTCCTTTGTCCATCATGACTGTCTGTGAGGATTTTGATTTTCTCTTAAAATTTCTTAACTCATTTTTGTTGTTTACACAGTATTACGTACTAGCTTGATTCTAGAGCTGATTTGGATTTTATGTAGCCCATTGGAAAAATGCTGAAAGAGATTTTTTTTTCTTATTTTTTTTAAGAGGTAAAATGCTTTTCTTGTTGGGTAGCTGTAGGAGGGTAGCTGCACTACCCTCCGTACAGCCAGACCTTCCCCTCCCCCAGAAACTTTGGCACCTTCTATGGGATCTAAGTAAAAGCTTTTTTAACAGTTTACAGGGACCCTCAGTGCTCTGCATACCTTCAGACCTGTCACCAGCCCATGACTAAAAGATATGGAGGCACGTTTTATATAAACAGCAACAAAAATCTCATTTGTATGCATCATCCATTCTCTCTCCATCTCTGTGCTCCTCAGTCCTCTTCTTGTCATCTCATTCTCACTTTCCCTTCTACTTTCTACAGGGTCAGCTGGAGTCTTTTAGGACATAACCACAAGCTCCACCATAGCTGTCACACCACACTCTTTTTTTCCCATATAATTAGGGCCTAAGCCTGAGTCTGAGCATGGATCACATTCATGTGACTGTTCCCCTTTACCACAATCTGGTCTGGGAGACGGCACACACTCTGTTGAACCCGAGCCTGACCAGAATGCCCTGTTTCAAGAATTACTGAAATGCTGGAGAGGACGCCACTGTTGATGGGCTGTGCTCTAAAAAAAACGAGCACATGAGATGTCTTCCTGTTGGTGTTTCATTTTAGTCATTTAATGTCTGTTATCATAATGTTTTCAACCTTGTGAACCTTCCCTTTCTTTATCTTCATGTCCTTTACTTCATTATTGCATGTTTATGTACAAATTAGCATTTTTAATGATGATCAATTTAGCAGAGTTAGTATCCAGTGCGACTTCATTCTGTTTTTTTAAAGGCCGGTGCAGTGCATAACTTAAATCCGCTAAGTGTTCCACACTTACACCACCAAACCAAAGGATTTAAAATGTCCTCCTCCTTCTGATTGCTCTAAAGCATAAATGGTGGCCACATTTTGCAAGATTTGTGGCCTTTTAGGCTGCTTGAGGTATAATTATGATTGAGTATTTCGTATTGTGAATGCATTTCCCTCGTTAGATTATCTTCCCGTGTGTACAATATATATATATATATATATATATATATATATATATATATATATATATATATATATATATATATATATATATAAAAAACAACATCTTTTCGCTTGATAATTGTTCTGCACTCCAGAATGCTCCCCACCACTTTAGTCACATGCTGGATTATGGGTTGGCCTGAGCTACCATGCTGCGGCGTATTTTGTAACTGCGATCAAGGGGTCACCCAAATGTTAAATTGAACACTCATGCGCAAATATTGTTTCAGGTGGACGTTGCGCAGGACGATAAGGCGCAGCACTCCGCCACGGCCGTAGTTACAGTTGCACAGAGAGAGTGATGTCCTTCCAGGAAAGCCCCCACTTGCACATGGGTAACTTCCTCAGGCTCTCTCTTCCCTCACCACTCCACTCCACTGCCTCTTGCTCTAAGCGCCCCCCAAACTCTCCACCCACACTCGAGGACAGGGGGAGGGAGTGCAACATCAAAGCAGAGATGTCAAAAAAGCAGGATTCTCAGGCTCTGGTGTCTGACTGTCCTGCTGATTGTACTCCTGTTCGCAAAGAGTTTGCTGCATTTCTACGGACAATAGAAATGTGGACAGTGCGAAAGTCAATAAAGGAACAAACACAAGAACTGAAGATATCCTGATGGGATGTGATGTCTATTTAGCATGACTGTGGGTTCTTTCTTTATTTTTAATCATTATCTGATCAAATAATGTAAATGTATTTAATAGTGTCTCTAAAGAATACTTTATCCAGTCCACTTTCTGTAAACTCTCCCTTTTTGTCTGTTTTTAGCATTTGAGGTACAAATCTAGTTAATCCGAGAAATCAGAAGTCATTGATGGATGCTGCTGTAACGCAGGCTTCAAACACAGTCTGGAAAAGTCTAGAATTTGGTTTAGATATTTGAGGTCTGGATAAATCTTGGAAAAAGTTAGTTAGAAATATTTCTGTGTTTTATTTCCTAGCACATGGTTTAAAACATCCATCCATCCATTCATCCATCCAAAGCTAGTTCATTCTGCCAACCAACAAACCAACTGTCCGTCATATTTTTTTGGTTCTATATCTTAAGCCAGACAACTGTAGAAATTTCTTTTATGTCAATGTCAAATTTGTTTTTAAAAACAACAGCAGTTGACCTATGTGCTTCACATTTTACACCAACCGTCATAACATAAAACAAAGAACAAAACAATAAAAATAAAATTCAGAGAACAGCAAATGAAACACAAATTGAGTAAAAATACAAATTCATCCATCTGTGTGAACTTTGACCTAAAAAAAATGTTTAGGAACCCAAAACTGTGACAATAACAAAAACACTGCATCACATTCCTATCTCTGTATAGGAACTTATTTAGAACCTACCAAAAAATTTGAAACAGAAATTTCTTTGACATTAAGAATGAAAAATTCTGGATGATGTCAAGTGTTGCTTTATTTCACGTCTGAGATTATTGAAGTGATTTTGAAGCTTTACTGTTTTGCACAAACAAAATAGTTGTGGCGATTATGATAATGCAAAGCTGGGATCTGCTTTGAAAATCCTCTATTTCAAAGTTGAATCTTTTATGGATTCTTGTACTACTCACAAAAGCACTGGCGGCCAGGAATGCAGATGATGAGAAGAAGTCCTCAGTGTTTTCTAGGGCCTTTTTAATGATCTCTTCAGGATATGACTGAAGTTAATGAAGTCTGTCCCACTGGAGCCTACCTTTGACCCCGAACTGAGAGGTTCTCACTCTGGTCTTTTCCATTTTGCTGTCCTTGTTGCTGTGGATAGCTTTCAGTTTGTTGATGTTTCTTTCCCCTCATTGTTTTCCCAGGAAGGAGTGAAAGCTGCAGTGTGTGTATGCCTGTGTGTGTTTAGTCAGTACAGTAATCTTGCCTTGGCAGCAACCCAATGGAGTCTAGGTTTTACTTTTTATTCTTTTAGTTGTCCTGTGGTTCATTACAAGATGGCAGAATCCTCTTCAGATGAGCGGTTCCAATATTATCTACCACATTTCGGAAAACATGGCGTGCCGACTTGTTTACGGTTTGGACGGACCTGTCATAATACTGCTGTGTATTGGATTTCAAAACAATTAAGCAAGAAGATCTTTGCTATAATGAATTACAAATGAAACCTTTTAAAATGTCTGTTCTGCAGATCTGGGTATTGCAACATTGTGGGCTGCAGTTGCCGCAAAAAGGAGCCACTCGTTCCCAGAGGAGGCACCAGCAAGCTGTTTGTGAGAGAAAAGCATGTATGCAAGCTTAGCACGAGAGAGCCCAGGCAAAGAGCCAAGAGCAACTCTGTGCTTTGCAGGATGTTATAAAAGTTGGAGCAACAGCTGATGTCTAAGGCCATGGTGGTGCACTGGTTCCCAACTCTGTGCTCAGACATCCCTGTCAAATTTGTCCTGGGAATTGGCAGACTCAACCTACCATGGAAAAGCAGTGAGAACAGTTGTAAAGCAAGACATGCGGCTAAAATGTCTAGCAGCCTGAATCAGAGCCTCTGAAAACATAAGAGCCATGAATAAGGAATGAAAGATGCTTAGGTCCTGGCCCCACGGATCCAGAATGAGCATAGAAAACAAAACAGAGATATGGATCTGCATTCCTCTCCGGGTAGATATCCAGAACAAGTGATATATGACCGCTGCCTTGCTATTTAAGGAGTAACGGCATATCAGATTTTTCCCCAATAAAGGATTGCTGCTATTAACTACAAACATGCTCAACATACTCATGGAGAGCTCTAATGTTATTTCCCCTTTTGATTAATAACAGTCTATTTAAGGAATGGTGGCTTGTCTATTATTATTAGATTGTGTTGTTTAATAAGCTAAAAAGAGAAACGCTCTTCAAGTCAATGTAGCTAAATAAGGCAGTATTATGGTAGCATTTTCTTAGTATTAGTATACAATTCATTTCTAAGGTTTTGTTTATCATGACAAAGCAGATTTGTTTTAATCATCTCGTCCAAAACATCATGTTAATGAAATGAAATGATATCAGAGTTATCTAGGACTTTATTAAGAAACTCAGACGATTTACAAGGAAATCATTTATTCCCATTCACACACTGATGGTGGCAAGCTACTGGATTGTAGCCATGGCTGCCCTGGGACAGTCTGACAGAAGGAAGGCTGCCACATAGGCAAGGTCGGTGAAGTATCTTGCCTAAAGACACAACGGCAGAGATGGACAGAGTGGGGGCCTGAGCCGGCAACCCACCGATTACAGGTTAAACTCCTACTGCTGTTGTATTGAGTTTCAGAAGTGCTGATGTCCCAAGCAACACTGAGGACCTCAGCAACACTTCTAACAGGAAAAGGTCAAATCATGACCTTTCCACAGCTGGTGTGAGATGTGCTTTTCTTTTTAGCTAATGCTACAGCTTACAGCCAACAACTCTTCACTGTTGCAGAAGTCTTGTGGTTTTTTCAGATGCAACTTTGGAAACCAAATGATTGCGTTTTAGATACTTTTGCTCTGCTTCATAACATGCTTAAATCCAACCAGTTGTCTTATCAGCTCTGTTTAAAAGAAGGATAGATTCTTTTAAATGATAGTGAACCCCAGCCTATTTGTGAATTTTTCTTTGGAACTTGACTCATAAAACTGGTCTATTCACAGATTTTTTTTCCATAGTGCATATCTATAATATTTAATGAAAAAAGACAGCTTGGGAACCACAAAAACGCTAGGCTCAATGCTACTTGACACGCTATTGACTAGCATTTGCAAAGCAGCCAATCTGGCGGTGGCATTCATTCTGACTGACCGTACCCCAAAAAGTGAAGATAAGTAAGACTCTAGATGTTCGCATTTGTAGTAGTGCTAAGACACTTTGCACTGTCTGCATTAATGCATATTAAGGTATATTTGGTGTGGGTAGTTTGTTGTTTTTAGAAGTGGTCTCAAGCATTTGCAGATTTCAGCTATTCGTAAGTGACTGTGGCTGTTAATCCTCTGCAAATACCAGAGGGCACGCTGTAGATGGAGATTTAGAAATGTATATGTTTTATAAATTGTAACTTTTATGCTGCTTACAGTTTATCAAGAAAGTAGGAACTAGATCTGCTAACGACATCCATTTCAGCTGTGCCCTAGGTGGTGTATATTTCAGCTGTTTATGTAACCACAGCACTTTCAAAAAAGGATTGTAAACCGCAACAAGTGGAGCTACTTTGATGAAATACAAACCGTCTTAAGAACAAATTAAAATGTTATGCTCTCTATGCACATGACACCCATACTGGATGGCAGTTGTGAGAAATCTCCAAGTACAAATTAAGACTACAAGGGGAACTAAGGTAGATTTAAGCAATTTTAACCTTAAAGTACAAATGCACCAACATGCTGACCAAACCCAGCAAAGTCTCAGATGTCAATCATGTAGAAATCCACTGAGAATTTGGCTGTTGATGGCATTTAAATCTTTTTTCTTATTTCAGTAATTATCTCCTATTTGTATGCTACCAGATTTGTAACATCAGCTTTCATCTGTGGAAAAGTGGTAACTAAGGGAAGATGAGACACAGTTAGTTATTTGGAGTAACTGTAAGTTTTTTAAAATTAATGAGAGGACTTAAACTATTTAAAAGGAAAATGTCTGCTCTATGACATGTAAAGACATGTACAGTGTTCGTTTAGACTGAAAGAGAGCATCACTTTGAACAGATAACAGGAAGGCTTAACTGAGTGCAGCAAAGTTGCTCAGTTTGATCCTTTTAACTGTAGGGGGACTTAAAAATTTCATTACATATTATAGTCATTACAATGAATGAAGGACAAGGACAAGATCAAGCAAATGTTTATAAACATATGCTAAGCTTTAAGGAGTTGAAGTGCTTGGGAAGAGACATATAATAAATAATTGTATTTTAACAGGGATGTCATGGCAATAGCCTGTCCACACTCTAATACAGTTTTAATTTATAATCTGCCGAGCATTAGATTTTAGCTACAGCTCTGCCAAAACAACTAAAACTGAGACCAGTTGCATTGCAAGCCTGGAAGAAAAACACTATATAAAATAAATCATAACTCATGTCTGCGGCTAAAACCCAGCAGGCATTAATAAATACAAATATTCTATCAAAACACAGAACCCAGCATTTGACTCCATGTAATCTCTGCTGCTCATTATAACAGAAAAGACTGAATTTAAAACAGGATGAAATACACCAAAACATTTAAAAGTGCAATTTGATTCCAATTCAGGTTGTGATACACACCCAATACTACAAAGTTGTGCCTTAGATTGTAAGTGCTGCAATTACACAGACTGATTCTGGGTGATAAAACGGTTTGTAAAAGACTCCTGTAAATCCCCAACTTTTCTTCAGCAAACACAGTAATTTGGCTGCTTGCCATGCTTCAGAACGGGGGATTGTAACCCAATGCTGCTAATGCTGGAGCATTTAGTTTTTTTTTTTCACTGAATAAATAATTTTATCTCTCAGACATTAGTCAGCCCTGGATTACATGGCTAATCTAATTTAAGAAATGACTGAATAACGAGGATTATGATTACAAACCTGGGAAAAGAGGATGTTTTTGTCTCACCATGAACTCCATGACAAGAACAAATTGAGTCTTACCCTTTGTAAGATGAGTAAAAAGCTTTAAAAATGATCTTTTTATTACAATAACATTGTTTTACACTGAGGATCTTTTCATTAAGTACATTTATTTAGTGAGAAAGAAAATCTATGTTGAGGAACAAAATCACCCTAGCACAATTATTGATAACTCTCACAATCCACTTAAAATTTAAATCATCCACTTAAAAATCATTTACGGTACGTAAATGATTTTTATTCAAATGTTATTTTAAGTTAATCAGAGTTTCTAGTAACTTTTAGTAATCTATGGCTTTGTTTTTCCTCGGTGTATAAATGACAAGACACAGAGGCATTTTCTTTTAGCCACCGGTCACTTTAACAACCGAGAAACAAATAAAATACTGGGTGAACGAGGACCAAGTTAATATTGCCATCATGTAATGAGCAGGAAGTGCAACTCACGGTTGGGGTCGCAAAATAATAAAAAATAAAATAACCATAGTTGCTATTCTCATGCTAGGGAAAAGTTGATGACAAATGACGCATTTCCTTCTCTCCTCTCTTTGTTTTGCATCATCATAACAATTTTCACAAGACCGTCCCTGAGCTCTCTGATCTGGATCGCTAAGCTCTGTATCAGATGAATACATGGAGGATAATTAAATCCCGTTCCAAATGGCCAAATATTTTATAGGATAGAGGAGTTTTAAGGCATAGCACTTGAAATACTGTATGGTAATGTCTGTAATTACATTTTTGCATGCATTCATATTGGACTGACAACTGAGATTGAGTATACATTGTTCTAGAAAGGTTAAACAGCAGGGGGGCAATTATTGTGCCATGACGGATTTTATTAAAGATTATTTCTCGGTGGAAGTTTCTCAAACTAAAGATAGAAATACATCTTCTGCATCTTCACTACTACAAAACTGCTGGCATCTGTGTAGTGGTTTATGTAATTGATGTCATAGAGAGTATATAAATTAAATTTGCGATTTCTTTAGTTTTCTGCAGTGTCACTAACAAAGAGATCAGAGCTGATTCCTTTTATAAAGTTAAGCCTGTGGCAGTTTTGTGGCTCCGCAAGCTGCTCATCATTGTTGAAAACCAGCTTCTTTTTACAAAAAGCCAATTAAATGGTGTGAATTGTTCCATGAGCCACAGAGAAATGTCCACAACTTCCTCTTTGGATTTGTTTCTGAGCCAGAGGGGTTTGTATTGTCTGCTGTTTGTGTCAGACACCCATACACACTCAGTGTGTGGGGGCATACTTGTCTCAGCTGTAAGCCAACATTGGGAGGAGACTTTCCCTAAATAATTCCAGGTTTTTAAAAGAAATGTATGGATGTTTGTCTGTGTTGTTGCCAAAGGGCAAAACAAAAAATACAAAAGCAAAAATAAAAAAACCCCAGCTCTCTACTTTTAAAATGTCAGTTTTCAAAAACGAAACAGTCTTGTTTTGGGCTTGATGCAAGTCATAGTGCATATTTGACATTATCCAGGGACTTTTTGAAAGAGCCTGGAGTCCAAAAGGTCAGGATTTTCTCAAACTACGGAGGACATGTAATCCTTTATTTGAAGGCAAAATACCAAAATCCTCCCCCTAATGCTGTAGTCTGAAAATAAAGACACAAAATCAGAAAGTGAACTAGTGACAAAGTTAAGGACAGTTTAGTATATCAGGGTGTAAAGAGGTGCAGAGGGTACCGGGAGGGTGTCAAAGGCTAAGCAACCTCCGTCAGCTTCCCAGCATTGAGAAGCAAAGAACAACTGAATTGCATGTCAGCTAAACCTTTGCTTTTAGTCAACAAATTCCTGCTAGATTAGGCAACAGGCCACAGTTTCTGCCCAGTGCATCTTAAACACTGTGACAAACATTCCAGAGCGGAGACTCGACACATGACTTTTCTGTTTCTTCTAAACTTAAATGCTATTAAAACGAAGAATTTAAAAAAATACCTTTTCAGTGCCTTGCAAAAGTATTCACACCGCTATAAGTTTTGCACGTTGTCACATTACAGTCACAAATTTCAGAAAATAGCACATATTTGTGAAGTGAAGTCATCTTTTCCTGCCAAAAGCTCATTTTTTCTGGAATGGCTACTGAGTGAGTGTATATTCTCAAGCCATGTTACAAATTTAGGCCCCGTTTACACGGAGCTGGCTTTCAGTGAAACCAAATCATGTTTGTTGCAATCTAGCAACTCATTTACACTCATTCCCGTGACCAAAGTCTCACATGGACATCCCTAATGTGCAGTGACAGTTTTGATTCTATGTAGTCCATAGTTCAAAACTTGTCAACAACAGCTGTCTTGACCTATGGACATGAGCTATGGACTTCAACTCTTCTAGCATTACTAGGCACCTCTTGACACTTTTTTAATGTCAAGGTTTGCCTACTCTGCCAGTTGAGGTGGAAAGCTATGTTTTGGTTGCTTTGCAGTTGTGCCAAACCCCCATTTTATTTTCAGATGCTGAATTGAACAGAACTCTGGGAGATATTTGGGGTTTGGAATATTTTTTTTATAACCTAACAGTGCTTAAAAGACTCCCCAACTTCTTTAACAAACCCCTCAGGCTTCATTGAATAGCTGTGTTTATGCTGAGATTGAATTACAGTTTGCTGATCCAAGTTTTATGTAGGTGTATCAGGAAAGTTGAACTGAATAAAACTGGACGGTGCCCTTTGAAAACCATGTTTTTTTTCCTTTCACTTTACAATTGTTTACTACTTTGTTTGTTCTGTCACATAAAGTCCTAATAAGAAAACTTTGGGTTTGTGGTTGTAACTTAACAAAATGCAAAGGCAATGCAGATCTATTAATTAACCTCTTTTCTTATTGTTTAGAAAATATTTATGCACAGTGAACTTCTTCTGAACATAAACTCCTCCACGTACACTCCTGCTGAAATAAATATTGTCTCTCTTTGCCTCTCTTAGGGGGAAACTTCAACCTTGTGGCAAATTTCCTGAGGCGGCACTCCTATCTCAGATGTGTTGTCGAGCAGGGTATGTGACCTACATGTTTTTATGGATCCCTGTCCCATTTGAAAGAATCAGAAATGGATTGTCTCAAAGGCTCATTTTCAGCCAAATTTCCCACAGAAAGAGCAAGTCATCTGCAGCTCTCGTGTTGATTTTTCTCCCCCCCACTTGTTTTTATGTCTTGTCCCTACCTGCTTAGGGTGCTGTTGAGAACAGGCAGCCGTTAAAATAGCCCCCTTGAGAGGCTACAAGGAGTAGGAGAGAGAGAGGAACTGTGCGACTGTCTATGGAGGGCAGTGGGAATCTATCTTCACGGCCCATATAGTGCTTGTGACCCTTGGTCACCTTTTCATGGGACCAACATGGTTCTCTTCCTGTCAGTAAAGTTAATATCTGCTCCCACAGGACGGAGGCCTGGATGTTGGGGCAACGGTGACCTGCTGCAGAGTAAAATGACGGGTTCTTTCAGTAGGTCCGTCACAGATCAAATTAGGCCTGGTCCTCTGGGGTCAAAGGTCGTGAAATTTAGTCTGCTGAGTTCACTACGGCCTACACATGTGGTTAGCTAACGTCAAAACATGTAATTAGTTTTAAATTGCATTTGTAAGAAGTTCTTATTATAATTACATTCTGAAAGTTTGATAACAGTTGAAAGATGTTCATTCCAATAAGCAGGTATTTTTGGGAAGTTTTAAGTTCTTCTGCCTAAAATGATTTTGAGAATTTTTTGAAATAATGTAGGGTTTTTTTACAGGTTTTAATTGTGCTTTAATTAATTCCAGTTTAACAATGGAAGAGCACGAAAAATAACACCAAAATGGTCAAATAAGATTTTGTTTATTCACATTTTTTTATGGCTCATCTCGTTTCTTCTTAAATTATGATCTTACCTATATTTGTATATAAAGTCCCCGCACCTATACGTCTCCACAAATATCTTCAACACTAGGGCTCAGCACTGCCCCCTATCAGTGCGGCCCGGTACTTTCTGCATCACCTTGCGTATTTTCACTTTGCATGTATGGCCGATCAGTCTAAACATGTCACTTACATTCATTAAATACATAAGACAGACTGTCTTGTGTATTTAAGATGCTATACGTGGATTACTCACGTGTAGCGCTTGAGTAATCCAAGATGTATATTAGTGATATTAAGAGAGATAGCAATGGACATGCCTCAGCTGCTTGCATAAGTGCCTCCAGTGGTGAGGCACAGCAGGGCATAAATTTCAACATTTAAAAATTTTGAAATGATACACAAAAAAGTGCCTCCCTGACTGGATGCCACTGCTAGATGCTCCTCATTATTTCATTGAATTTTTCCACTGCATCAGAACCCCTAGCATGGCATCATGCTACCACCACCAAGCCAGATAGTTGGCGCAGAGTTCTTAAGTTTGGAAGCTTCATCCTCACTAATCCAAAGATACTTTCTGGTTTTGTGGCTAACTAGCTCAGTGTTTTTGTATTTATGTATAAAATCTTCTCCAGAATGCATTTGACTTGCTCAGTTGGGAATTGCAAATTCACGTCAATCATAAAGGTATCTCTTTAGGAGCAGCAGGCTTATTTCTTGTTTGGCATTCTGCCTGTCAGTGTTGAAGTAAAAGTGGTTTCTCTGTGGGTATTGGTGTGCCAGCAGTTTCCTGTTCATAGGAGGCCTGCACTTGGGTGGTTGCTGTCTTTTTTTTTTTTGAACATCAAAACTAATTTCCTTTGTTTAGAGGTCAACAGTTTAGGTCGGATAATTAAAACTTGGATGGAACAGGGTGTTCCAAAAAGACAATTACCCCCAAAACACATCAAAACTCATTATGGAATCAAGAGATCAAGTTTCTTGAATGTGTTTCCCAAACCTCGAACCTCAGTTCTGTTTAAAATGTGTTGTGTTCTCAAAAGTGGCAAACCTTTTCTGCCATGACTAACGATCATTCAACAGGAATGAACCCAGAAGCTCATCCAGACGGGATGTATTGATATATTTGAATCTGCATTACATTGTAATGTAATGTGAATGTGGACTAGAAAAATCCACAATCAATTTATACTTATTTTTGTTCTTATTCTCGTTTTATATTTCAGCTCACTCTATAAAAAATGGATACTTCAAATACATCGTTAAGGCCCAACAATTCAGTCCATTCAAGTGTCTTCATGTTTTTCCCTTCTTTTTAAATATATATATATATATAATTTATTAAGTAATCTATAGTGCATTTTAAGTGTTCTGTTCTCTTACTGAAAACGGTGTCAAATCTAAGGCAGATTTTGATAATTAGGTTTCAAGTTTAAGGCAAAGAAACAATACTGCAAAGCAGCAATGTTTCAGATCTTCCAGCCGAACATGAAACCCAGTTGTAGTTATTGTTTTCTGATTAAAACCATAAAGCAGCATGAACTAGAAAGAAAAGCAAACTTCCCTATGAATTTGTGTACAATTAGTGCACCATTAATAAAGCTGCACACATATCACAAACATATCTTCATGAAGAATTTATTGTAATCTATATTGTCATTACAACATTGTCAATGTTAAATAGTTTTAAACTATGAAAACCCATGCAAGGCCACAACCATTTTTTACCTGAAAATCTGCTGGTACAAACCTTGTACAAGATCTCAACCTACTTTTAAGACTGAATCGCCAAAAACCTTGAAAACCTTTAGAGAATAATAAAAGATTTATCAGATCTGCTGGTGAAGTTGTTTTGAGAACCGCAGATGCATCTTCTGCTTATTTGGGTAACTTGTTTTAGTGTAGAATATGTTTGAGCCGCTTTGATTGAAACAAGTCTAAACTTTGAATTCTTGAAGTCGCCTGAAAGTTGTTTATGCTATACTCAGCGAAAATGGGTCACACTCTCTTTGAAAATGTTTGCTGTACCCCTCCAGGGGGTCCTTTTGTGGGCTCCAGTGTCCCCCACATGAATGTAGGCTGACAGGAAAGGGGGAAGGAGAGGGGAGAAGACATGCGGCAAACGTCGCCGGGTCCGGGAATTGAACCCGCGACGACCGTGTCGAGGACCCAAGGCCTCCAAACGTGGGTTGCGCCATCCCCTACGCCACCACCGCACGCCCTTGCTGTACTTATTTATCTGAGTTTAAAGGGGCAGTGTTATGTACCTTCAGTTAAAAAATTTTATATATACAAAACGTGACTTTGCAATTTAACGCCTTGTAATTGGCGTCTGTTTCTTTAAAAAGCTCCTACTTTTCCGACACTCTGTCTTCAGTATGTCATGACATGGTTCTCCTCCATGATGACATTTGCAACTGTTCTTAGGAGAAGTAGTTTCTATGATGAACTCAGCAGATGTGCTGTTAGTTCTACCAGCTGTTTGCTAATTGCTGCTGCTGCTGCTGCTAGTCTGAAGGTGCTGATTGGGGGGCTGTGGTGGAGGGGAGCTCTGCTATGTAGAAGCTCAGAGGAGCTTTGTGGAAAAGGTGAAACTTGGAGAGCCAACGTTTAGGCACCCTGAACAGTTGCCACCAGAGATTAAAGGCATCTCAAAAATATGAGCAAGAATTAAAGCAACATAAGAATTAAAACAACACTCCAGGTATGTTTTGATAAAGGGATAACATTATAACATGATATAAAGCTCCTAAAAGTCGACTTTACATAAAACCCCCCCTTTAATGAATTGTGTACACAAAGGTCTCCCTTTCATTAAAAATTGCTGTATTTTATTTAACCTTGTACCCTATTTTAAGAAGATTATAATTTCCATCCATCATCTTTACCCGGTTGTTTATGCAGTGTTCTATGTGGGCTGGTTGCTATTTTCAGCAGTCATTGGGCAAGAGGTGGGATACACCTTGGACAGGGTCCAGGGACTTTGTGTGTCCCTGTCCATCAGGGGGACACACAACAGGACAAATAACCACGACCACACACACCTTTGTGTGACCAATTAACCTAAGCCGGAGAACCCATGCATTCACAGGGAGAACATGCCAACTTTTACTAAGATCTTACACTAAAAAGAAGAAACAAAAAACACTGGAGGTTCGCACATAATCATTCTGAGAGCTGCAGAATGATTATGTGTGGGTCGGGCTTTGGACACCCGGCCCTAAGGCAACATCTTCTAAATGGTCTTGAATGGCTGCAGTGCATGTTGCTCATGAACGATAGAATATTAAAATGAGTTATACTATCTACAGACTGTTGAAGTCTCTTACTCTACTTTTTTTTAGAAGTTTGTAAACCGGATCTCCTGATCTCCTCAGTCTTCAAAAATCTTACTGAACAATAGGACTGCATGATATCACTCTTCACTTTTCTCTTCCCCATCATCTCAGTGGATCCGTCGTCCTCCATGAGCGTTCTCATATTTGTTACAAAGGTGTATTTCGGGTGAGGACATAAAAGGTGATGAGACCTTCTCTCTTGCTTAATGTATTGTTTCCAAGGAGATTGGACGAACCGAATATAAAAACTAAGCAAATGCCGCATCTATTCAGTGTTTGCTATTGCGACCAACGCTGCCTGACTTGGAAAGAAGATTTCGGACTCGTTTTATTAGTGCTTTCAGTTCTTGCCAGAAATTGTCACAACGTTTTTTGCAGTAGTTGCGTAGACGTCTAATATTACACATACACATAGTACATGTAAGTAATACTTCTCCTCCACACATGAGGAAAATCATTGAAGAGGATTTAGAAACTGAGCTTATGAGCTATGTAGCCCTCAATTAAAAGGTTACAGACAAAATTAATCAAACTGGAAAGTTAGAGATTTATTCCCTTTATGTTTAAAAATCCTTTCTTGTGTTGGTTTTTCATTAACTTGCCATCATCAAAATTGTTTACTTGAAGGAAGATTCTAGCTTAGGTTTTACATTCATCTGTTTTTCTTTGATTTATATTTAAAAAAAAATTATATGGCGCCACATAAAACAAAATTAGTTTTTGAAGTGGACATATTTCCTTTTGAAATCAGTTTAACTGTAGGTTTACTCCAAAACCCAGAGCTAATGTAAAAATGTAAACTATTTCTATGTTGTTTACTCAGCTCATAAAGTTCTGGATATATTTAAGCTCCCATTGTGTGATGAATAGTTTGTAGATGTTAATTCAAGCTTTCACCACAATTCCTCCTGTCTGACATGGACTGATAATTAGAGGTAAGCCCACATTATTAAGATGTGTGCTGTTTCCCTGCCTGCTTTCAGATTTGCGTTTGTTTCCTGAGCGATATGTCGTGTGTGTGAGCTGCCCAGAAGATGCCTCGGTGCACCATGGAAACCCGAGCCTGGCCGCGGTGAGTGCTGTTTATACTCCTCTATTTCCCCTTCCAGTTGCTTGGCAAAAAGTTCAGCATTGGTCTGTGTGTTATTATAGAGTTTCATTGCCAAATTGTTCTCTCCCTTTATGCATAGTGGTCTGCTTTACTACAGGACAAGGGGTTTGAACTCTGTTGGAGCATCTTGTAGACCTAGAAAAGAAAATACAAAGAGATTTGTGTCAAAATGTTCAGGGTCGCCTTTTTTGAGATCAAGTCTAACCTACCACGATCAAACATGAAACATTAATTACATTTTTATAGTTTTATATTGCTAAAAGAGAGATTTATCAAATTGTAACTAGCTAATTGCAAAGCTTTTCTACACTTCTAAGTTCATTTTGGCATTAAAGTCAGCCCTGATTGTTTCAGGAATTTCACATTTTGTCACTCTACAACCACAAATGTTAATGTTTTGGGGAGCATTTTAAAGTATAGATCAAAACAAAGTAGTACGTAATTGTGAACTGAAATGAATCTCTCTTTGTTTCTAAAGCTTTTATTAATAAAAATCTAAAAAAGTGCAGTGTGTTTGTGTTTCATCCTCATCATGCTACCAGTAAAGCCGTAAGTTTTTATTGGCAGCTTCCAATTGCCCATCCTGTCTTTCCAGAGTATGCCAGATTAGATGAAGACAGTCTGTTAAATTTTGCCAGTGATTCTCAATTGGTTTAAGGTCTGGACTTTGACTGGACCCATTTACAGACTGAAATGGTTTGGTCTAAATTGACCAATATTCAGTTTTCTGGGTTTTTTAGCCCCTGGCAGATTTTCTGTCTGTATTTAACCACATCCATCGCCCCATCATCTATGCTGAGGAAAAACATTCCCATTGCATAATGCTGCCACCACTATGGCTCACTGTAGGATTGGTGTCCTGTACATAGCTTGTGGCAAAATTCATATAGGACTTTCTGTGGCTTTTTTCTTGCCAATCTACCATAAAAGCCAGATCTGTGGAGTGCTAAACTACTTGTGGTTCAGTGATTATTTTCAGATCCTCCAGTGTCACTATGACATTTTTTTCCTTGCCTGTTTAAATGCTTGGCTTGTCAGTTTAGAGGGATAACCATGCTTTGGTTGGTTCACAGTTAAGCCAAACTCTTTCCTTTTTCAGTGGAGGAAGAGAACAGAGCTCAGTAAGATGTCCAAACTTTGGAATTTAGTTTTATAAATTGAGGTCTTCACAAAACAGCCATGGCCACTGTTTACCTGTTGGTTGACGTATAAAGCCTGTTGTTTACCTGGGAGTTAAAGGGTCCATATACAAATTTCTTTAAAAATCTGAAAACCATTTATAAATTTATTTTGTGTTCATCTGTCATATAAAATCATATTAAAGGCGTTTGTGGTTGTGACACAATATGGATCATTTTAAGGGGTGTGAATACTTTTGTAAAGCACTTTAACTTGGGTGGATTAAAACAAGTAAACTGTCTTCATCATTAGTGTTTTAACAGAGAACTATTACATTTATTTTGCAGTCTAAATGCTGTTTTTCCTTTTTAATATAATCTACTGTCCTATGGTCAGTGTATATTTGATCCTGAAAGCCCCCCTGAGTATTTTGGGAATTGGCAGTGAAGCCTCTCACCTTGGCACAGACATCGCACCGCCTTCCCATCCCATGATAAGTGGCCTGCTGTTTTTCTGAGAGATTTTTATTTAGATTTTTTTTTTAAATACCTCAGCCTTTTCCGCAGCTCGACTTCCAATGAAAGCAGCGATTGTAATATTTTTGTCAAGCTGCATAGTCGTCGACGAAGAGTTCAGATTGTGTAACCAATTTTCCAGTTCAAGGAGGCATTGCTGTCGATTGCGTTTCTCTGCTCAGGATGTGGTACACTGGGATCATACAGTACAAGCAGAGGGAATTGGAGGGTGGGAGTTTTGTGGTGGGGCTCTCACTAGCTCAGCCGTGTTTGTGAGGGGAAAGATACCAGACAGAGAGGCACAAGGATTTTCACATGACAAAAGGAATCTTTTGTTCACTTCCTCTTGCTCTATTCTTAACTTGAAATGCACGTCAAAAATCAGAATTCTCATGTAAACTATAATAATGTTGCTGTCTAAGATGAATGTGGTCTTTGGAGCTTCTTTCAGACTTGATCTTGCTTTTGAAGGTTTGTAATTCCACAATACTTGACAGCATTTGCATGCGAGACTTCAAAAAAAAAACAAAAAAAAAAAACTTTTCTGCTTTTTACTTTTATTTTACCACATTTGCGTGTTTAAAGAAGTTTCAGGTTTGTCAGGATTCAGTTTGTGTGACTTGCAGAAGAAAAACTGTAACCACAGTGGAAATGTAGACAAATGAGAGCATTTTATAAGGTCAGAGGAGCTGAGTTGTGAAGGAACTGAGGTAACATCATGGCATCCATCGCGGATCCTATTCATGTAGGATTACTGTGCACTCCCATCCTCTTCTGGGACAAAATAGCAATTTTGTTTTTTCCTGGCTGTGAGTCTGTCGAGACAAATTTAATAACTTCCATTTGACAAGACCAAAATACTAGACTTTGTTAAAATTTTTGTCTGTTAAATGCATCAAGTTGGGACTTTCAGCATGTTGTTTTATTTCACGATTTACTTCATTGAACTTTCTTAGGTGTTCTATGCAAAAAGGCATTAAATTCTGTTTCTCCCCACATGCATCGGTCACAAGTTTCCAACTTCTGTTTTGTTCAGCAACCCTTGGATGCATCCCTGCTCCAACGCACCTGAATCAAAATTTTTAATTACTTCCTTGGCATGCCAACAAGTTTTGCAAAGACCTGGTCACTTGATTCAAGTGTGTAGGAGGGCCGGGATTCTTCCAAGGGTTGTAGGACAGTAGCACTCCAGGACTGCAGTTGCAGACGGGCATAAATTGAAATATGAAATGGAACTATAAATAAGACATGACTGAATAAAAGCAATCAACGCTAAACTATGATACCAGATGTGCTACACAGAGGAATCCAGTAAATTAAATAAACATTTTTGACAATCTCCCTATTTTACTGTAGGTACACAATATATTGAATTGCATTTGATGAGATATAATAGTTGAAGTGTTGCACGTTGAAGCTGTGCATCTCTATTACATACCTGGCCAGAGGAATGTACTTCAATTTCCTATGATTAGGCCTGTCACAGTTAAAACTTTTGCTGGACGATAAATTGTCCCAGAGCTTATTGCGATAAACTTTTATCAGTCAGTTTTTGGTAAAAAAGAGAGAAAAAGGGATAAACAATAAATCAAGCAAATGAAAATTGAGTTTCTTTCAATTTGGTTAATTGATTTATTGTTTATTGTGACAGACCTACCTACAGTATGCTGCCTTCACTGCATGTAAATATTTAGTGATTGAGTTGGGGGCATTGCTTAATAATAAAGAAAGGAAGATTAGGATTAAAACATTATCTAACCTTAAACTTTGAAGAAAGAAATTATAAGTCCACCAAAAAGTCAATAATCATACCCAAAAGCACAAATCAACTTAACTTCATTTGAGTCAGTATGAATAAATGTCATTTCATCCAGTTTAAAGTGTGGACATACTGTAGTTGTTTCATTGTTTCATAGATAAAATTTAGATGTTGTTCTTGCAGACATCAGATTGTTTTAAACCAATGGCCACAGTGAAGTTTTAGTTGGTGAGAAACTTTCATCTTCCCCTCTTGGACATCTGACTTCAGGTCTCCTCCCTGTTTATTTTTCCAACTTGGAACTGGAACATTTTTTTATTTCACTCATGCAGCACAAAAGGATACGACAAAACAGCCGAATAAGTACTTATCCAGTTTTAGTACTGCTTTAAAGTATCTCAGTATAACAGTACTTGGAAAACTTGTAATTTAGATGGTACTAACCCTTTGAACACACTGCTGACGTTGCTTCTCTGCTTCAGTTAAGCAACTTACAAATACAATCCCACTCTGCATCACGATCGCTGTCAGATGACCAAATAAATATCACATGACCCCTCCCGAAACACAAAGAGCAACAAAATGGAAGTAAACATTGACATTAATATTGGACCAGTTTTACTTATCAGACTAATACCAATGTGTTAAAAATTGACCAATACAGGATTTAATGGAGATATACTGTATCTTGCAACCCTACTGTTAATTGCTGTTCTCAAAGAGAAAATGGAATAATCTATTTCCAGTAGAGATACATCAGCATTTTTCATAACCAGAGATCTGGAATTGGCCTAAGAACTCTGATCTGTGCATCTTTTTGTGATTCTGTGTTGCTCTAATTAATGCCAAACTTCCACTTCTCTTCACTCCCCAACTTTTACACAGATGACCAGTGCTCATCTCACCGCTTTACTAATTGAATTTGTAGGACTCCTCTCATGCAGACAGCTGTCTTTTTGTTTAGTACGTGATTGGATGTCGGCTCTAAATCGGTTTCTCTGGACTCTGTCAGCAGTTCTTAAGTTGTCATACGCAGCCGCTCTTGTTTAACAGATAGAAACCAATGGTTTGTCAGGAACAGTTGAACTATCCAACAAATGCTTTGGTTTCAGCACAGCGATGTCTTTAAAGCTGTGACAGAGATGTCTGAAGTTTAGGGAAGTCAATCTTGACATCTATATTAGCCAGATGCACTCAGTCTGTTATGACCTAGAAACCTTTAAACAACTGTGGCTCAGAAAAGGTTGAAGCTTTCAGACTGCTTTATTTTGCAGAAGACAGTGGGAGCCAAACAAGAGGTTTTGTGTGTTACCAGATTTTATTGTTTTGTTTTGGGTGTTTTTTCCTCTTGACTTTTTGAAAATTTCAAGTCCCCTCATGAGAAGTTGCTTGTGAGTCAGCCTGCAGTGAAGGAGGGCAGTATGGGAAGGAACGAGCTTGTTTAGGATTGTCGATGTTTTGTAGTCAGGCAAAGAGTGGGCAGCTGAGGTGAGCGCCGTGCTGTGCCGCAGAAGTTTGGATCAAAGGGAGCACAGATGTGTTTCCAGACCCCGCCGCCCCGCTCCGTCCTCTTCTGAGCTCTGGACGAGGCTTTGTGTTTATTCATGACCTCAGCACGGCTCTGTTTCTCGCAGCTCCCAACAGCTAGCTGCGGCCGTTTCCCAAACCTCCGGGATCTACCCATCTCCTCCTCTAGGTCAAATACACGGGTGGGATCTCTCGCAATACACTGTTAAGTCCCTTTGATTCCACTAGGCCTTTTGATGTCTTCTCTGATTTTTCTCAAAGTGCAAATAGTTAACAGCTCTTGCTAATCCATCCTCATGGGTGGATCCAAAAACTTTAGTCATTGTTGGAGGATAAGATCTGTCCTCTGTTTTACACAAGTCTGTGCCCATGCTTGTTGACTTTGTTGCAGAGAAGATGTGGTGAGCTTAGACAAACATGGCATGCTTTTCTTTATGGGAGAAGGGTGGGTGTAGGATGATTGGTGGAATGTGTGGAATAAATTTGTGAACATCTCGGCAGGAGGTATTTCTGCCTGGAAGGCTGGTGTTTTTGTTTCTTGGTGCCAGTTTGAAGGTTTTATAAACGTGGCTTTCTCGTGGAAAGAATAACTCAGTATTTAGATGATTTGAGGGACTCAGGCATTTCATGTTGATGTGAGTTATTATCTCTCCTACGATGATGAGTGAGTAATTGGATTTACGGGATAAAATCTGACTGGCTTTTTGTGTGTTAGGCGAGATGTAAAGATTTTGGGTAATCCAAGAACAAACAACCTTGTTTCCACTATTTTACTGTAGATGAGAGACGGTGGGTGCTCCCCACTCCGACATTGCTTTTGATTTACTATGATGAGGGGTTTTTTTGCAGTTGCTTCAGGTTTCAGACAAATTTGCAATGCCCCTATGCTTGACTGAAAAGGTTTAGTCTTATTTAAAAGTTGCTGCTTGTCTCTTTGCATTAAGAAACAATCAAACGTAATAACATCACTTTTAATCAGCATTTATATCTGTGAAATTTCCATATTTTGGCAATGACACATTTCTTTGTTTTTTTTTTTTATTGTACTTCACAAATGTGCTGAAAAGGAAAGTCAGAAGATTTGCAGTTTTCAGCTTAGGGAATATTAGGGAAGCACACATAGAGGGAGAAGATCTGGTCACCATATGTATACAGCTACATACATATGGAGCTGTATGTAGATAAACTTTTTGATCTGCATGCAAATTACACTTTATGTGGCAGAAAATGAACATTGTACTTCAGCCTAAACACACCAGCCCAACCTTGAAACACGGTGGCTGGAGCGTCATGCTGTGTGGGAGAGTTTTTATTGTGCAGTGTATGAGAGTCTTGTCAAAGTTGATAGAAAAATTGATGGTGATAACGACAAGACCTGTCCAATCTGACTGAGCTTGTTATTCTACAAAGAATGGTAAAAATATTCAGTTCCTAAGTGTTTAAATGCAGCAAAGGGTAGATCTACATCTACAGACCCATTCAATAGATTAGAATATTATTTATTGTAAGAACTTTATCACTAAGTGAAACATATTATGCATATTAATTTTACACAGATGGATGTTTGAATCCCTTAATTTCTGTTGATTTTTTGCTTGCAGTTAATTAAAACATGACATTAAAAGAGGCTCATTGGGACGTATTTTCAAATTTATTGACTATGACTGTACAGTATTTAATTCAGAAGGTTATATAAATTCACTCTGCACCTTTCAGATGTTTCTTTAAACCATTTATTGGACCACATGCCACTTAACTTCTACTTCACAATCATGCACTGATTTGCATTAGTTAATTTTATGAAATCCCATCATACGTCTGCTTCCATTGTTTCTGTATGGAGTTTGCATGTCCGCCTCTGGGTTCTGTCTGGACGCTCCACTTCCTCCCAGTGTCCAAAGACATTCATGTTTGATTAATTGGTCTCCCTAAATAGCCTTTAGGTACGACTGCATGTTTGCGTCTTTGTTTGTCCGGTGTGCCTCTGTATAGTCCGTGAGAAAGCCAGCCATGGCAGCAGTGGAGTGTTTTAGATCAGTCGGACCGTTTTGCCGTATCGCTGCATTACTCCAAGTGCAGCTGCATTACAAGATAACCAACATAATCCCTCGCTGTCTGTACTCCTGCCTTATCTGAGGTGACAGAGGAGAAACTGGTGTTTTTATGGAGTATCTGCTTGGTTATCTTTTTGAAGTTGCTTCCAGGAGCCATTAAGAGCTGGGTCAAGTTATAAGAGCATGTACCAGCATCCCTTTAAACCAAATAATTCATCGTCTCTGCTCTCACTGCCCTTTTGCCAGGCTTATCTTTATAAACTGACATCCAGATGTGCTGCCTTGTTGCAGCTGCTCTGGTGGAGCTTTGCTGCTTTGTGGGCTTCAGGAAGTTTGGACGTGTAAAAGCAATAGTGGACATTTTTATTGCCTGTCACTGTTGCTATTCATAGGACTCTCCAGATATACAACTAATCTCCCTACAGTACAGTTTTATCCACAAGGCTTATGATAAACACAATGTTGCCAGATTTCTTTCTTTCAGACTTCCAGACTTTTGGCGTAGATAAATTAGCTGCCCAATAAATCGTTGCATCCCTAACTGTATCCAATTGAGAATCTGGTGGAAGCTTTGAAAATTGCTGTTAATGGATGCTCTCCATCCAATCTGATTGAGCTTTCTCTGTTTTGCAAAGAAGAATGTGCAAATATTTTGATGTGGAGATATGCACAGCAGGTAGAGACATCATTTTCCTTCCATTTAGGTTAAGGGTATGAAAAATTTACGGTGGTGGAAATTGAAATTATAAAAGTGCATACAATAATATCCACTTGGGAAAGGAAGTTTTACATGAACATGATAAAACCTTTGAAACGAAGCAATCTCATTGGGTAAAAGGAACACCGGATACGTTATTTACAATCTTAATTTTCAGGGTCAACGGCAGGCAAGAATAATTTAAGCATTGCCTCCTTCTGTCGATTTAATCCTCTTTATTTCTTTTTTTTTGTCCGCCTCGTACATCTGACCTTCCTCTGTTCGTCCCTCTTCCTTTCCAAGACTTGGTTCTTTCACTCTCTTGTTCTTTTGAAGTCTCCCCGACAGGAACAGAACGACTCTAAACTTTCCCAAGGAGCCTCCCTTTGGCTCCTTGTTGATTTTTCTTTCAAGTTCAGGTTCAAACAGGATTTATTCATATTAAACAGCTGATAATGCATATCAAGGCCTCACAATGCTAATTGTGGCCCTCACGTTTTGCACTTTCTTGCCTGCTGCTGTTGTCGGGGTGGGTGTGTGAGTGTGTGGGCGAATGCAAGTTTGTACGTGTGTCCCTGCCGCCAGTCCAAAGGCCAGCTGTAGCTCTGGCTTCCGAGTGAGAGCAGAGAGTGAAGTGCTGCCCACACTGAAAAATGAGTCCGTTCTTACACAAAGAGCAGCTTGTGGACAGTTTCCTGTGTGAGAATTCTTACTCTTGTGGGCATGTTGAAGAGACGTCTGAGGTCAGGCGGTGTGACTTTGGGAGGTGCCTCTGCTTTTGTTGTGCTCCTCTCCAAACACTCTTTCTTATTCTGCCTGTCTCTTTTCCTTCCTTTTTACTTCTCCTCCTTCGTTACTCTCCCTCCGCCCGGCCTCTTTAGTCTCTCTGCAGTTACTAGGTCTCAACATCCAGCGCTAAGCCACAATGCTCCATCTCACTCTTGCAGCTTGGGGCAATTACTCCTTTTCTCTTGCGTTGCCACTGGTATCGTGTTTGTGGAAGTGGACCTTAATGATTTTTCATCCTGCTTTAGAAACAACTGGCGGACGCCAGCGCTCACCACATCGGCTTTCCCCGTCTTAAAGAGCACATTGATCATTTTACGAACCAGTTTATAGGAGGGCAATGATCTGAGAAATGGCCGATATTAAATAAACATGGCGGCCACTCTGTTGAGTTTTCCCAGATTAAACGTCCGTGTGGTTTTTTTTCCCCACTGTGACAGTCTATCGTTTCCAGTCATGAAAGGGACACGGATCTGTGAGTTGCATTGTCATCTTGCCCTGAATTGTTGTCCACAGTGAAGTAACCTCACTCGTATTGGCTGAGACACTACTAATGCATTTTGGTAAAACCCTGATTTTTATGTTTCTTTCATCACAGCGGTTAAATTTTCCACTTATCAGTTCAATTTCTTAAATTTTAGCGGTGGGTCACATTTCTAATAACATGTCCTGCAAAAGTATTCACATCCCACATTTTTTTTATGTTACAGCCACAAACGTCAATGTACTTTAGGATGATTTTATGTGATAAAACCAACTAGTGCATAATAAAAGCTCTACAACTCCAGTCCTACAGCGTGGTTGTCCTGCAACTTCTGGACACATCCCAAGATTTATCTTCACCTGGTTCAAATTCTGTAAATAATAATTAAAAAAAAGAAGCACCTTTTGCTGTCCAATTATTGATTGATTAAAAAAAATAATCAACAGATCACCGCTACACTGTGTAGATGTTTGACATGGTTTTAGAAGTGTTTTTCTAACTGCATCCTTTGCTACAAATGATCGAGCGTACACTAAAAGAATGCTTTCAATGCATTTTAGGCAATAAAATATTTGTGTTCTTATTTAAAAAAGGAACTGAATGATCTATTAGCATTTTCTTTTGTATTTTTAATGTTGTATAAAATTAGCTGAAGTTGTTAAATGAGAAATTAGCAATTTGCCATTTTTTCCCCCCGATTAATTGCCACAATAATAAATCACTAAAATAATTGTTGGTGTCAGCCCTACGGTGGTTTCATGTTCAGGGTCGTTCTGCTGGAACGTGAATCTCAAGTCTTCTACAGTTTCTCTTCCGGGATTGATTTGTATTTAGTTTCGTTTATCTTTCCATCAAGTCTGACCAGTTTCCTTTTCACTGCTCAAGAAAAGATGAGATTCTCCCACTCGAGCTGTGCTTCTCTGCAGCTCCTCCAGAGTTACTATGAGCCTCTTTTCTGCTTCGCCGCTTAATGCTCTTCTTCAAGCTCTGGCAGTTTATGGGGGCGGCCTTGTATTAGTTGGTTTGCAGTCGTGACCGACTTTTTCCATTTACGGATAGTGGATTTTCACAACTTTGTGAGATTTTCAAAGCGTGGGAACTTGTTTTATATCCTAAGACCTGCTTTAAACTGGTAATTAGGTAGCTTGTGAAGGTAATTACTTGCACTGGATTTTATTTAGGGGTATCCAGATTTTTAATTTACATTGTGCTCGACTATCACATAAAGTCATGACTAAGTGGTTGTAATGTGACAAAATGTGAAAAGTTCACTGGGTATGAATACTTCTGCAATTCTCTAATAATAGAACAATCTACCACTGGCTCTTTCCCAGTCTCAAATGGCCCTGCTAGCACACTGTGCCCTTATTATTGCAATTAATTTACAACAAACTGACAGACTCTCTACCTCCAAGTTCTGGTCAATTTACTACCAGCATCTTCTGTTCTCTCATAAAACTGGAGTCTGTTCTCGGTCAGCCAAGGAAAAAAACATGTGATTAACCTTCATTAGTGGCCCGTTGAGGGCACATGTTGGTAAGATCCAATTTTTGGCTTGTTCTGTGTTCTGCATCAGAGGTTCCCCCTCTCTAGTATGTGGAGTTATTAAACTTTCACCCCAAACTTAACCCTTTAGAGAGCTTGTTATGAGCTTTTTCTGCCATTCGAATGAAGTTATGATTATACTTATTTCCCTTCCTCGCCACACACGTTTACATTTCCTCCTTCCATCAGGGGATACCGCCAGCTAAATCCTCTTTGTTTACACCTTTTCTGTTTGTCCTTTCTAGACTGAGCTGAGTGAGCAAACCAGATCAGAATATTTTTCCAGTGTGGGAGAAACCCGAGAGCTTTTACACAGCCCGAGAAAAACAAAGAAGTCTGTGCTTCAAACGATGTAAGTATGATGTAATGCTTTCCAACCCCACCAGTCAAAGAGGACACTCACACAATGTTTGTTCCTATGCTTTTAACTGTTTTTTTTTTTTTTTTTTTGCAGAGCCAAACAAGCCTGTGTCCATCAAGAGATCTGTGGTTCCACGACTGAGATGCAGCCGATGGAGTGGAGTGGCTTTCCCAAAAAACAAGGACTTGAAGGTAAAGCTGAGGAGGCAGAATTGAGGCCAGAGACCGTGCCCAGGTCTGAACTGAACGCACCGCTGGAGGCAAACCACAAGGTGCCTTGCAGCGATGCCGTAATTGAACTTGAGGCTGAGGTACGGTCTTCTCAAAGGCAGAAACACGAGGCAGAGAGTGAAATAACACAGAAGACCAGCAAGAGGTGCGAGCCCAGGGAAGATCCTGGCTCGCAGCTGGCCAAGAAAACGTGCCTTGGAAGCTGTTCAGCCCCAGCGCAAATCCACTCCACCTCGCAAACACCCAACCATAACCTCCCTCTCCTGCTGCCACTTCCTCCAGTCGGAGCGATGGCAAACTCCAAGGCTTTCCCTGTCTCCGAGTGCAAGAAAACCACACTGGAAGTAGAGCTGCTTACTCCAGGGAAACAGGCCCAGAGGCTCCTCCTCGCAAGCAATAACACAGCAAAGACAAACCAAAACAGGCCAGCCGCAAGTCTGAGGGGCCTATCTGTCAAGCCCGCATCTTCGGGCTCCTCTATTGGTTCCAGATCCGCTTTCAGAGAGGAGGGGAGTGAAAACGTGCCCAGAACCTCGAGATTACGACGAACGAAGAGGTCCTGAGAGGGAGAGGAAAGCTGAAGTAAAGATCCCTGACGCCAAGGAGATACAGATTTTATTCTGTTGGGCTGCAAGCTTGCAGCTCATGTGGTCTCTTTAGTCGGCTTTACTTGTTATTCTTAACATGTTGTTCTTGTGACTCGCATCAAATGCTAACTGCTTTGTGTCAGTTCAGACTTGAGTGTTATAGTTTTCTCTTGACAAATACCCAAAACAGGCCGGTGCCTCTCCCATTTTTAGTAGCGGCGATCCAGAGATTTCTGCAAATGGAAGTAGAAAACCTTTATTAGAGAATAGATTTTGGTTTTATGTTAAAGATCAGGGATTTGAGACAGGCAGGAGCCGTGCAGTACGTCATGGCTTTCAGTCTGAAGCGCTGGCTCCTACGCGTCTGAAAAGTGTCCAGTATCCCCGCTGAAGCTCTGATGTGATTGATGGCAGTTTCCAGACTTATTTCATCGCCTCATTCTTATTTTGGTTTGACTTCAGTCACTTACATTTAACCTCCTGAGCAACTGAAGGCGGTACATTGTAAAAGTATTCACACCCCTTGAGCTTTTTCACATTTTTTTATGATGTGTTTTGTCGGGATTTTATATGATAGACCAACATAAAGTAAGACTGTGAAGTTACAGGATAGCAGTATTTTTTTTTCCTTTTTGCTAAAACAATAAAAAAAAATCTGAAAAGTTTGTTGCCCTTTTGTATTTGGACCCCTTTGTTCTCTAAATGAAACTCGGTGCAACCGCCTTCAGAAGTTCTCAAAGTAGCAAAAAGTTACCTGTGTGTAACTCAGGCTCAGTGACACAAAGGTAACTGAGCCTGCTCAGTCAGATTAAGTGGAAAGCATCTGTGATGTCAGAGATCTCAACATTTAGGTCTAGACTTTGACTGGTCCATTCTAATGCATAGATCTGTTTTGATTGAAGCCGTTCTAAATCTCCTCCTAGATGTTTAGCTGGTTGTCCTTTACCCTGGTCTCAAGTTTTTTTGCAGCCTCCATCAGGTTTTTCTGAGTGAACTTCAACCTACCAAGTCTTGGTAGGTTTTCATTTTCAAAACTGCAAAATTTTGAAAGCACCGATCGGCACAAATTTCCTTAATTTTGGAATTTCGGTTATCGGCCAGTACTTGCATGAGACGACAATCTTATCCCCTGATCTGATCTACCTCATCAAAGGTCTAAAAAAATCAACCACTGTACGCTTCTGCTTTCCCGTGAGAGAGGTTTGACTGATAGACTTTTCTGCTATATTTAGCAGACACAAATGGTACTTGCCAAAATCAAAATCGGCAGGCCAGGCTTTTTAAAGATTGATAATCATCGGTGCAGCTTTACTTAGGATATTTTATAACCTAAAACCTGCTGTAAACGTCTCCCTGACCTGGCATCCGTGCTCCTTGGTCTTCATGATGCTGGTTGCTCTCTAACAAACTTCTGAGCCCTTCACAGAACAGCTGGATTTATATTGAAGTTATATTACACACAGCTGTACTTAATTAGGTGACTTACACTCCACTTAATTCAGGGGTATTCGAGTTCATGGGGACCTTTTTCAAACTTGCAGATTTTTAGTCATTAATGAATCATCCTTTTCCTTTTTTTCCCCCATAATTATGCTCCACTTTCCCTTGGTCTATCCCAGGGGTCAGCAAATTTACAACCTTCTAAAACAGCCATGTCTGTTTTAGATTCAGCTAAACAAAATTTGCTTAAAGCCGCATAAGATTCAGCATTAAACAAATTTTCTTGTTGGATTTTTGTTTTAATTAAATAAAACTTAAAAAAAAGAAAAAAATCCCTACACTACTGCATGAAAACAGCATTTTTGATCAAAGTTAGTAAGAGACACATGTGACTCTGGAGCTGCAGGTTGCCTATCCCTGATCTATCCTGTGACATATGTAAATGGTTTAACTTAGCACTGTGACAAAGGTATAAAGGTTCAACAAGTTGGAATACATTTGCAATAACTTTGTAAATGTAAAAGCATTTGAGGGATACAGAGTGGCTTTTATTCTGGATTCAAGCCAAATATGAAAGACTACTTGGGCATAAGCGGTGATTCAGTCTTTATATTTTACCCTTTTTTTCTGTTTTTCATGTGAATAACTGATTTGATTTTTATTATCAAAAAAAATCAATTATTATTGAATTTTTATTATTCAATAATAAATAATAAAATAATAAAAAATTTTTATTATTTTTTATTATTTTCCATTTTCTTTCACACACACAGAACAGATTGGGACAGCTTTACGGAGTTGCTGGAGCCAGATTAGGTTGGCCCAGGTCCCCTAATGTTCCAGGGTCATCCTCGGGAAGTGTTGCTAATCCCTGGTCTCAGTTTTAATCCTGTCAAGCATATTCCCAAGAGATTCTCCTTAAACTCTGATCCCTGCCCTTCTGTAAGGTTTGTAAAGAAAAGCCCAGACCAACAAGGGGAAACATTGTGAGCGGATCATGGGGTGTGAAGGTATTTTTGACCCGATGCGAGGACGGCCAGCCGGCCGCAACACAATTAGCAGTAAACATATTTGGACAGGAACCTCGTTGGGAGCCTATGAAGTGTCTCCAGCTCCGGTTCCCACGCCAGCTACATGAGAACGCGCTCATAATGCGCTCTGACGTGTTCTGGCCCCAGATGCGTCACAGACACAGACTCTGAACTCCATTTCTCCAGAACAAAGACGACTTTAATTCTCTTTTCATACAAAATATTTAATAAATATGACTTTTCAAAAAATATATTGCCAGATCAACACATAACTCTCAAGTTCAAAACACAAAACAAGTCAGAAAGGACAAAGTGTTGCCAAGATCTTAAAGGGTTAACAAATGAGATCTTTAAAGAGCCTCGTCTTTTTTTTTTTGTTTGTTTTTTGAAATGTGCAGAGAAACAAAGCGAACTCTAGCAGAGGAAGGCAGTGTTTGCATCAGTGTTCCCATTGCCCCCCTGTTGTTCAAGTATTATGCTGACTAAAGCAGATGGGAATTTGACAGCCATTGAAATACGTGGGTGGGTGAAAAACTGAAACTGCTGAAGAATTTTTGTTCCCTTACGAGTGAATTAATATCATTAGTGGCAAGCAATATGTCTGCCACCATGTCCAACCCTAGTAGCCGAAGGAGATCTTTTTGTCGTCCTAACCTCACTTGGTTTCAATTAAGGTCCTGGCAACAAATAATGAAATGTCAAATGTATCTGAAAAAAAAAAACACAAAAAAGAGTGGAGTTTTCAGGCGTGTAAAGTTCCCGTCTCTTGTCTTCTAAAATTTGAAATTTGCCTCTTTTTAAAAAAAAAAAAAAATTGTTTTAAAGAAATGGAAAGCTTCTGCAGCTATCAGAACCTTCAAACTAGACAGAACATATAAATAAAAAGGAATGATATCTTTAAGGCTCTTGATTATTAAGTTAATAAATCAAATATACACAATGATTAATAAAAAATTTACATATCTACAAGTTCTAAATTGTCACATAAATTCTTCATATTGGCAGCAACTGCTGACACTGAACCATTTGTTCTCTCTTGCTCCCCCCAGAAAATTAAAATAAATAATAAAGTGGATTTTTTTTTCCTCTTGACAGTTGCTCGAGTCTAAAAGCTGAAAAGGCACTTCCTCCAAATGAAACTAGAAGGAATTCAAACATGTACTAAAAAATAATTAGCTCTAGTGTCGAACACGTCATGTAGTTTTAGTCATTCAACAATTATGCCAGAAGCCCCCTTCCATTTGTCCACTAAATTAAAAACCAGGGGTTGAAGGGGGGGAGTGGAAATGAAATGCACAAGAGGACACTTTTGCAAGTAGCTCTACGGTGAAATGTAGACCAGTGCCTTGTGTTTCCAGCCAACCAAAGCAACTGTCACTGCCAGTGTAAGCCAGCTTGTCAAAACTTAAATTAACACGGGGAATATGTGAAAATACTGACGGGGTCAACAAATGACATGACCGTTTTATTAACTACACATGCCGAGGCTCCCCGTTTTCACCCACCACCTGGGTGTGAAGGAATAAGGCTTGGTTGCACAGCAACACAGCTGTCTGCTATACGATGTAGTCCATCCTGTTTATGCTGTTTGCCGTCTCCAAGTCCCTGTTGTCCTGTTTATTAGTCCAGTTAGGATGCTTGGATGTTGGGTTGGGATTGGAGATGGGCGCCTTCTCGTCCCTCTCCACCAACGTGTATGCTGGCTGTTTGGCGAAGCGGCCCTTCTGTAAGTGCCTCTCCTTGTCGTCCTCATCCCCTTCGGGATGATTTGTCCTTATTTTGGCAATGATCGAGTTCTTGTTTTCATAGTCTTTGATGGCCACTGTCAGGCCCACGTGCTTCTCTATAGGGTTCTTGATCTGGTTGAGGTGCTCCCGCACGTTGTTGGTGGTGTTGTCCTCGGAGCTGCTCGGCAGCGTCCCGTTGTGGTTGCTCTGTTTCCGCCGCCGCCGCATGCACCACAGCAAGACGGAGACCAGCAGTAGGAACCAGATGACGATGAAAATGGAGGAGAGGAGGGGCACAAGGTAGTCTGATGGAGGAAGATGAGAACATGTCAGTCAGATCCCAAAGAACTCAACATAAAAAAAACATTTTTTTTGCATTACAATGTCAACGCATGGCTTTCAAATTTCTTTACACATAAAAATGTGTAGTTTATACCCCAAAGTCCAAGTTTTGTAGAAACCCCTTTTGCTACAGGTCTTTTAGGGTCTTTGAATTTACAAGTTGAAAGTTTTATTGAAGGTTATGGCAATAAGACATCCTAAATTCAAATGGATGGCATGATTTATATTCAAATGTAATACATTGTTAAAGATCCAGTAAAGTACAATGAGGTGAAAGTTGAAGATATGCCTTTGAAAGGCACTGTCTGGTCAACAAACAGGCTACTGGTACTGCATTGATGGACAGTGGACATGCAGAAGTCCAACCACTCCCTGAGTCCATTGAAATCCACGCAGCAAAGCAGCTCTGCTCTGTATCCTGAACTTCTGGCTAGACTTTAACACTCTGCTAACCGCCGTCACATGTGAGACCTGGGAGGTTTCATGTGTAGGAAGGGAAGAAAATGCTCTTCAAATATCTTTTTAAGGTTTGCTGTCATATTTAAGGTGTGGCATTATCAACTGATCAAGTGTGTGCAAGTCTGGGAGAGACAGACTCGTTTCATACCAGTTTTGCTGGGTCTTGACACCTGAACTTTGACAATGGCAGAGAGGATGGTGTTGTTCCCGTTGCCCTTGCTAACCAGGTCGATTATTCGGTCTGTGATCTCTTTGATGGGATTGCGATCCAAACGATGGTCTTCAGTAGACTAGATTCAGAGAAAGGTTTCAAAATCAGTTTTTGATTTTATACATCACATGTTTGCTTGTTCCCCTCTAATCACCCAATATAACTCTGTCTAAGCCCATCCCATTAAAGCATCTTTTAGTGCTGCTGGGAATTCACGCTGCTGGCTATAAATCAAAGCAAAGTTTCCTGAGAAACATATGGCAGACTGAGTGGGAGGAGGCACTTACCAGGCAGACGTGGATCTCGTTGCTGGCCGAGAATGACGGGTCACAGGTTATAGTCACAGAATGCTCCAAGGAAAAATTCCTCACTATGTTCAGGTTCCTCAGCTGCTTACAAACTCCTTCCACGGTCAAACCCTACCCATGAAGAAGAGATGAGTTAATGATGCAGCAAGAAATTAGGACTAAAACTGGATCGCTGATGACGTTTCAGCAAAAAAAAAAAAGGTTAAAACTCTTATGTGGTTCAAGTTTATCTAACTTAAATTACACAGCAAGTAGAGAGTCTATCCCTCATTATAACTAGAAACCAACCAATCAGGATTTTCTTGGCAGATACAAATTTCTATTCACATTTCTTTTAGAAAAAAGAAAACAACTGATTGAAAGTTCTTTGGAGACAATACATGTAGTTCACCATTACATGATGATCCACATTTATGCATTAAAAGATGCTTTTATAGAGAAACTTCACACACAAGTACACTTCTAATCACACGCAGTTGTTTAGATTCAGGTGTTTTTCTGATGCACTGGGGTGTGGTTGCCATTAAATGCATCTTGTATTAACTTGTACTGTGTATGCTGGATGATGTTATAATTATCTGTATTGTTAGTTGCTGTGGATTCTTGGTTTAGTTTTTTTTCTTCTTTCTGCAGGTGTAGAGGCAGACTTCCAGGGCATCGACTTGGATTCTCTTTGTGCTCATTTCTTATTCTTTCCTTTAAACTTTTTCCCCATTTCAGGTTAAATAAATTCAAACGAATTTCTAATAATGTTTAATACGTCTCAATAAAGCTGTAATGCTCTACTCATGAAGGTAAATCTGTTGGGCTTCACCTTGACTCTCAAACAGTACTGAATGCCACATCACCGGACAGGAAACACAAACACACACAAAAAAAAATAGATAAAATTTAAAAAATAAATTAAAAAAACATGCTTTTAGCTGATTTTTAGTAAACTCTAACAGTTTATTTGTACAATTATATCACTTTGATCCATTTAATAAATGTATTGAGCAAGGGAAAATTCTGCCAGTTTACCATTTCTTCAGCAGTCATCTCCTAAAATTAATCTTCTAATTCATATAACTTTATTTCAATAACAAAATGGAGATTAAGACAACTCAATTATAAAGAGCAGGAATATTCACATGCTTTATGAACTCAACGTGTTTAAATGGCATGAATTAATTCTTAAGTTGCTCGTTATCCCGAGAAATGGCTTTCTCTAAACCTGATCCTTCCCACAGAGCTGATCTAATTCATTTACGACCTCCTCCCACAGGAGAGGAATCAAACAAACGATAATTTAATCTCTTCATTTCTAAGTGCCGAGGAAACTTACCGTGGGCATGATCTCCTTTTTTAGGATGAAGGTGATGTTGGCGCAGCTGTTGTCCTGGTAAGAGGAGCTGGGGTGGCATTTGATTCGAGGCTGAGCGAGGCCGGAGCCCCAGCACTCGCCCAGCTCCAGGCAGGGTTTCACAAAGCAGTGGGCTTCTCTGAGGGGCATGCAGCTCTGATCCGGGGGGCATCCGCCTCGGCCTTTGGCGCCGAGCTTGCATGACTTCGGGCCGCACCACATCTGCAGCGGGGAAAAAAAGAAGTGACATAAATTACACAATTCTAAAACATGATCCGTTTTGGGTTGGGTCACCCTAGATCACTTGTTCAGTCTGTCTTGCAGCTCCACATCATTTCACATTTTCTCCTTTTCCTAGCCCATTACGCAGTTCATCGTCAATTAGTCTCTTTGCCACTCTGTGGGTGTAACCCTACCAGCCATGAGGGATGAGGTCACACGCATTTCCACGCAATATCAGGGTTATTTAGGAAATGGGTGGGTGTGGGGGGGTTCTCAGTTTGTGCCAAAAAGCATGCATAATGTGGAATGAACGCATTAAAAGTTGCAACAATGGTAAAATCTTACACTTCCGGATCATTTTCTCCCCTCCGGCTGCATTACTAAAACCATTGTGCATCTAGTGATAGCCAAGCATAATAGTACAACCCCAAGGTCCGTTTGGCCCAGTGCGGCTGTGGGAACTTCACTCGAAAATTCATCCGACACCAATTATCAATACAGCCTTTGTGATTCTTTACAAAACAAAAACTGTATCGTCCCAGTATAGAATTTGACGCTCCCAAACCGGCTCCACCCAGATACAAACTGTGTTGTTGTGGGTGAGTGGCGAGCCCTACCTACTGCCAAGAGTAGGACACACCCACAAACACAACCTTTGTGTCAATAACCACTTTGTGAGAGGTTCCCCAGGGAGCTTCTGTCATCAGTAAACAGAGGAATCGTGCACTTCACGGCTAAACGCTGAAGTATAAACTTTCACTGAATGTTTAGGAAATGTACTTTTAATTTGAGTACAAATCTTGACTGTTGATGCTCAAAACACCACCTTTAAAGATAAATGCATTTTTTTAGGACCAGAAAAAATATGATTAGGCAAAAATAACCCCTTTCTTTTAGCTAAACCCCAAAATGATAAAGACAAAAGAACCTGGCATTTCAGTGAGCCAAATGTGTGCTGATCTTCATAAATCAAGAAGTGCCTACGAGAAAAAACTGGAGCTGCAGCAAACCAGATTGGCTGAGGATTAAATTAGGGCTCTGTAACTGACTGACATAAGCTGTCAGTATTTTGCCTACAATTTTAATCAAATTAGAACAGTTTTCCTCAAAAATGGTGTGTTGAACTTAGTTAATCGTATTTTGTAGAACTGAGAAAAGTGCAAAAGTTCAATGTAAAAATTAACAATAAAATAAACATTTATTTTTTTGGAAGAATAATTAATAGAAAAATGAGTCAGAAATCAATCATTTTGCATCATCCATAGAAACCCCCCCCCCTCAAATCTAGAGCTATGTAAAAACAAAAAACAACTTGCAGTCACCAAAGCAACAATTTTAGATGTTATCTACATCCTAGGTTGTTGTTTGGAGTGATGTCCGAAGAAAAAAAGCCTTTTCTGTCCTACTACTGTGAATGTTAACTAGTGGAGTTTTCTAAAGTCTACTGGGACTGTGATTGCACCTTGTTAAGACGAGACAAAGGCACAACTACTCAGCAAAGAAATTTTCCAGGTGGGTTTGTGATAAAACAATGGATGAATATGTCAGAAACACCTCATGCTCACTGTTAAGTACGGTGGATTATCTGTGATGCTGTGGGCTAGCTTCGATTGGCTTTGGAAGACTCATAAAAATAGAATCACATTTTAAATTACAATTTGGCAAATTTTTGCCAAAAAAGTCTCCGTCTTAATTTTAACTCTCTATATTAATACTAGTGTCAACAACTATGGAACAAGTAATTTTACCAAATTTTCTGATTAGCCAGGGTGCCAATAAATCTGTCCACCACTCTGTGTATTGACATACCTTTGTGCACAGCACTTTTCCATTTGAGCAGTGACAAATGTTGCAGTCTTCTTCCCAGCTGGCTCCATCCGCAGCAACATGCCCATTACTAGAGCAATGCTTTCTTGTTTCTACGTTTTAGAAAAAAGAAAAGCCAAACAAACAAACAAATTGTTAGAAACTTGCTTACAAAATAATCTGCTTACTTTCCCCATCCTGCGAGGACATACTGTCTTGACAGTGGAGTCCAGTTCTGTCTGGGGGACACAGGCAGCGATATCCGTTGATCTCGTCCACGCAGGTGGATCCCAAGGCGCAGGGAGAGGACTGGCACTCGTTAATATCTGTTGCGGCGAAGCAGGGTGAGAGAGGAGAAATTGTTTGTTTATGGAATAAAATGCACAGGCATGCAGAGTTCAGATATTGAGTTAAGTTAAATCAGTGCTCAAATCTAATTCTTTGGGATCATGCGTCATGAAAACTGTGCCTTTACGCACATATATTTAACAAAATCAAAAAGAAAACTAAACAAGCAAACAGGCCTAAAATGAGCCCTGGACAGCCCCCCCTGTAGCTTTTATAGAAGGGTCGTCATTAGCAGGTATGCAGGACCGAAAGGTTGGACAAAGCAGAACAAAGGGTTTGCAATGGGAAAGAATGTGGCCATCTGAAAGCCTTTAAGAGGGAAAACAGTCTGAGTAATCAGTGTCAGAGAGCATGGCTGATTAGCTGCTGGCTCGCTAAGCTGCTTTACCCCTGGGGACACAAACACGGCCCGGTGGAGTGACACCAAAATGGCTCAGGCTGGCCTGCAGCCCGGCGTTCAGATAATTGGCCGACTAGACCTTCCGTTTGCAAGTGACTGATTGTCCGGCTGCAAGCCATGATCCGACTGACTGACAGGCTCAAAAGTAAAGATGCACTGATCAGAGTTTTGTGGCAGATGTCTGAGCTTTTAGAGGATTCTGATTTCTCCTTGAAAACTATATCAGTAAATATTTTTCCAGTCTTCTTACCCTAAACGGTCATTAAGTTTTATATTAGGAGAAGAGGTAATCTTGCAACTTATATAGCAGTACGTAAAATCTTAATTTAACAACAAAATGGTTACACATTGATATTCTGAACAGTCTATAATCATCAGCAAATGACTCAAATAAGCACACTTTACTATCAGGACTCATTCTAATTTAATTAGTGGTCATAATTACATATCATAACAGTCAAATAGGAATCAAAACCAAAATAAACGCAGCACAATATTAAGTTTTCATTTAATATAACAGAATTTATAAAGAATAAACCAATATCATCTATATGGATCACAGAAATACTCAACTAAAATGTAAAAACTAAATTGTTTGTCTACAAGAACAAAATAGAAGTAAGTCGTTTGTACTGTCCTTTCACATAACTAATCTGTGACTAAGTAAGTTAACAGGTTGCAGAAAATATGATTTCCAGATAAATGGTGTCATAAAAATTTACAAGCCTCCTCTGATTTCACTGTTAAAACCTCACAGATTGTGAAAACGGATAACTTTTCAGTCTTCTTCCGTCAGCAATGGTGTCCACACTGAAGAGTGTTGCCATTACATAAGAGCTTTTTGATGTGGTGCATTCGGAGATCGGTAAAAGATTGGATTTTCTACGTTTACGTTGGAGAAGCAGCAGAATAAACTACCGATTCCGGTCACCACAAGATTTGTCGTTCTAGGTTTGTTTGAGACGGGTAAGGGGAAAGTGTAAGGGTGACCGGATGCGTTTCTGGGTGTATGGAACGACCCCGGCCCCACTCGTTGCTGTGCACTGTCAGCTGGCTGAAAGAATGCAAATTCCAGCCCGGAGCAGACTTACTGCTGTATACATCTACTAAAAAACAGGCATAAAGTGAAGGCAAGTTTAATACTCACTGATCCGACAGTCTGGACCGGCGAAACCTGGGGCGCATTCACAGCGGTACCAGTTATCCCCGTCCACACAGGTTCCACTGTTGTAACTGAAGGTTTAAAAACAAACCATGTCAGGTTGGATTTTTTTTTAAACAAACATAAAATCAGATTCTCAATATTGTAAGATATATGAATCTGTTTTTATCACTATATAGACAATGGAAAACGTGTGCTTAAGAATCTGAAAGCGTTTTGTTAAGCAAGAGTCACACGTGGGAGAGTTTGCAAAAACAGGGTTAGGCGATTGCATCCCAGGAATGAAGGGAGGTGTTCGTCCTGATTCTCAGCAGGAAGAAAGCATGCAGGTGAGGTGAGCCACACAGGAGGAGCAGCTTGTTTACACCAGTTGAAATCTACAGGAAATGTTTGGCTTTCACTTACCATGGGTGGGGACTGCAGTCGTTGGTATCTGTGCAAGAAAGAAAAAAGGAGGGAGGGAAAAAGAGAGACAAAAACTTGTGAGTGCGGTGTTATTTTCTCTCTCTCTCTCTCCACCCTCATGTGGAGGTGCTCAGCGCACACTGGCAGCCGAAAAGCACGTCTGAGCTTGCGTTCGCAGAGGCATAATGGGTCCACACTGCCTGATCACTCTATATTACTACCAGAGCACTAAAAAAAAAAAAAAATGACCGTACACCTCCACGCCCTAATTTCCCATTTCTTCCTCCCCCCTCTGAACGAGGAACAGCCGCAAGAGGAATTTATGTTCTGGACTACAAGCGTACAGGGCAGGGATCCCAGGAAAGTTGGGGGAATACAGGAAGGCTGTAGAACAAGCAGACATGTCACTGTTTGGACAGGAATGCAACGACAGAAAGAGGGAGAGGGCTGGGGTGTGGGACCGGGGAAGAAACATCTGTCTTCACTTTCCTCTGCCCTTTCTCTCTCTCTCCTCTTCTCATGGCCAGCATCAGCCATGGGGAAGAAGGAGAAATTTATAAAGAAAAATTAAAAAGAGGGAAAAGTGACTGCTGGTTTTAACGAGACACAGATCTTCACCTTTGCATTAAGCAGCATGAGGTTTATGATCATTTATTCAGCAATAAAATGTCCATCTGTGTTCTTTCCACTTACTCTGAGTGCATGTAGGACCCTCCCAGCCTTCCTTGCAGACACAGGTGAAAGAATCCCCCTTCACCACGCAGGTTCCTCCGTTCTCACACGGGTTGGGCAGACAGCTTGAGTTTTTGGCTGAGAAAGAGAGGGGAGGAAAGTGATAAATGCAACCATCATTGCAGTGGTACACCTTAAACTTTAGATGAGTTGGTTAAAATTGATTCTGGGTGCTTTTCTTGCTTCAGCTGTGATGTGTGCCATCAGCGTAATCAGGGAATTTAAGCTGATATCTGTCGGCACTGAGAAATGGGAGGGGCTGAAGATGGGAGAACTGAGGAGTGCTGACAGAGTGGAGGGATAAAATTCATCACTATAACCACAACGGCGCTGATGAGCATCTGAGACGAGACAGGGCTGACTATAATTTATTTTAATTAGATTTTATGTGTTGAATCACTGGGTCGGCTGCACTCTGCTGTCCAACGCATCTTAATTAAATTAATGGTTTATGGACAGGTCTTTGCTGGCATCATTAGGAGGTAATTCAACCTTTTAATTCAGCTGTGTTGAAAGTTGCAGGACAGCTGCACTGGAGCTGCTGTGTGATCAACACTAAGTAAAGTGTACTTGTGAAATGATGGTTTTCAAAACCTCTGCATATAAAAAGTGTGGCTTTTTAAATGCATTTTTATTAGGAAGAAAAAAAAGAAAACATCCCCAAAGCATGACGCAGCCACAGCCATACGTAGCTCTGTGCATGCAATCCATAAAGTTAGGATTTGTCATATGAACAGAGTCCCTTCTTCCACAAGTTCCTCAGTTTTCTTTCAAGATTTCCTTTTCTCCCATTCACCGTTTCATAACAAGACCAGATCTGTAGAGTGCAAGACTTGTCAGCGGGTTCTCCCACCTCAGGTGTGCATCTCTGCGGCTCCTCCAGCTACCTGCGTGTGACTATTGTGTTTTGGTAGGCTTGCAGAAATTACTGCACAGCATGAAGTAATCATCGCAAGTTTGGAAGGATTACCACATTTAAAGTGCAATGCAAATTTCTGCTCCCAAATAAAATATCTGGCTTGATAGACTTTTTCTACCGTCGATGCAACACACAATATATTTTAGTGGCTGAGATGCAGTCATAGTTTCATATCAGGACAAGTTTTTCCAGATATCTTGCAGCTCTGGTTTGCAGTTGTGCCACACTCTTTCCATTTTCCAGTGAATTGACGAGAGCTTGGTGAGACGTTTGAATATTATGATCTTTTTTTTTTTTTTTTGTTTTTGAACCTATCCCAGCTTCAAACTTCTCCACAACTTGCCCCTTGACCTGTCTGCTGTGATCGTTGGTCTTCATGCTGCCATTTGTTCACCAATGTTCTCTAACAAAGCCTCTCAGAATGTCACAGATCGGCTGCCTTTATACTAGGGCTGGGAGATTAATCGATTTATGTTTTGAAAAATCTAAATTTTTTCCCCCACTTTTTGGGTTTCCATACTCAGCCCATCCAAGAAATACATCCTTTTTTGGTCAACTTGTGTTACAGCTTCTATTTATTGAATTTGAATTCAGGTCAACTCGCAGAAGGATTAATTTAAATAGAAGAAAAAGAAAAAAAAGTGAGGAAAAATTTGATTAAAGTCTGAAATCAAATTTAGGACTAATAAAAAAATAGAAAAGAAAAGAACTCTGAGCTTTTATTTTTAAACCATACCGCCTGGCCCTACTTCATACTGAGATTAAATTGTACACATCTGGACTGTATAATATCTTAATAGAAATTTATTACAATGGATTTTATTGGAGGCATCAAAAATCCAGACAAAATCTGAGAAGTTCACCTTAAATATGAAGGATTAACACCAAGCTGCAGTGCCTGCTGCTCACCTATGTTGCAGGTCGTGCCCTCCCAGCCTGGGGAACACTTGCACTGGAATGTGTCACCCTCATCATGGCAGGTACCCCCATTGTTGCATGTAGCTTCATCGCACTGGCTTTCACCTGCAAGGTATGCGTGAAAAATCTCAGGGTTTTTAAGGTAATAGATAATTGAGTACAGCCATGAGCACATACCATAAGCCTGCACGGACAGACAACACGGGTGTGGAAAATAAGGAAAGGGAAGAAAAAAAACGGGGGAGGCTCTTACGTGAGTGGCAGGTTTTCCCCTTCCAGCCATTTTTGCACTCGCAGAAGAAATCAGACACCAGGTCTCGACATGTCCCTCCATTATGACAGGGGTTGGTGCTGCAGTCATCGATGTCTGGAAATATTAGGTGGGTGTGATTTGATGGCGGCATATCAAACGGGCGATGGAATACACATTTTTCTGTTGAGACGGTTTGAGTAGCGACATGAGGTAAGGATGAGGAGGCGGTGTGACTCACTGATCTCGCAGTGATCGCCCTCCCAGCCGTCGGCGCAGATGCACTGGTAGACGCTGACTTTGTCGATGCACGTGCCTCCGTTGCGACACGGGTTGCTCTCGCAGTCATTTATGTCTAGAGTTTGAGAGAGACTTGGTGAGATCGACCATGATAGTGCAGAGTAAATGTGATGCTGCCATGGCGACGGTAAATTCGGCCGTACTCTCGTGGCAGTAGGTCCCTCGGAAGCCCTCCTGGCACTCGCAGCTGAACTGACCCCCTGCTTGGCTCCGGCAGCGACCGTGAGGTCCACACACATTTGACGAAATGTAACGCTCTCCTCCTGGTGTGCTGTTAGATGCCACGGCGACGGTGCAGCTGTCAATCACTGCAAAAAGACGCCACAGACATTAATGGAACAAGTTCTGACCAGAAATATTAAAGATGGATTAACAATTTGCTCTCAGTCTGATGATTCAGAGAGAGGAGACAAGGTTAACATTCACACCTTTGACCTATTAAAACCACAAACTGCACCATTTTATTTGAGATTTTGTTCTACACAAACACAAAGGAGTGTGCAATTTTTATCTGTAAGGAAATGTTTTTAAAAAACTTTCTACAAATATAAATTCGAAAAGCGTGGCGCATGCCGCCAAGTCAAAACGTACAGAATCACCTGCTGCTGAAAATACAGCTCCAAGCGTGTTCTAAAATCTCCAAAAAGGTAATAATACTCAGGTATTTTTTTCCCTAATTAAAATATCAAAATAATTCAATTGTGAATTATTTTTCTTTTAAACAAGCAGAGCAATACATTAAATGTGAAATATTTTAATGAAAAAGTAGAAAAGAACAAATTTGAGAGAGAATGAAAAAGTGTGTAGTTTCCTCAAATCTGCCAACAAAAATCTAATTTTCAAAAACAAAAAGCAAGAAGTGACTGTCTTCATCTGCGCCACCATTTTTCATTTATCTTTTTTGCTTTTTGATTTGTGGTCAGGGGCCACATTTGGACATCTCTGGTCTACCAGATTTCCTTCCTGGATCGTCCAATCTTTATCTCCATCCATCTTCTCAACAGCTCTTAGAGCATCCCCTCAGCATGATGCTCCCACCAGCCCAAAAAGTTAATCCGACCAGAGATCCTTGTTCCACATGTTGTCTGAACCTCAGAGTTTCTTTGCCACTCTTAAAAGGTCAGATTTGTGTAGCGTACAAGTAATAGGTTTTGCACCTAAGCTGTGTCTCTGCGGCTCCTCCAGTGCCACCATGACCCTCTCTTTCTGTCCTTTTAGTTATCTTTAATAAGTTTGCAGTTGTATTGCACTTATATCGTTGCACTTGAGTTTATTTGAAAGTATTAGAGTAGAGGGGGATTAATACATATGCACACCACACTTTTCATATTCTACTTTTGTGTTGGTCTATTGCATGAAATCTGAGTAAACTGCACTCAATTAAGTTGTTGTAATGTGACAAAATGAAAAAGTGGAAGCTTCTACTCGTCTTTGCGGCAGTGGGGGAGAAGGTCATGGTGGGGCGTTGATGGGACAAACAGCAATAAGCGGTCATGCTTTCTTAAGCAATTTAGAGTGACTGTTTTTTTTTTCCACTGCGCTAAAATCCCCTCCTTTCCCCCTGTCTGATCAGGTTAGGCACATGAGGTGAATTTGCTTCCCTGTAAATCACTTAATTTGTGCCAAGAGCGCAGAGAATCCCACTGTCTGGTATCTGCCTCTGTGGTTGGTCCACTCACTCAATTACATGAGCAGGCACTGAAGACTGCGCACTCATTGAAGGGGAAAAGAAGAGGTAGCCCACCAAGTCATTACTGAGAACACACACGGCGCTGTCGGGCTTCTGCCAGATCTTCAGGAAATTTCTGCACGTTTGGGCTCATTGGGAACAGCTTAGCTTAGAGCAGAGAGCATCAAATCTGCTCGACTCCGCCAAGAAACTTCACTGTATGAAAACTAAGTAAGTATTGCTCTCGTGGGAAAAATGTGGGTGAAGTGTTTCACTACTGCACGGTGCACAGATCATCTTTCAGCAGCTTTCTGGAAAAAGCCTGTGGTTGCTGCAAGCGGGAGTTTTACCTTTACACTTGGTGGTGCGACAGTGGTCTTTGAGGTGGGAGCAGTTCTTGCCCTCGTAGTCCTCTGGGCACGCGCAGAAGTAGTCTGTGGCCCGGTTGTAGCAGGGCGCTCCGTTCTGGCACGGGTTGGGTGAGCAGTAATCTATATCCAGCTAAGGGGAGAGAAAAGGTATTGAATGGTGAGCAGAGAACGTGATAACCGATATAGTTTCTGCTACAGAAAACAAAGCAAATCCCCACGAGCATCCTCCACTCGGGCCGTGCCAGGAAACAACACAGGCACACATACAAGGCAGGAATGAAGGGAGGAGGAGAGAAAAAACAACAAGGCAGAGACACAGGAGCCGTCCTCTTGAGTCAAAACTTCAGTGTTGAGGAATGCATCGCACTGCAGCCGGGAGCAGCTTCTAGAAAACCATCCATTTTAAGAGGGGAGGACTTGAGAGCAGCAGGAGTTTAACAGGGTGTGGCTGCAAACGCCACAATACAGCAGCCTCGCCCCACAACGGGTTAACAGAACCAGTCCTACACAGTTCCTCAAGATGATGTTACAAAACTCTCAGTGTGAGGGAGGGAGGATGGATGGATGAAGGTTACAACTAATGGTATTGATGAAACTACAGGATGGATGGAAGGTTTCGATTAGTTGAAGCAGCTTTGTTAAAAATTCAGACATTTATCGTCTTGCTAACTGTATAAAGACTAAAAAAACATTTTTTCTATGCTTTTCCTTCTTGCATATCCACCTATATCTTTAGGATTCATGTTTTTTTTATGCGGACGTCTCACCTGGCACAGGTTCCCAGAGAAGCCGGTCAGACACAGACACTGGAAGCCGTTCACCTCGTCCTGACAGCGGCCGCCGTTCAGACACGGTGAGCTGGCACATTCGTCCACGTCCCTCTCGCAGTGCTCGCCAGCAAAGCCGGGGGCGCACGTGCAGCGGTACCCGTTCACCAGGTCCTGAGAAAGGCACAAACTCAGATCAACGTCAGATGCATGTGACCAATGGCTCCAGCTGAGTGGAGCCCAAACAATAACTGTGAGAAAAAAGGGAGCAAGCTGAAGCGGGAACGACGGGGGTGGGCGGTGATGTTACGATTATTTCAACACATTTTCCTGGTACAGGCTCAACTGAGTGGAGCTCACTGTAATTTAATCTGGTAAGCTGGAGAAAAGCGTGTTCCTCCTTTAAAAACCTTTCAAGTCACTTTCCTCATGATAATTTTTAACAGAAACAATTCAGCTTCTGGTTTGAGGAAATCTGATTCAGCTGCAGCAGATTCAAAAAGTCTACACACCACTGTTAAAATGCCAGGTTTAAAGATCCTGTTTCAGGCTTCAATAAGGAAGCAAACTGAAGATTCTTAATTACTCTGGGAGAAAAAAGTAATCATTTACATTTGTCCATATGCCAAATCTCCACAGGCACAGATTCCCAAAGACAGACTTGACAGAAACTCTAGTAGGCATTCTCTGACATTTCCTCAGTCAAGCTTTAGAGCTTAAAAGCACCAGGTGGATCACTATTTCAAAGGTCAATCAGGAGACGGGTAGAAAATTGTTTTCAAAGCATTAGATATAAATCACTGTGAACACAGCCGGCATTAAAGGGTGAAAACATAGAACGTCTGTAGCATTACCAAGTACTGGATGTTGATGCATCGTCTATAAAAAATCGGATCCTAGAGGACGCCAAGACACCAACAGCAACGTTAAAGAGGCTGGATGTGTAGAACCAGTAACAACTATCTCCTTTATTCTTCACAAGTAAAAAGTTGAGAGATAGGTGTGGCAAGAAAACCAGTTGGAAAAGAAAACCAGTTGGAAAAACAAACAAACAAAATCTTATTTGAAGTCTGCAAAAACATGAGGGAAAACATGATACTCTGATGAAATTTAATCCATAATTCAAAAAAATGATGTATGGCAGTGCCAGCACCATACCATGTAATAGATGTTCCTTAAGCTGGAACTGCAGTCAAATAGAACCCAATGTTTGCACAGAACCACCAAACTTCAGAAGGTTGAAGATGAAGACAACGCCCCAAAGAAAATGTCTTCACCAGAAGAAGAATAAAATTTTTGAAAGGTCCAGGCAGACCCCAATCAAGTTTTAATAGGTGTGTAAACTTTTTATATCCGTTGTATTTATAACCGCCCCCGTAAACGTCTCTGTTATTGAGTCAAAGCTACAACCCGACCAAGCCGGATGGTTTCTGACCCGTCACCTACCTTACAGGTTCCTCCATTCAGACACTGGTCCTTGCAGTCGTTTATGTCTGCATGGGGAAAAAAAACAAATCAGAGGATTAATTCTAAACTGCTCTGGTAATTGTTAGTCTTAGGAAACAAGTCTCTGCTTTATGTTCCTCGTGCACATAAAACATTGTTGGGGCCTTTAAAAACATTGTTTTGAAACGTGGATGATGGGAATGCAAAAGGAAAGAAGAAAAAAAAAGTGCACAACAAGAGTATTGAGCAATCCAGTCGGCTGCCAAGTGAAACTCAAGCTCAGATTGTTTTGAGCCCATCCTAATCACCACAGACACACACACACACACAAAGGTCTAATAATTGAACTGCAGACAAGTTTACACTGCACAAGCGTCACTGCTTTGCTTCATGCCTTCATGTTGCAGCTGTAAATTCAGCACGGACTGACTGAATGGAAATTATTTCTAACCACCAGCCAGGAGTTGGACTTGTGTCCCACTCAACAGCTGCAGCTTTCAACTCACTGGTGTCACAGTTCTGCCCCGTCCAACCAGGCAGGCACTCGCAGAAGTAGCTGCCAATCAGGTTGCGGCAGGAGTTGGCGTTGACACAGGGCTTGCTGTCGCATTCGTTGGCGTCTATCAGACACGTCTTCCCCATCCACTGCGGAGGACAGTGGCACTTGTAGCCGTTCACCAGGTCCTGACACGTCCCGCCGTGGTTACAGGGGCTGGGGGAGCAGTCGTCCACATCTGTGCAACAGCAGGTGGAAATGGTTAACCTGAAATTATGCTTTCTTTGATTCTGTTAATTGTTGAGACGTTGCAGATTCAGTCTTACTGGTGGTGCAGGACGGGCCGCTCCAGCCAGGCGCACACTGACACTCGTAGCCTTGAGCTGTTTCTGAGCAGCTCCCTCCATTAGAGCACGGATTGGAGAGGCAGGCGTGTTCGGCTAAAAAAAAAAAAAAAAAATTTTTTTTACAAGTCACATAAGAAACACATCATTTTATACAATAGAAATACATTTTTCTCATTTTGTCACATTACAAGTAGATGTAATGTGTTAGAACACTATAAAGTAGTGGAAAATGGAAGGAATGTATATTCTGAAGCCTGCTGGTTTAACTGGGTTTTACTCGAGGGCAAATGTTTTGCTAGTAGGGCCACAACTGGAGCAAAATGTAGTTGTGTGCAAAAGAGAAAAAAAAATGCTCTTCTTCCAATTCTATTGTAAACAAACTACACAATTTTTTAATGAAATACACCAGCCTTATATATACACAAAAAGAATCTGTAAATCATTTTAGATGTATTCTAAGCTGAGAACATGATAGGTGTCCCTCCTTTTGTTGTTATTTTTTAAACCCTCTTATTTTGTCTTTTTTAATAAATGAATGTGCCCAATTCTACCTCAGAGTAAAAGTTACCGGATGTTTGTGGTGCTACCTACTGTCAAAAGTTACTGTTAAAATGAACATAAAAAAATATGTTGTTTTTTTTATTAGTTGGTTATTAAAAGTTATTAAACTTTAAATAACCATCCACTTTTGTTAAAATTATTAATTTTACTATTTTAATTTGCAAGCGAAGTAAATTCCACTTCACTTAGTTTAAAGCATTTCACCGTCAGTCTAGTGAAATAAATCTGTAGTATTCTCGAAATGTGGAAAAGAGCCGCACAAAATCGCACTGTAGACACCCATTTTTTAGGATCTCAAAGTTAAGGGGGTGAATATGAATGCATACCAAGAATATCAAAACATAAAATTCTCATCCTTCCACGTCACAATTATGCAGTAATATTTGTTTTTTTATCTATCGCATAAAATCCCAACTTACTAAGTCAGCCAAAATTCCTTCCTTTATCACTACAACACATCCATAGATCATCCTCCCCCGCTCCAAAAGCCCGCCATTAAAAAACCCGCCCCAATCTCCCTCTCACTATCCGCCTCAACAGCCAGCAGACCATACTTCATGCTATGCTGACCTGACCAGTGCAGCGTAACTTCCCTCAGACTCCCCGCCGTTCTAACGGAGAGGCGCGGACGGGTTTAGGGATGATCGCATCCCAAATGAATCAGAAATGAATGATTTACTCCAGAAACAAATAGAGCAGTGAGGGGTGATCATCTCTTGGTATGCCAGGAGGAGGGGGGAGGGGCTACCATAGTCCCGGTCAGCAGACCTCACGTTACAAAGGGCATCGTTTCCTGACATCCCCGCAGTTAAGCTGTCAGCACCTCACGAGGCTCAGATTTAATGAGGAAAATAACCATCTCCATGGTAAGTGTTCACAACAGCTGAACCTTAGCACCGCATTCATCTGAAGAAGCTAAAAGGACGACCGGCCTCTGGAGATCAAAATCGGTGGATTACCTGACTTGGGAGGAGGAGGAGGGCACTTACACTCAAGTGGAAACAGATTATTGCAAGTTACCACCTCCTCTGATTACAAACCCAAAGCACCTCTGACCTTTAGTCTGCAGGCTCACAGAGCCCAAACCTTCTAGCTCTCTGCGGCTGAAACCCCTCGAGAATATCCGTCCCAGAGCCTCACCTCTCTCACAGTTTGCTCCAGAGTAGCCCTCAGCGCAGGTACACTGGTACTTATCAGGTCCTGTGTTGATGCACGTTCCTCCATTCAAGCATGGCTGGTGAGTGCCGCAGTAATTCAGATCTGGATAAAAGAAGAAATGAGGTTTTAAAACATCCATTGCTCTATAGTCTATCAATAGGACAGCTGTCATTTTCTTGCAAATAATCTGTATGGTCCCTGAGAGGGGCTAAAAACAAGACATGTCCTCACAATCTGATTTATGTGAGAATTTTTTCATGTCAGAATGAACACCATCATGAAAATGTTTGCTTTAACAAAATATTTAAGGTGCACAAACTTGAACAACCAAGCTTATGAAGTTTAATATTTAGAATTTTCATCCCAATAGATTCATTTTGCTGTTTTGTTGCATTATTAATGATATGGGTTACATTTAAGGCGGTTTTCATTGTTTTTACATTTCAAAAACCTGCCACTTTAACCACGATATGTTTGTTTTTGAGATCCACTGCAACTGTGAATGCAGCCGAAACTAAGGAGAGTGAGAAATAACCTTTATCACAAAGGTGGCCGCCCCAGTTGAGGTCGCACAGGCACTGCCATGGCTCAACGCAGGTGCCGTGCACACAGCCCGGGTGGGGGATGCATTTATCGCAGTACAGGCCCTGCCATCCATACAGACACCTGCAACACAATCGGAAACGAGACAAGAGGTCAAATATAAAAAACTTCAGCACATGCAGAATGATATTTACAATAAGGCCAGATAATCCCCATGGCATCTGTAAATATCCTAATCCTCCACTTATTCCAGATTCCTTCCTAATAATCTGATCCTAATGAAGTACACAGCAGCATTTGCAGTCCAGGAGCTGCACGGACAAAACAAAGAGGCAGTATTCACACAAGAATAAACACCACAAATAAATTTTAAGCAGCCGAGTGTTTATGCAACTGCATTTTTACAATACATGGGCACAAGGATACATGGGTGCTTTAGCATTTTAACCAAACAGAAAACAAAGAAAAACACTAAATTACAGCTCCAATGGGACCTTGGGGGTGGCTAACATTAGCATGCGACCAGACGTTCCCTTTAACGATGCTGTGCCTGCGGCTTGGCACTGGCGTCTCTAACACAGAGAGGAGCGCTCGGCCCTCCTTTCAGCTGTTTCACTGCTGCTCGTCTTGGTTCCCATGAGTCAGTGAGCAGGCCTGTGCCTCGAGGCTGAGAGCAGGAGGAGGATAAACTGTTTGCTGACCATTCAAACGTTAGAGTCCATAATTACACCGATAACGTTGCCCTTTTTGTTCTCGGCTCCATAATTGCAACAGCGTGACTGATTTGTCCGCACTTTGGAGGTGGCGGAGCTACGATACTGTTGCTGCTGTGGAACCTATAGTGACAGGAAACAGCGTCCCCCTGGAGGAGCGGCACGCTGATTAGCCTCAAAAAAACGAGTGGAAAGTAAAAATAAACATGGTGCTTAAGTAAACACCAGTCCACTCTGCGCTCTTAAAAATGGGCAAATCCTCTATCGGAAGGTTTGAAGCAGAAGCTCAAGTTACTTAGTTAGTGCAGTAAATGTGACTGCCTGTAGCATGTTTTATTAGCATTACAAAAAAACCTGTAGTTTCTGTGTGCAATTCCCTACAAAACAGACCTAGATTTAAAGGATACCAACATTTCTAAGCATTTCAAATCAATAACAAAAGTTTTAAGCTCAAAGGGATAAAGAAGAAATGTCGCTTTATTCTGTTTAGCTTTCCCATTATCTGCTAAAAGTATTTTTCTTTCTCACAGTTTAAATAAACCACAGACATGACTGAACACGTCATAGAAAACACACTCCTTTCAAATAGTTTTTTTTAGATCTCTCATAATGCAATTTCAGTTTTCTTTACTTAGTAAAACAATTTTAAAGTGTTAGCACAGTCTCATAGCGGGTATCTATGATATACTCCCATTCCCAAGTCCAACATGTTTAATATCAAAGAAGAATAAAATAGAAACTCTGTTTAGCCTTCCAGCCGTTCGCTGAAAGTCTTGCTCTCTCTTGCCTTCTTGCAGCGCGAATCCATCAAAAACATGTCTGGACATATTTGAAAAAGACCTTTTACGCATTTTATGACTATTTTAAATCCTTACTGATCAAAACATTGCCTGGCTTTGGCTTTTTGACTCTTTATTATAGCATCTACACTGAGGAGTGTTGAGGATTGTTTTTTGTTTTCCAACTGGTCTGAGACGATTAGGCTGAATTCCAGCTAACAGCTGATATGTTGATGCATCATCATACAAGACATTTTCAGTCACATCATTTCTGTGGTTTAACTCCTTTCAGTAATAACTTAAATGTTATAACATTGAATGTCAGCATAATTCACCAGAATCCTGAATATTCTGTAATGATCGAATCAGTTAAACATTGGAAATCATTTCGGTTTTTATTCTTTATCCAAATACAACAATACTACGAATCTTGTCATATTAGTCCATGCCTAAATGTGACGTTACGCTGTACCCTACTACTGAATCTGCATTAGCAAATTCCTTCATAGTTTTCTAAGAGGACTGGGACTGAAATGAAAGAAAAAAACACCCTCAGGAATATCATCTGCTGAGGAACTGCAGACATTAAACTAGGAACAAGGAGGCTGCCCTCGCCTGAAGCCAGTGTTGCTATGTACTGCTGTTATTAAACACACCGCAACCGCCCCAGTGGTGGGAAACGGCTCACTGACTACAATAGCAGAGGACCTAGCTTCGAGAGTTTAAACCCCGAGCTTTAAATATAGCCACACCTGTCAGAAGACTAAAGCGAGTCAACCTCTTGTTCTGCCAATAGCAGCACAGGCTCCTACAAGAAATCTGATTCAGTCAAAAGCTTGGGAAAAACAACAAAGCTGAAAAAGGCAAACACGATCATCCATTGGTGAGTGAGTTATGGCCAAATCAGACAGCTAAAGCAAGCAATGAAATCTTGATCTGTGCAATGAGCTGATCACCAGGACCTCCTCCGGGACGAGGAGATGTAACTGCGCCTCTGATACCCATCTGTGCTTGAGCTTTTCCTCTGGCTGTGTGAATAAATAGCATTAGAAGCCATTAGCTACACAAAAAGGCTCATCCAAATGTTGAACCAGATTTGACTGATAACTTTTGCCACGTAAGCGGATCGATGTCATTTTTTTAGCACTGAATTGTGGCTGTTTAGCATCGTCTTGGCCCAGTCTAGCAGCTTCAATCCAAAACTCAGTTAAGGCCTTGGAAATGGTCCTGGAGCTCCCCTAACATCCCCCCAAAAATTTATACACAGTGCCAAGATCTGATTGCAGTTGGTTGTCTTTGATTTTAGATAGCGGGTTTAGAGTAAAAGAGGCTGAATGCAAACACTTTCTAGATTTTTATTTGTAATGCATGCCTCCTAATTGTTCCACTTCCAAATTGCATTTTTGCTTTGCGCTGATAAACAACATGCAATCCCAATAAAATACAACGCAAAATGTGAGAAAGGTGACAAAATGAGCAAAACTTCAAGTAATATGAACACTTAGTCATGGCCCTGAACATGATAAACTTTTGAAAAGCAGAACTTAAAACAACCTCAATACATATGAGCGAGATGGTATAAAAAGGGGCAATTTTATGAACATCCCAAATTAAAGGAGATTATTTTCATTTAAGGAGGATAAATTGAACATAGCAACTCGAGACACTTACTTGCATTCACCTGGCTCCTTACACGATCCATGTTCAGTGCTGCAACCTTGTCGACAAATAGCTAGAAGAAGAAGACGATCATTTAAAAACATTACTAGATTTAAATTTAGCTCGATTTGGTTGCATTGTAATTATAGCAGTAAATATAATTACTATGTTGTCTGTATGAATAAACACAGCTGCCAACACCCAGAATTATAGCACAGTAAAATATTTAATCAGAAACTGACTACTGTGCAGACTGATTTTTTTTTTTTTTTTTACCATGAAACATCGTTTTCTGTACAGAAGGATAACAACAGATAATCTTGAAAAGTCTACAGACGGAGAGAGAGCTGAAACAAGGCATTGTTGAATGAAACAGACAGTGCATCAGCATGAATCACAGATTACACAGTCTGTGTGGTGAAGTTTTTAAAGATTTGTTCATCAGCATAAAACCCAACTGTCTCAAGCTGCCGCCCGTCACCATTTCCACCGCAGTGACGTGCTTAAGCCTGCCACCTCCGCTGGGCTTACCTGTGTTGCACTCAGGTCCAGACCAGCCTTCCAGGCAGGTCTTGTTTCCATTGTAGTCGCACGTGTAATGTCCGAAGAACTCGTCTCTGGGTCGGCAGAACTTGTTGCAGCCGAAGCCGTAGTAGTGCTCGTCGCAGCTGACCCGAATTTCGTACTCGAACTGAGCGACCGGGCCGTTGTGAATCAGTTTCTGCCACTGTGGGCTTGGGTTGATCATGCCCGAATGAGAGGCTTTCTCTATCAGCTTCCCATCAGAACCTACAACACATCAACATCAGCACAATGAGAACTTTTTTCGCTGTTCTTCAAATGCTTGAGAGAACAGCTGTGCAGAGTGCAACGTCCGACATTGTGCTATTGGGTGTTGTTAAGTTGTTAAGTTCTCGACCATAAATTGGGAACCCGAAACTGCCTCAAAAATTTCTGACACAAATTGCAGGAGATCTCTGATACAGCAGATTATATGTAATTAAGGCAACTATGTGTGCTAGAAAGGAAGAAAAGTACAAGGAGGAAATGCAGGAAAAAAAAGGGAAAAGGATGCCTTTAATGAGCGCTTTAACTGCTTTTTTTTCTCACGCTCCCTGTCCAGCTCTCACTGGTTGGGTTTCTGATCCGAAGCTTTACAGCCCATGGATAATACTGGTCTCTGATGCTGCTCTCTGCATCTGCTCAGGCGAGGACAGAACCGCAGCAGCCATAAATTACAGTGCGAGGACACTGATGCCTCAGTCACTGCTGGGAGGGCTGCCAGCATGCCTTTGGGACTTTTTCCCCGGCCTCTTTCAGATGCATTTTTTTGTTAACAGAAAGTATTAAAATCAACACTTTCACACACTCCGTCTCCACGGTAAATGATACTAGTTGACACAGGTCACTAAATGTTTTATGTCACACCATTCCTACAGTTAAATTCCTTTAATGAGAGCTCCAGGTGGAGGGAGCACAGACTAACACGGTGTAACCCTTCCCCCACATGTTGCTGTACACTGCTGTTCAGCTCCCTCAAACAGCGTCACTTTGATTTTGCTTATGAGGAAATTTCAACTGTCAGAATAAGCATTGAAGGTTCAGAAGAACCCTCATAGAGCTGGGCAATAAGTCAATTTAATAACATTTCTGTTTTTGAAGATTTAATTCTGGGAAAATCTTGATTTTTTTTTTTTAACCAATGCATTCCTTGGGGTTTCCATATTTCATATTTTAGAGTGATGTCAGCCAACTAAGAACTATAGCATATTTACAGCTTTTTTTCAACTTTGAACTCAGGTCAACTGAGTTTTTATGATGCTGTGTATTTTTTAGAGGAAAGAAAATCTATTAAAATCAGACACCAAATGTGGTATGAAAAATCTGGAGATTTTTAACCCGTATCGCCCAGAACTACCTTATGACCCAATGTAAAACAGCACTCACCATTTCATGGTGAACGCAAACAAAACGATGACACACATATCCATGTTTACATGTGCACCTTACAGATCATAGACGCTCAACTTTCAGATTTCCAAAAGGGTGCCAACTTTTCTAAATCCTGCATGTCCCATGACAAAGAGACTGAAACATCAAATTCACATTTGTCCTTGGTTCAATTCCCAATCTTGTGTCATTTGCTGCACATCTTCCCCTTCTCTCTCCACTGTAGTTCCTGTCAATGAGCCAGTAACTCATTGCATCTCTGAATTTCACCATTCTAGAAATTGGACAAATTTTCTGTGCAACTCGATTCAATATTTAACAAGAAGACAGAGAAAGAGCTGTTAGGACCAGCGTTTTTCAGCTGTATGAAGCAGCTGTGCTGCCCCTTCCACACAAGTTGCTGAGCACCACCACTCAGCTGGCTGATAAACAAATGCTTCTTTCTGTGCATGAAAACAGATATATCAACTTGGATACTTGCTCATCAGGACAGTAAGGGTGTAAAAAACAAGTGCAACCAATCACTCCGATTTAGAAACAATTGGCAGTTTTAGTTCTTGTTTATTCTCTATAATCACACTTAGAATAAGTTATGTTATAAAACATTAATAAAACTGTATTAAATCAATATATAACCATTTCTGGAGCAGTGGGGATATTTTTGCTGTTTTCTTTTAAGTTCAAGGTGATTAGATGGCTTTACTTTTGTTTTAAAACTGCACGTGAATGCTGTGATATCATAAAACAGCTGTATTTTACTCAAGATCATGACAAACCCAGAATCTTCTCAGACATAGAGAAAGTTTTATGGGCTGACTGTGCCAGGAGTAATGAGCTTCACACAGAGAGCAAACACACTCGAACTGTGCAAACACACTGGACCCAATCTCCAGACGTGACGCCGTCTGCTTACAAGCTCCACACATGAAATGCTACTCGTTCTGCCTCACATGCAGCACTCGACTCACTACCTGATGTCTAATCTTCCACCTGGGAGAGAATGAAAAAGATGTCAGTCATTATTTACTGTGGCTCACACGAGAGCAGAGGTGGCTGACCGCGAGGTGACTCGCTCCCTCTGTAGTGTGACGCAATCCAGAGTGTGTGTGTGTGCACGCTGTTATTTATTTACCACGCTGCGGCGGTTGGATTCTGAAATCGCAGTGCCCGGCAACATTTCGCAGTACCGTGGAATCCAGAGCGGAGTTGTGTGGCATTTCTCTACCGCCTGCTGGCCTGCGGTGTCAGGAGTAGCAGAGCCGCGCTACCTGCTGCCTGCCGTGGGGCCCAATATAAATCACACGAGCTCCATAAAAAAAAATCATTCTGGCTCTGAAACTTGTTTGAAGCTTTCAATGTTATCTAAAAGCAACTCCTGTTCTAACACTTTGGAGTGACGAAAGAATTAAAAAATGAGTATCACAGTAAATTAGGCATCGGTTTGTCAAGAGACAGTTTGACAACATTGATATGCCAGCTTCACATCAAATTTTGAACAAACTATTATTTCTATGGCTACTAAAACATACTTATTACAGGTGCAAAATATCTAACATTTCTTCATTGGCATTTTGATCTTGAGAAACTTGGATGGTGAATTAATATTTAAGTGCATACAGTTCAAAAACGTTTTTCCTGCTGTTGTTAGCCAGTTAATTAGTTGGTGATTCGTTCTGCCCAGGTAGCATGTCCAGTCTCCCTAACACCTGTTGTGCATACTTGCCAACTGTAAGCTTCACCAGAGTGATGGGTGGAACTCCTTTAGTTTCTACACCATGACTATCTGCATGTGTTGTGATGAAAGTTTCTCCGAATTGTTTCTTTTTACTTAGTGATCAGCAACAGGTAAAGAAGCAGCACTGCCCTGTTTCTCTGTGCTCCAGCCAGAGAAGTACTTCCAGGACTTCCTAATTAAAGCATCAATCAGATTAATTTTAACATTTTAAATTAGTAAATGCCACATTTAGCATGGCTGGTATTACTAAATTAAAAATCTCTGAGCATATTGGTCAGAAAACCGAGATCTTTAAAGTTACTCAGATTTAAAAAAAGGATGTCCGTTTTTACAGATCGGGTATGTGCCACAACTGACAAACACTAAGCTTAGCTTAAAAGAACAAAAACAGAGCAACTTTGTTGTAATACGTTCAGTCTTTCTGTTATTTTCATAAACTCTCATGCCCTCTCTCTGAATTTACTGTTAAACATGTCACAAACACTGAAAATAGCTAGATTTGAGTCTTCATAAGATGCACTTCAAGTAACTCTGACTATTGGGATTCCTTAAAAGTTGTTATTTAAATTAAGAAAACTATCAAGCTCAGCCACATACATGAAGGTAGCAGAGTTGTGAGCTACCCTGCCAACCATAAAAAAGTTAAACCAACAGTGAGAGCACATTCAGGGGGCTTTTCACACTACTGTCCTAATAGTTCTCCGGGGAGCGGCAAATGCAGCAGAAAAGACCGAAACCTCGTCGAGCTCAGACAACACACTCCAGTTGAGGCCCTGCCCTCAATGCAGGTCACCACACCATCTCCAACCTGACCACCGACCAGCAGGAGTCCCAACAGCAGCCAGGATTTAGATTTCTGCCTTGTGTGACCACCATGTTATTCCCACACTCATGAGAAAAACGTGCAAAGTCTTTGAATGGCGCACTGAGTCCTCCCAGTGAGCGCGCTCCGAGCTCACCTGCACCAGCAGGAACTTTAATCTGCAAGAAGGCACAGTTCAGAGGCCACGGACCCCTGCATGGAGACTGCAGGCCGGGCTGCACATTCTGGATGAACTCTTGTGTTTTACGCCTCAGTGATAGTGAGACAGCGTGACCCCGACCTCAGTTGGCAGCACCTGCTATCAGTCATCGGCCATATAAAAACATTTTTATAGGCCGGTGTGGGCAGTGAGGCTCCCCTCCTCTGCCTCACCATCTCTTCTTCCTGCCCTCACAAGCACCTGTCAGCACACTTAAAAAAAAAAAACAGCCTGTGGATCTTGAGGAAAAGGGCAGTGGGGTATGGGAAGGATAAACTTCCTTCCCTGACCTTCAACATAATGTCTCCCAGGTGCTGCCAGAAGGACAGCCAAAAGACAGTAAAGAGAAAATAGGGCAGGACGTAGATGTCAAATGGAAAGAAATACTCACCACCGGTTTCATTGTTAAAGTCCCAGGCCTCCACTATCAAAGTATAGGACCTCTGAGGAAGAGAAGAGAGAGATAAGAAGTGTCAGTGAAAATCAGCACAACAAAAAAATAAATAAAAACAATCATTGGTAATAATTAGGACATGCATATGTATTTGCAAGTTTCAATTTGTTGGCCCCAACCCTACGCTATCCAAGTCTTTCATTCACTGCTGGACCTCAATAATCACAAAAGTGTCACCCCATTAGTTTTAGATGTTTCAATACTTCCAACGTTTGGAGAACTTTCCCCATTTCCCAAAGACTTACCCGTCCTCCCAGTGACGTTTCATCCCCCTCTTTTCTCTAGAATGGCTAATAACAAAGCCTCCACCAGAAAATTCTGTCAACTCACAACAATGTTCCTACTGATCTGATTAACAGATAAGCCTGAGGTGGTGCAGAGGTCTCCCTACGATTAGAACGGTAGACGTATGGGCCAATGGGCAAGCTGAGTGCCTACCCAACAACAGAAAAACACCAAAGATCATCTAGAAGTTCATAGAAAAACATGCACATCCTCATTCTAAGAAAACTTTTTTATTTTATACTAATTTAAGTAACTTATGACAGAGTTCTGAAGCTTTTCAAGTACCCAGCACAAGGCACAAAAAAAGTGATGTGTCCAACTCTGAAAGGCCCATCTACACTTCAATTTCCCAAAAACACGTTTTGTCCAATCCAGGGTTGATCGAGCTCACACCAATATCGGTTTACACATTCACCCCAGCATGCACAGCAGTTATGAGAGAACGAAAGCATCGGCAAAGTGAGAGAAAATGAAATCCACTTGTGGTGCTCGAGCATCCACTACTAGACATAAGTATCACTTGTTGTACTTGCACAGCTCCTTGCAGCGCTGCATGGAGGCATTTGAAAAATTCTGAAGTGTCAGTAAGGCCGTCTTCGTTGGGATGACTTCATGGTAAACAAACCTGCTCCAAAGGAAAACCCCTGCTCACTTTCCACACAAAGAAAGAAAGGAGCATGAGTCACTCCAGTGGATTTTTTTTCTCGCTTTGCCTTCACCTTGTTCTCAGGCATTCAGCTTTCCATTTTACCAGGAGACATTTGTTTGATCCCTTGCCAGCATTTCCCTACAATCAGGACAACCATTATTTGAAATGCAACACTCATCAAAACTTTACAGTAAGTCCTGATTCATAACTGCTTGCAGTTGCTTAACACTGCACCGAGTCAGTGGTAATGTGATCCCTAATCATCCTCTACATTGTTGAAACCTGCAGCTAGTTATTCTAGCAGTCAGAACAAAAAGTGTTCTGGCAAGTATCAAGTTAAAGCTTTGGCATTCCCCACCTCCCTCCACAGTGTCCAACACCTAAAAACCCAGCAAAGGAACTTTAGCTTTTTAGCGTGCTAGTTGCTGGCAGATTAAATTTCAAGCTTAAACAAGAGCACTCAAAAACATCATTACAAGCTATTTTACTGCATGACATTTTGAAACCTCTTTGGGCTAGGAATGACTAACAGAAATAACTCCCACGCATGTGACAGCAGCTCAATACAAGCAGTGATCTCATCCTAAAAATGGGAACTCTAATGCAATTTCACTGACCACACAAGGCATTTATTCATTAGGAATTCAAGTGTACTTTTTTGAAATTTAGCATTTGGGAAAACTGATTTCCACCCCAGTTTAGGTGTGGGTCGCTATGGCATTCTGACAGCCTTAAGTAAAAATACCACAATTTCACAATATTTGCACTCAAATTTAAGACATAAATAAACAAAGGCATTGTAAACAGTCTTTTTGTTTGGTTTAGCAAATCTTAGATCATTTTAAAAGTATCTTTTTTCAGTCTAATGTTTTCCACTTCAGGTTAGACAGCCATAATATTTCATTTTTAACTAGAAGAGAACATCTGCAGTTCATACTGCAGATGTTCATGTGATTTATGACATAACTTTCTTGAAACAGATGCTAACGTTAGTATTGCTAGCAGCTAACAGTTAGCTAGTCTCGATCTTCTTGCAGTGCGTACAAATCATTTATCACAGTTTATTGTTTTACTGGGTGACCGGGATTACTACAACACAAAACCTACAAATGTGTCTGACGCTTCCGGCTTCCTCAATGCTAATGTAACCGACTAACAATGCAACTAGCTAGCTCAAATAATGCATAAACATCAACAGTTAGCAGCTAACACATTCTATTGGTGCTAAACCAAAGCTGAATTTACTGTTTTTAAAGAAGTTGGACTATATTTTACTTGTAATGAATTTTATATTCAAACCAATCTCAAAGTTTTCTATGTTAAAGAATTTGTTGAAACTCTAAAATACTCAAACTGAAGTTAACTCAAACTTGAACTCAATTACCTGCATACACATTGCAAAAACAATAAACGGGAAATTTTCAATACTTTGTTGGCATTAGAAATGGCTTAATATTATATGGACTAAACATTCATGAACTTTAAAATTCTACAGTTTAATAGATAAGTTGAAAGACAATTTAACTTTAAATGCCTGTATTTTCACAGGCATTTTATTAAAAAGAAATTTAAACCAAAAAATATGGTATGCAAAAATCAAAGCACAGTTTTAAAACCTTGGTAAGTTACACCATAATACCAAAGCCTATCTCAGTTGGATAATCCTTTAGCGATCTGTACATTCTGTTTTTTTACGTTGCAGAAGCATTTCCCTAATTGTTGTGCTATAAACACAACAACTTTAGTTGGATCTCTGCCAAGAGAAAACATCAACAAACCTAGTACACCTCCAACACAAGGTGTACTAGGAAACATCATACTGTGTCAATGACTGGCAGGATGGAAACCCTGCTCTGTGTTTGTCATAAGCTAAACTAGACAAAAAAATTGGCACATTAAATTCACAGGGCGCCTTAGATCTTAATACCTTTAAGGCACCTTCACAAAAGACAAAAACACACCCAGATCTTGAACGACTTGGACTTGCCTTGACAAGGAGGCCATTGAAGCACTTTAATCCCAACAAGGCTGATTATACATTAGTCTTAGCCCTAAAAATGATTAAAACATCTTTGATGTCATTTTGAATTCAGTTAGCCTAAAAGGTCACAATTTCAGACAGACAAAACAAAACAAAAAAAACAGTTGCAGAGAGTAAAACACAGCCCCACTCCTCATTCACTAACACTCCATAACTCCTCTGCTCTTATCAGCTTGAAACCGTCTTGCCACTGCCAGGTTCACTTTTCCCAGGCTTCCAGCTGACTCACCGCTTCTCTTTGAACTACAGAGAACACACTCCCTCTCTCCAACACACACATATAAACACACACACCCAAGTGCAGTAAGTGTGGCCATACGTTTTCTTATCTTTCCTGGCCGAGCAGGCACTGTCCTACAGACAACCAACACAGGCGATAAAGATCCTTCCAGTTCAAACCACACTCACTTGCCAAAGAACACAACTAAATCCTCTCAGTAGGGGAATTTTCTAACACACTCCCCCTGTCCTCCACTGTAAAAAATGAACCCATCTGATGTGCTATTATTAAGAAATATAACAAAATAAGGAGAGCCATGTGTCTTGGAAAAACAGGCAAAAGCTAAAGGTTGAAAATAAACTGAGGTCGTCAAACTGCAGGACGGAAATGCAAACTCCTTTAGTTTGCACATTATGACTGTTTTTCGTGACTAGAAATCTTTCCAAAGGAGGAGTTTTTTGGTTTTCTTTGTAAGTGTGGCCTTCTTTAAGCCAGCTCACTGGCAGTGCACAGGCAACGGGCAGAGAAAACTTAAGTTATCCCAGTAATCTTATTTTGAAAATGCGTAGTGGAAATGTTACCATTCTGAAACTTTCTAAATCTCAATACATTTTTTGAGACTTAGATCAACTTTATATGAAAGCAACTGCTCATAAAAGAAAAACAAAAATGTTAGATCTGAGACAACATCTCTGTCTTCAATTAAAACAAACGAAATGCAAATTTGTTAAGTTTATACGCCATGGGTGCTTGTTTTGTTACTGCATCTTTTCCTAAACTGCCAAATTTGTCTTTGCAAGTGTATCGTTTTTTTAAACGACATGGTCAGCAGTGCACAGCAACAGCAGAAGAAAACTTCACTCACTCTGGCATCTCTCTGAAAGGACTTCAACCATAAAACAAAGGATGGAAGGAAAAGTTTAATTGAATTTTCTTTTTTTTAATTCTAACACATCGTGTTAAAAAGGTATTCAGCCCAAGCCTAACTTCAAGCCTAAGAAAAGATCTAAAAGAAGAGTTTAGTCTTGGTTGAAAAAGGTTGAAGATAAACAAAGGTCTGCAATCAGAATAAAGGAAATGCAAACAGAACAAGTCAAAGAGATGTTGACCCTTTGTTTCAGATTTCTTTAGCAGCTCTAGCCAAAAAGCAGCAAGATGGTCTATATAACACCTATGTGGCAGTCTGAGATATAAAATGACAACTCTAATGTAGCCAAAATGAAGGCAAACATTGTAAATATTCCCATCCCAACATAACCCTGAGAAAATGAACCATTTAAATAACAGCTCATTAAATATTCCATGAAGGTACAGGATACACCGGAATCTCAACTGCAAGGAATCTCACCTTTTGCCAACATAAACAAAGGCACCGCAAACAGACTTTTTTTCACAAGGCAAACAAGATCAAAACACGAACCCCAAACAAGAGATGAAAGCCATGTTGTGCATTTAACTAAACAAGCTTAGAGAGAGCGAGGGATCGCTTTTTGCCACGGGTCAGCCTCCATTAACGGAAATGCAAACAAAGCACAGGTTATCCTAATTAAAATGTGCTTCAGAATGCATGTGATGCCATGCTTCTGTTTAACTTCAAAACAAGTCTGATAAGCAGTGAAGCATCAGAAGCCATTATGCAATGTCACAGAGAAAAGCACTGCAAGTACAAATTTTAAAAAGGTGGAAAAAAAAAAGAAAGCAGAACAGGGTGAGGTACAAGAGAGACATTCTTTTCCCTCTTTCACTTGACTAATCTGCATTTAACTGCCACATCAGAGAAGAGTACATAAAACAAACATGTCATTACTCCCATAGCAGCCAACAGCAATTATCCTTCAACACACCTTCATGTTTTCAGACCGCTTTGGCTCGTCAACAAAAATCAATCACACGGATATTAACATGTCCCAGCTCAGAGTAACACTACAACACTGTGCATGAAGGGGAAGATGGTAGAAAAATTGAATTATGTCATTTGATTTAAATGGATTAGATAGTTAAAGTACAAAAAACCCCAGCATGGAGTTCTCACAGTACCAGAACTAAAAATAAGGCTATAGTATTTACAAAAGCTCTAAAACAAAAATGTTATTTGTGCTACTACTTAAATTATAATACAGGAGCCTTCTTTCAATCATCTGACCAGCAGTGCACAGCACAACATTTTTTGTTTTGAATATGATGCAAAATTCTACAATAGCTTTTAGAGATGCACTCATCAGGTTAAATAGCGATTTACAAATATTTTAAATTATATATACATATATATATAGAGAGAGAGAGAGAGAGTATTTTTTTACACCAGAATCCTAAAAGAATCTCAATTTAAGCTTCAACGCACATCTTCCTACCATCGTGTAATCTTATTTTTTAAAAGTGCATTCAAGTGGATGATGTTAGTTGATGCCAAGACTGGACAATTAATATTGCGATGGCAGTTTTAGTTGATACCGATAGAAAATGATGGAAGTTCGTTGGTGTGGCAATATTAAAACAAAGCCAAACAACAAAAATATGATTTTTCTGCATTTTCCACTCAGATCTGATAAAGGAAAAATATGATTCTGATCTTTGGCCAATTATTCATGCGTATGTAGTAGTCTATGTGCAGCTTTTTGTCATTTAGGACCTTAGCCCAAGTATAACAAGCTGGTATTGACTAGTTACCTAATTAGGCTACCTATTCCAGTTGAGGGAGATGCAGTTTGGGGTTTGCCTGTAGCCTAAAAATACACCTTAATAGGAATGATAAATCTTTTGCTTCTACACCATGATTTTCTGTGTTTTTGCAACTGCAAATATTTTCAAGCAGCCACATTTGTCTTTCTTGTAAGTCTAGGAGCCTTCTTTCAATCAGCTGACCAGCAGTCCACAGCAATTAGAAAATTGCTCCAATTTCTCCTTAGAGAAATGACTTCAAGATATAGAAAAGGTTTAACAGAAAGTCATAAGCAACGTGAAACCAGACATTTTTTCCCAACCTTGCTACTTCTCGATACCAGTTCTGGCCTAACATGAAGACAAATCAAAATCCAATCTGAGATGTCAAGAGTTCAGTCTTTACTCAATTACTGACTTTCAAACAAAAGATAAATGTAAAAATTCTTCTCACTTTTTCCTAGGTGACCAAATATGCTGATGAAGCCAGAGAGATGTGGTCTTCCATCATTGCTGAGTCTACGACAACTGCTTCCTGTTGCTTGCCCTGCGCTGGCTTTACAGCTGCGCTACCTCCATTATGCTCTGTAATCCTCACTGTAGTCACAGAGGGCACCCTATTGTCTCTACTTGATACACCATGAGGGCCAGTGGAGCTGGGACCTCAATTCTCTTGTGGAATAAAAGCCCCAAGCAGACACCCTGAACCCAACACAAGTCTCCGAAATAGCGGTTCGCTTGTGTTAAAGAGGTCCAACCAACATCATCCAGTTCAACTGGACGCCTGGTTCTTGCCCTACCTGATCTGAGGACATGTGTGCAGCCTCATTAAGTGCAGCAGTTACCGTGGGTGGCAAGGTTAAAGCGATGAAATGCCTGCGGTCCAACCGAGCGTGATTTAAACAAAGCCCTCGGTCTGGACAAGAGGCCAACTTCATGCAGCTCACAAGAGAGGATGAAGGGACGAAAAGGGGTGGGGGAGAGGGCTTCATGAACTCTCAGGACCCAACAAGCCCAATTGCACCACACTACCATCTGTCCACAACAGCCAATCAACTGATGAAAAGGACAAAGAGTGATATCATACCTAACCTGACAATTGTTAGTGTGCACTGGAGTAAAGCTCTTGAAGTGAAGGATGAGAGAATCTGGTCTTTACCAATTCAAGGGCTGTCTGCGCCAAAGCCCTTTGCATTGGAACAGTGGGCCAAGCAATCCAGATGTTCTTATTTCATTCTATGGCAAGAAAATGTTTTTTTTAGTATGCATGAAACTGAAAGAGTATAACCAAGAGTCCTCAAACTTCACAAGGCACCAAGTTTGTTGTCCATCTCTGCTCTAGTGCTGTTGCAAGGGTTCACGCAGACTTAATGCTGCCAGAATGGGAATGTAAACAGAAACCTTTGTCGTTTAAAAAATATGCAAGATGCCAGGGTCTAAATAGAGCACAAATAAAAAGCACAAAGCATCAAATTCCCACAAGCCAACACAAACGTCCTTTTCTTTTTTCGACATGAACTGAAAGGATCTACATCAGATATCAGAGTCAAAAACCGATCATGATTGATAGAAACAACAAATCATCGTTGAATAATGCTGGATATTACAAGAAGAACTTCCATCACGATTCAGGTAAAAATAGCCTTGATGTAATTGGACACACACACATACCAGCAGACTGTGCCTTTCAGCTATCAGGCACAGTGGAGGAGTTTGTGGGCCAAGCTCTGGGGCCAGTCAGTCTGTGCACGGTCCCTTTTTCTTTTTTTTTTTCACTTCATGGAAATGTGCTCCAGCATGGCAAATCATCTCTCTCACAAAGCTCCAGCACTCCCGCTTGTCAGGGTCGTTTATTTACCAAAAGGAGACGAGATGTGTGACCCAAAGAAACCAGAAAGTTTTCTCTTTTCTTTCTACTCTGGAGTTGCTGCAACTTGAGAAGCAACCAGAAGAGGCAGAGGAGAGGAAATCTGTGATTTAAACTGTTTCATGTCAACTGTTATCTGTTAAGATTATGCAAACAGGATCACATAAAGTAAAGATAGCACCAAAAGGGGTTTCCTAAGAGAATGATTTTTTTTTTTTTTGTTAATCTAAGGAGTATGATGTGTAGTGGAGAAAAAGATGTGCTGCAGGTTTTCTGATAGAGGTAGTTTTGCATCCAACACAAACTGAAGGAATTACAAGATTTTTTTTTCTGATATGTATCTGAACATTACATGCCATCAGTCAATGTGTAAAGCATGGTTTCAATAAATGCTCACTTTTACACCATCTGACACCAGATCAAAGCTGATTGCAGAAATATTGCATGACTTTTGTGCATCTCTATTTTAACGACTGCTTTTAACACCGTCACACACAAAGCAGGACACAGGAATGAAATAACTCGAGCCACTTTTATCTTTACTTAAACTGATGGGTGCCAGACAGCTATAATTAACTTCAAATCATACTTTCGAATTAGCAACTAAGTTTCACCCCAAGTCAAATTCCAAGTTTAACAATATGCAAAGTACTTTAACACTCTAAAAGAATTAAGATGGACAGGTCTAAACCTGGTGGACTAAAATACCTGCACGTTGTAAATTAGTGCACACAATCTCAAGACCGGGGTCACGGGGTGTCAAAAAAAGAAGGATTCCAAAGGGAAACTTTTCCTTTGTTTGTTGCCTTTTCTACCCACTTTTTAAAGGGGGTGGGGGACGTTAAAGTCAGAGTCGGTCCAAGTCTGAACAAAGCCCGGAGCAGAATTTAATTTGGGACCCCATAAGTCACCACAGCAGCACCGACTTCCTGTTAATATTGTCCATGCTTAATTTTTTTAACATCTTTATTTTTTAAATCACATTTTCCTGTTTTTGCATTTTATATGTCTTATTTGATTTTGCATTACCAAGCAACAATGAGAAAAAGAAACTAGCCACTGATGTATTTACAATTAGTTTAAGTGTGCATTAAAGTTTTTTTTTTTTCCATAGAGTTTTTTTTTTCCCCATCAAGTTTTATTGTTTTAATTTGAATTTTCTTTCATACATAAAATGTGTTTACTTCTGGTAGGTTTTCAAACCTCTGTAAATTCAAACTTTCCTGGGATTCCCAGGAAAACATGAGACACATAAAAAGTCACAAAGTTTTCATATGTTTCGACTCGGCCTCAGTGAAGGTGATGTAAGGACATACATCTGCCTTCCGAACACCTATTTTCACTTCTCTATACGTTTTATTTGGTGATGAAAATCAGGAAATGTGTTGTGTTTTTTTTTTTTATGATTATCGAAGCCTCCACTCACCGGCCAGGCAAAGCTGAAGGGCAAAACTATCCTGGATTTGTCATTCCTGACAGGACTCCTGAAAGAAAACGTATTCCCTCCGAGGACAGGCGTAGATCCCATTCCGAAGCTGCAGGGCCCCGCAGCGGAAACCCTGGACTGGTACTCCTTCAGACAAACTTTGAAAAACGTGTCGCACTCGCTCCGTGCGCACTTTCGATCCGCGGCGCTCCGTGCGCCATCGCAACACATGCCGTTGGGCAACTCTCCGTTCGCGTTGTGCATCGACAAGATCTGCAGCTCGAATTGTCCCGATCCCTGCGACACCTGTTGGGAGACACAAGAGTGGTTATTCAGCGTGCAGACCCGAACCTCTCCTGGAAGCACGGCTGCATGTCGAGCTAGCACACAGAACACAGCGGTGCATCCACTCAGCCGAACCGAGTGACCTTTCCCGCTGCTCCCAGACCAACAGATCCACATACCTCCACAAGAAAGCAGAGCAGGAAGAAGGCAGCAACCGCGGAGCTGCGTCTCAAAATCATGCCTGCTGTTTGCCACTCGTTTGTACTAGTCGTCCGGCCGACCCACGGCACCAGAGCTCTCCTCTGGTTTGAACATGCACGAATGGGGGGAAACAGCAGTTTGCTTAGCGGAGCACAGGTTCCAGATTCATAGAAGAGCTGTGGTTTCTTTCCTGGTAGGTCCGTCAAACACTCCGGAGCGTCTGCTCTTCGTCTCCACTTGTTGCTGAGGAAAGTTTACACAGAAGCCATGCGGCGGCCGATCCCACTGCAGACTGACTCACTGACTGCTGGTCCGAGTCTGAGCTCAAGCTACACAAGTTCAGCGGAGGGGAGTTTCCTCCATATTAATGAGGCAAGCTAGCACACAGCACCGCCCCTCAACCTTAAAGCTGCTTCTCACACTTTCTGTAAAAAACAGCACAATCACTTTAGATGCAGTTACCGCCTACAGGACAATATACAACCTCGCTGTTTAGCAAATTCGCTGTAAACGGTTTTAATCGAGATAAAACCCAGCCTCCCTGAGCTTCCACAGGTACGTGTCTCTGCTGGTGACATCACATTGGGCTGAACAGGGCTGCAAACTTTTGATTGGGGCTTAAAGCACCATCAGGGTGCAGGTGGCGGTGGTGGTGCTTGACTGGGAAGTAATTATATATATATATATATATATATATATATATATATATATATATATATATATATATATATATATATATATATATATATATATATATATATATATAGTTGTTGTTTATACTTATAAAAAATATAAATAAATATGCTTTCATCAAAATACTTTGTGTAGAGAACTACAGAAAATGTGATTTTAACAGTGATTTTGGTTGAGATTAAGCAAACCAGTCAAAGTCTATTCTTAAAAAAATATATATTTTCTATTATTTAACTTAACTTTATAAGTTATTGCCTTAATAAATTGGATTGACAAATTGTATTTTCAATAACAATCAATGAAGTTTTTTAAAGATTAGCTAAATCCCAAATGAACAAAATGAAGATTAACTGTATAAACTGTACTTTAATGGTGCTTTCTTTATGTTACTGTGCAAAAAGTGACATTTTCATATCATTTCGTTTGGATGTTTTTGGGTTAGAGGTTAGCTACTGCAGGTGAATCTTCCTGTTGATAACAAATGTACAGCTTGGTCCATGTCTACGTCACAACCCTGCATCAGATATAAAACCATCTCACTCAGACATAGCAAGTCAGGAGTTGGAATTGTAGGCATTAATTGATAACATTTTCAGGTATGCATTTTATTACCTATTAGTTAGCATAGTCTTTTAATTTAATTAGCATTGTGCTAGCTATGGGACTCGCTGAGTCAGCTCCTTGAGCTTGAACTGATAAGGTTTAAACCCGCTGGGCTCCATAAAGCCTACCTTCACCTCTGATGACGACGGATAGAAATCCTTCACCTTAAAAGACAGATCTTTGGCAAAACTACCAGTGTCACTCTGGTTGCTCTTCATGTTTCAAGCTAGCTGTCACTTTCCCTGTCCTTGACCACACCCCTCATTAACTCCCTCTGCTCCTCCTCCCCACACTTGGCCACGCCCCTCAGTGTCTCTTAGCACGGCCCACTTTGGTGGAATTTCGGGTTTAGTTCCATGTTAAGAAACATGTAAAGAAGTATTACATTTAAGCGAAATAAAATTTCAGATTTAATACCCAATTACATTATTTTTACATTACTAACATTCTATTCACTGTGGAACTGACATGTAAACGAAGCAACAAAAAATTGTTGGGGTGTATCAGACTGACGACTTTATTCCAGGTGTTCCCTAGGTCATGCCTCGCTGGGTAGTAAACCATATTGCTGCTATTAAATCCGCCACTGACATAAAGAGACTTATGGCCCTTTTCCACTAGCACCTCTAAAGCGTGGCTCGATTCGGCTCATTTACAGTTCTGGTGGTTTTCCATTACAAGTTTAGTGAGTGTGGTCGACATATAGTGGTCGACCCCAGAGTCCGAAACGTAGTGCAGCGAGATCTATATGCTGCACAAACGCAACAGTGAAGGAGGCAATGTTGAGCAGTCTTCTCAGTCTGGGGCTTTTTTTTGACTCAAAAAAGAAAAGAACCAGAGAAGTCTGTGGGCAGAGAAGTAAAGGAGAGTGAGAGTCACTTTTGTGATGCAACACCCTAGCCAAGCAGTGACCGACACTCTTCTGATGTCACATTTTAAGCCCCACTTTGCACACTTGGAACCCCAACAAAAAAAATCTAAAAACAGAGACTAGCACTATGTAGCCAATACTAGTGGAAAACCCTTATAATCATCTAGAACGTTTGGAAAAGGGCCATCATGAAGCATTAGAACTGTCTCCAAAATTTAATCTTGGAATGATGATGGTCCCAAAAAAGTGGGTCATAGTTGTAAGTCAGACAACCACTTTTCTATTTAAAGTTTTCCAAACTCACTTTACAATCAAAATCCACCATAAAGTTGCTTGTCTAATGTAGCTTTTACAAATATCAAATAATCAGCTCGATCCTTGTGTCTTTTGTGATGTCATCAAACCAAAAATAAAAATCCAAACTGAATGACTATTTTCTTTTTGCCACAGTCTACTTTTATTTTTTGTGAAATCTTGCAGTGGGAATCTATATTTGATTAACAAACTGTGTTTGTATTGCCAGGAATGATAAAAAATACACACCTGGATGGTAGTTTTAAGAATTTCTAGCATCACAGTGCTGGCACAATAATGTGTGAAGACTCATATGACCCGAAGTCATGTTGACGTGCATAAATCTCCACAGCCACAAGCCTAAACAAAAGTTTAATGTATTTTTCAAGCATGCCTCAGTTCTTACTGCATCTACCTCTTGTTCTAATAGACTTCACCACAGCTTTTCCAGTAATTTTTACTTCGTAAAGATTTATGTCTGCCTGAAAGGTGGACAGATCCAATGTTAGCTTTCACACTCTGATTAGTAAAGGCAGTTCGCTAAATCATGTGGAGTGAAAAGAAAGCTTGCATCAAGGCCAGCAGTGAGCCAAGGGCAAATACTGAAAGCATGGCATTTTTAGGCAAGCCCTGGAAGAAGATTGTGAAATTCTACTGTTGAAACATCTTAAACATCTGCAAATTTTAAGCATATTTTTCCTGCTAGAAATGCTTTGATTGTTGGAATGTCAACAATGTCAAGAGCACATATTGTAAATCAGTTGCTAATCAGAATATACAGTGCCTTGGAAAAGTATTTGTACTTGAACTTTTTCCACATTTTTCAAATTACAAAGGCAACTCTGAATGTACTTATTGGGATTTATGCTATGTAACCAAACAGTTGAGAATCATTGTGAAGTAAAAAGAAAATAATACATGGTCTTTCTCTACAAATAAAAATCTGAAAATATTCTAAACAGATGCCTTTATTTTGATAGTTACGAATAAAATCAATAGGCTTCAGAAATTCTCTAAATAGTAAGCAGATTTCATCTTTGTGTAATTTAATCTCAGAATAAATCCAGCTGTTCATTGAAGGCTTCAGAGGTCTGTAAGAGTTGACAAACAGCATCATGAAGAAAACAACATGCCAACCTCCTAGCATCTCACAGAGGTCTGTTCAATGAATCATAAGACAATATAGAGCACAACAGCGTACTAAAATATGAATGTTCACCTAAGCTGACCAAAGAGAGCATTAAAGCAGCCAAGATGGCCGTGATAACTCTGGAGGAGCTGCAAAGACCAACAGGTATAGGAGAATCTGTCAACAGGACAAATACAAGCATTACGCTTTACAAATTTAATGGAAGAGCAGCAAGGAGAAAGACATTCTTAAAAATAAAAAACAATAAGTCGCACAGCAAGTATGCGGAAAATGTTGGTTTGGTGAACTGAAACTAAAAATATATTTGATCTAAATGTGGCTAAAAACTAACACCCTAAACACACCGCATCCACTGTGGAAAATGGTGGTGGCAGCATCATGCTGTGGAGTTGCATTGTTTCAGCAGAGACAGGGAAGGTGGTTAGAGTTGAAGTGAATATGGATGGAGCTACATGCAGAATAATACTGGAAGTTAACCTGGTTTAGATTAAGGCATATTAATGAGTTAGAATGGCCTAGTCAAAGTTCAGAGCTTAATCCGTTTTAGAATATGTGGCAAATGAATCCAAAAATATGTCTTTCTTTTAAATATTTTACATGTAAAATGTACAAAACATGTTTCATTTTCCTTCCTTTTCACAATTACACATGATCTTGTGCTGATTCTATCCTATGCAAAATAGCACTGCAGTTTGTGGGTTTAATCAGACAAAATGCAAAAAAAAAGAAAAAAAAACTAAGAAAGGTGAATATATCCACAAGTCATGGTAAGGCCAAATATCCATGGCACTACCAGGATGGATGTCCATCTAAATGAAACTCCTGCTAACCAGATTAACAGATTTAACATTCGCTTTATTTTCATGTGATCAAGGAAATATTCCTGTTGGTGTCAAAGGGTAACTGTGGCCAGGTGTCTCTCTTCTAGAAGGTAATCTGTGAACTAGATCAGTGGCCAGCACTGTGCACTCACCCACCCACACACACATTTATATGAGGGGTGGGAAACCCCCTCTGCCCCTGTCGTTAGTGATTTGTGCGAACCAATTACACAGGTCACTCAAAGGGTCACAATCAAAGAAGCACCGTTGGAAACCGTGGTATTACATAGTAAGGAGCGAATCAATCAGTAACTATGTAATGCTTCACCATCCCAGTTTATAGCTGTTTATGAGGGTGTTGCACTGTGTAGATGTATATGTTTGCACTAGATAAGCTGAAAGATAATTTTTTTGTAGTTTTTCTATAAGACTGTACAACCTCTACTTTGCTTTGTGTTTTCACCTAAACTGGAAAGCATCAGGGTTTATCTTATCTGCAGAAGCATCAGCGACACAGGGATGCACACCAGCCAGGGCTTGGATTTTTATCTAATGCAGAGGCCGTGATACAACTTGTATTCCTTCACAAGGAGGGAGAGTATCTAGGTGTTACTTCCACGCTCTTAAATCACTGCCGTCAATATTCAAATGTCACGTTTCCTGTAGTTGAACTTCAAGATGAAAGATACCACTTCCTGGCCTCAGCCACTGAGCTGATAGACATCTCAGGTTACAGGCCTCATTGAAATGCTCTCTTTGGATAATTAGGGTTAATTGGAAAAGTTTTTAACCCTTGGGTAAGTTTCTTTTTTCTCTCGCTTTCACTTATTCTCCTTGATGGGAAAAGCTGAAATTGAGTCTAGACGCTATGGACAGTTTGGGGAGGGGGTTGTGTCAGAAATCTGCCTTCAGTGCCCCCACGACCTGCCCAGAGTTGATGCTGCTAGGGAAGATGATGGGGGTGGGGGAGAGCTGTGGTGAGAGGAGGGGGAAAATGTATACAGACTATACAGTGCTTAGCAAGACCTTTTCTCCTTTTGTCACATTATACAACTCTAAACTTTGATATACCTTAATGGCCTTTTATTTGGAAGACCAAATATCTGCGGGTCTATGTATGTTTCCGGTTGTTGTTTTGGTGGAAGTTGCCGACTCTTTGACATCTTCTAACAGGATTCCTTCCAGGAGGAATCCTTCCAGGATTGATAGGATTTATAGGTAGACTGATAGGTAGGCAACCTATCAGTTGCCTACCTATCAGTAGGCAACTGATAGGTAGTTGCCTACCTATCAACTCTGACCAGCTTCCCTTCTGTAGAAACACACATTTATACCAGTTGTTTGAATTATATCTATTAACATCTGCAATTTCAAGTGGTGCAGTGGTCCTAGGTTCCAAGTCCAGTGTGGGCTCTTTTTTCTTTGAGTTACCATATTTCCTACATGCATGGTGGGTTGTCTCTGGGTACTTCACTTTCCTCCTACAATCCAAAAACACTTCTGTTTGGTCATTAGTCTCTTTAAATTGCTTTGTAATGGCTTAGTGACTTATTCAGGGTTTACTTTACTTCTTGCCCTTTAACCAATTATGTATTTTTTGTTTGATATTTGATTATTTGCAATATTGTTATGTCAGTATTTTAAAAATTATGCTTCTTGCAATTCCTTTTTTTACCTCAAGTATTTCCTCATTATCATCAGTCCTTCAAACCAACCTTAGAGCTGATAACTGCACATTTTTGCCTTGTTTGGCATATTAAGTCTCTAAAGGATCTCTGCAGGTCCTTCAGGGGTACTGCAGGTTTATTAGTTGCTTATCTGATTAATGCTGTCAGTTTAGATGGAAGGCCGTGTCTTGGCAAACTAGAACAGAGCTTGGAGAGTCGTGGAAAGAAATCTAAAGATGACACACTTTTTAGATTTTGGGGGAGAAAATCTAAAAGTTTTGGGGGAGAAAATGAGGGAGAAAACAAAATCACAATTTGTTTCTTCATCTCCAGAGCTATGCACAATTTTGTCTTGGTTTATCAAATAAATAAAACATTTACAGGGTAGGTACCCTTTTGGCAACACGTTATAAATTTGTTCTTCCCTTTTACAATGATAAATCCAAACTAGTGGTACACAACTGCAAAAAGAACTGAAAAAAACTGGATCTCTTCTGTTTAACCATAACAACTCCCATTTATCATGCAGCATGTCTGCTGCTCCTTATGAGCACGGTGTGTTGTCCTCATGGAGCACAGACCTGGTTTCTCCTCCGAGGCCATGGTGCTAATCTCCTGCAGCCTTAATGTGATTATGGTAATGATCACAGAAATGACCCTTGGGCTTTTGGGGGGCGATCCATGGCTCATACATCCTCACACATGGGTCTACTGTGACTTCCAGATGAGAACAGCAGACTGAGCCGGTCCTGGTGGCCCCTCTCTCCTGTTCTTGTGTCCTCTCTCTGCTTGGATGAGATAAGTGAATGACCAAATACATTCCAGACCAGGGACACAAAACCTGAAAGGCTATGAGAGGGAGAAAGAGATGGATACCTTTTGTTGTCTGACAATCAATGCCGTATTCCAATCCAATTACCTCAGTCTTTTGCAACCCCTTCTGTTGCAGAGCATGGCATTGAAGCCTGCTGGAGTTCAGACTTCAACAAGAATGTGGTGGATTAGGTGCTTAGTGTGCTCCCTTCCCCCTACTTTTTATTAAAATCCATGACATATGCTCCCATGAAATGATTTATAACAGCTACTATCTTTTTAACATTTAACATTCAGTCACCAAAGTCAAGGAAGAGGTTAATTTCCTCTTTCATCCATAGCAAACAAAAGGATCCTGTGTTGTTTCAATAGTCAACAGAGAAATACAAGTAAGCAACATGACTGTGCATTTACCCTTCAGCATTACATTAAGGAGGAAATGACGTGTACATGAGGTGCTCTTCAGTCACGTTTTGGAGCCATGAAGCCTACTCGACCACAGTCAGTCTCGTGAAACACCTCTGCAGGCTCTTTTCTTTCTTCAAGCAGAGGCTGATGACTGTAGAAATGAAAACAATGTTTCATTTTGTTTTGTTGCTAATATTTTACTACTGCTACACATAGATGTCAGCTTTCAGAACTGTGAGAATAAAGAGAAAAACCAAAAGGATGAGAACATGTTCCATAATATATAATTAAACATGATCAAAGATACAGTCAGAAGGTTTCATACACTTACCATGGACCTAATGTCATTAGTTTAGACTGAAACACTCATGTACAACTTCAGGAAGTGAACAGCATTTTTTTCTAATCCACATCCGGTCAAATATATTCATATAGAATCAAATATATGCATGCAACCCTGTAAATATCAGAAAAAAGTCCTTAAGCAAGTTGCAGAGAAGCTGGAAAATAGGGCTGGAGGTTTGATCCCCATTATTGGCAGAGCTGAGCTGAAGTAAAGCTGAAGAATTTCATTATTCCATCTTGTGCATTTCACTAGTACAACAAGCAGCTAAATACACTATGAGCATGATACTTCTATTACTATGCTTGATAGCTGGAACAGTGTTCTTAGATCTGAAAGTCTCACCCCAACTCCTCCAAACATCCTTTTGTCATCGTGGCCAAACAGCTCATTCTTTGCCTTATCTGGCCATGAAACATTTTCTCACAAGGAGTTCAGTTTCTTTGGGTGGGTAGCTGCAGATTTCAGTCATGCTTGAAAATGCTGGCAGCCTCTCAGTCCATGGTTATATACAGTGGGCAGTGGCACTGCTCTTCAAGTAGTTTACATTTGGGAGGTTCCTGGGTTGTTCTTGAACATCTTAACCGATTACCTTTCCCTCTCAGGGGAGCAGTTTGGGTTAGCTGATGGAAACTTGGACACTAATGGTTCTTTCAGTAGGACAAGGATCCAAAAAACACATCAGAACTGGTTTGGGGATGAATTAAGCAGGCTTTCATAAATCTGGAATGACCCCCATCTCAACCCTGTTGAGAATTTATAGACTATGTCTAAAAACTGAGTCCATGCAGGGAGACCCAACCAATTTAAATAAACTCCACCAAGATGAGCAGTCAAACATCCATCCAGAGCTATAACAGAAGCCTGTTGATGGTCACAAATATAATGCAGTGTCTCTGCAATATGTTAACAGACATTTACCCAAACATTAGTGGAGATTTACCTCCACTAATGTTTGGGTAAATCCATGTATATCCATGTACATGTAAATCCATGTACATCCATGAGAAAGATTAGAGACAGCCATGAGAAAGTTGAACACTCAATTCTAAAAATACAAACTACTTGAAGTTGTTTGCTACATAACCATCTGACCCTTTACACAAAAAACATTGTGTAAAGTCCAAAATTAGAATGGGAATAATATAAACGTCCGACCAGGTCTGTACATCAACGTTTATTTTGAGAAACAAAATTAGTATATTCTAACTTTCAGGCATTCAAGACACAAAATACTTTATCATATATGTTCATCAGGAAGGTCAACTATGTCATAGGTCAGCGGTCCCCAACCTTTTTAGTCGGTCGGACCGGTCAGCCCTTCGCAATTTAGCTGCGGACCGGGGGTGGGGTGGGGGGTGGGGTGTTCAGATGAACCATTTCTGTTAATCTATAGCTTTAAGTAGCTATACAGTATTATTTCTCTTATGTTGTAAAGTTACTGAACAGCCTCTTATTCTTATCTTCACATATTTCTTACTTTTGTGTAAACCTGCATGCTCCCACTTAATTTTGATTTGATTCTGTTACACCTGAATTTTTCTATTCTGTTCTATAAAGCCCTGCACTTATTTAATGAAATGGGTGTAATAGGTATCTATTTGGCTCTCTCTTAGTTTAAGAAACTCGGCTTCTGCCTGAATTTACAGGGTTCCCACCTCACTTACAGTAAAAATAAGGTGGAGCGTAGGCATTAATGTATTAAGAGTTTTAAGGAGATTACGACAAATACCGGGCAGGAGTAAATGTAGGAAGTGATGAAGCACATCTGAGTGGGCGATTAGAGCTCAGAGAGGTTCCCTTTTGTCATTTGGGGTGTTTTTCCTTTTAAATATACACCACTGTTTACATGGTGTGTTTATGGGAGCTGCTCTTACAAAATGTGTTACAGATGGTATCAGCATTTTGCACTCAGATAAATGTCCCCCCTCCCCTTTCTTAAAGCAGGGCTGCATGCAGTTCAAAAGCCTCTTCTGTGAGGTGATGGTATTTGGATGTCTGAGTGAATATGCGGTGAGCACCTCGGTGTGGTGGGAGCCTAGCTGCCATGTGGAGGTTGAGTAAAAAAGAGGGATTACATGTTGAGGGGTTTGGTTTTGATTTTCATTGGTTCAAACTGTGCCTAATTGCTGTGGTGATTCTGTGGGCGACTCATTTATGTCATGTTTATTCGAAGTGTCTTTAGTCTTTTCCCCCATGCTAAAGTGGTACAACATATGTCAGCGGGACGGGGAGTGGAGTGAGGAGAAATGACGGCAGAAGGATTTAGATGGTTACCTGCAAGCATGAATATCAACAGCGTCATAACAAGGCTACAGGATCAGCTCTCTGCACAGGCACACGTGTTAGGTTAAGACCCTGTGAATGGATCATCAGTGTGTTGTGTGCTGTCCCCTCACATCCTTAATGGCCAGGGGTGTTTGATCCTCTGAGGGGCGGGAAGATAGATTATCCTGTCTTAGGCTATAGCTGCATTTCCACCTGGTCTACAGTATCAAGTCTCATACAGCTGAGCTGACCCTTGTGATTAGGCCAAATGTGTGTGCAGGAAGGCTCCTTTCACCGGGGATTCATATCCAGAGCCTGCGTCAGAGCCAAAACCTCCTATTGCATTTTAGTGGGAATTTATGTGATATACCAAAGTGGTGCCTAATTGTAAAGTGGGTCGAAAGAAGGAAAAAATAACTGAAAAGTGATGTCCATTTGTATTCAGCCATCCTGAATCAGTACTTTGTAGAACTTGTACATTTCTAGAGGAACATTGTTGCCTGTTCTTTTTTGCACAAACCTTTAGGTTCAATGATGGGGAGTGTAAGAGCATGAGTTTTCAAGTCTTGTTACAGATTCTCAACTGGATTTAGGTCTTGACTTTGATTGGACCATTCTAGATTGTGAATATACAGTACTTTGATCTAGCTCTGGCTATTGATGTATGAAATATCTATTAGTACATCAGATTGTGTGCTTGGTTTTATGTTTAGAGTTTTAACTCTGCTCTGCTGTAACCCCAGTCTCAAGTCTTTCGTTGCCTGTTTAGGTTGATCAATCTTCCCCGCCTCTCGCTCGTTGATAGCTGGCGATAGGCACCAGCACCCTTTCTGACCCCAATGGGATAAGGGTGTAAGAAAATAGATGGATGGACGGTGCAAGTGGGAAATAATGGAAGAATGGGTGACTTGTGTCGCTCTACACGACTTAAGGTAAAAATTAAACTGAATTTATTGCATTTTTGACAGCAGCTTTCTTGTCAGGTAACCAAGAACTAGTAGCCAATTACTTGTACTGTTTTTTATTTCGGAATATTAAAGTAATGGGGGGGTTCAAATGCATGAATCTGCAATTCAGATTTTTTGATAAAAATTATTTTGCTAAAACATCATAATATGCATAATACCCCTTTTATTTCCAGTACATCAAATTCCAAGAAAATGCGTTAAAGTTTGTGGTTGTGATATGTAAAATGTGAAAAACTTTCAGTGCTGTGAATATTTTTCCAAGGCACTTTGTGATTAAATCAAGAAGACACCAGAATTCAGGGGAATGTTTGCAGCTTCATTATTGATCATGGTGACAGTTCCTCAAGTGGGTGGAGGGAAACTATTGAAGCAAGAAGATTAGATCCACTGTTCATCACACTAACCGAGGTGGTCTCCTCAAGTTAGAAGGGTTTGCGTGTCCTCAGGATCAGTGAGTCAGAACAGTGCTCTCTTCAAACAGGATATTGGGCCTCGCTTGAGGTGAGTGCACCTAATTACCTGAACTTCCTATCTGGAGGAGGTGACACTGATAAAACTCTTCCTCTCTGTTGTCCCGGTTGTTGTCAGTCATGTTGCACTTTGGATGATGAGGGTGAGAAATCCCCGGGATTCTGAAACCAGCAACTTTTACTAAAAAAAAAAAGGAAAGAAAAATGGCCTACAGGCCTGCCAAGAGGAATATAAGCTCCATCAGAACGACATCCGTTGCCAGCCTTGAGGGGAAAATATTGATGCTGGCAGTCTCTTGACGTCCTTTGCACCATGACGTAGCGGTTTTTCCATGACACATTTGATGATTGTTTCCAAATGGGCCTGTCAGTTTCAATATAGATGACCCCTTCGCTTCACTTTCTTCTAGAGCAAACTAAATCCACAGGCTCATACATATTAGCAGGCACACTCCAGGAATAACTCTTGAAGAAGAACAGGCAGTCACAAGCTGATATCAGTTTTGATATTCAGTCTTCTCATTCCTGACTGAAAGAGACCGAGTCTGTTTTTGTAAGCCTGTAGATGGAAAGCCGGCCGCAATGTTATTTCCAGGAAACTGGATGTAAATCCATGAAATGGCATTACACCCCAGCATGTGGCATGTCAGGGAGCACACGGACCAACCACAGAGACGCAGGGGATCTGCAAAAATGTTGCTCAGTTTATTTACACAAAACATAAAAAATATCAAGGGAATGCAATAAATTTGAGCTCATAAAAGGAGGTCAACAAAGCAAACTTAACACAGGAAACTTGAACACAAACTGACTGGAAACGTATGGAGCGACTGAGTTCCAAGCAAAAATAATAAACTAACAAGCTAATTAAAAACAAATTGTACAGAGTAACACAAGTTAGTAAGCAATAGGAAAGATAATATACATTAAGTATAATAGAAAAGCAAACTTCAAATCCTTACAATGTCTGAAGAGATCCAGATGACACAAACCAATATCAGCAACAGGAAGATCTGATCCAAGTGGGACAGTTTCTATTAACATAGTAACAAACGATCGGCAGATGTAAATTAACTCAACCCAAATTACCACATTTTTACTGTGTTACATAACTGTTAAATATTTATACGTGCATTCCAAATAGTCAAAAACAGCTAAAACAATTGTAAAAGTGTCTTACAGGGGACATGCTCCTATTAGTGTGAGACATTAACTTCAAAGGTCTTTTCCACTTTGAACATGAATATCCTTTACAATTCAGCTGGAAAACAAACAAATCTCATTAGGAAACATGTAACAAAGGTGACATAATTTGATTGCATAAATGCACTTTGGTTTCTCTTTCGACATCCAGGCTTCATGATTTCAACTCCTGCTATAAATTCTTTTAAATCTGAGGAACCTGAAATATGATTGATATAGTATGGAGATTTGGTCCCCACCTTCTGACTGCTACCTTTGAAGACTGAAATTCTTTTGATCCTTTGTAACCATGGCTCCATGGTAACGATGGAGAGGAACAAATTTAAGAAAAAGACTGAATGGTACAACTAAATTAAAAGTTTCTTTAACAAAGTATTTAAAGGTCTGCACATTTATAGGTCAGAATAAAAGTGGAAAAGGTTGTGAAGTGATTTATTGTAGTTTTATTTTATCACACGGATGTCCACATATTTTATATGTTCTTACATACTTTAAGGTAATTCTAAAAAAATAGAGATTTTGTTTAATTTTACATTTTTAGTATCAGGTTCTGCTGTATAGTTATACTAAAATACACAGAGGCTTTACTTTAATACAAAAAGGGGGAAAAGTCATGATGTTTCCTCAAATACAATTAGATACAATAAAATACTTCAAAAGAAGATCAGGTATATATATAACAATAAACCCTTCTCTAATTATATTTAATCCCTGGTTTAGGCCCAGTGCCAGCATGAGGCGTGTCAGTGTAATGACTGTTGCCTAACATATTATGGACAGTGTGGAGTTTGTTTACAGACCTTAGTCGGGTCGGAGGCATGCGAGCGGTCACCTTCCAGAGCATAACGTGGAAATATGTGGGAACTGCTCCGTTAATGAGTACAGCTGAATATTTGAAGGGTCTGCTTCACTGGAGCATATCAACTACCTGTTAATGTTAAACTAATGAGCTGTTCTCTAGGGTTGTCACTTTAAGGCTTTTGTAAACACACTTGGTAAATCACAATACAAAAAGGCGTAAATGTGCTTGGTGGCACAGAATAGTTCACAGCAGCAATATTTTTAGATACTTTAACACTCATTTGATGTCATTTGAAAAAGTTAGTTTCTGTTTAATTCAGAATAATAATTGTGTGGTGGAAAAAAAAATACTGAAAACTGAACAATGAGTAGATGGGGGTCCACTGTAACTATGATTAATAAAAGCTAATATTTCTTAATTAATATGATGAGGTTTATGATGTACATTAAAATAAAGGAAATTTACTTAAGATTTTTTTTCCCTTTTCAACAGAAAGACAGGAGCTAAACATTACCATGGTAGGTCAACAGGCTGGCAGTGAATGGAAGTTTGAGCCTGGCTTAAAAAGCTGATTACTTGATCAGGAGAGAATCAGCTGCAGGTATATAGAGCAGAACTAAGGAGGAAATTGCTGGCTGATTAGACTAAAGGCTATTCACACAGCAAGTAAATACACTGTTTTGTCCATATGCGATCTATATATCTGGCCTTTTCACAGCTGTCCGATTTTGATCTTTTCACCCCCTCAAAAAAAAAAGAAAAAAGAAAAGAAATCCGATACATACCTCTTCCATATCAGCTCTTTGAACGGTCATGTGCATTGGCTTCTTTATCATTAAGGTGAGACATAAACACCACAATTCTGCACCAGAAACAGTCAGGGGCAGTAAATCAGAATGCAAACAATTGCTGAAAATTATAATTATGCAATTAAGGAAGAAGTTTCTGCATTACATCTTAATCCCACCACTTCTGACTCTGTCTACATACTTTCCTAGAGAAACTGCAATCAATACTCCACGGTCTATAAATTGTCCTTTCATTTTAGTAGCTTCCTTCTTATTTTTATGATCTTGTGAGGATGGACCTTACCAAGCTCTGCCCACAACCGACCTAGTGGCCGCAAGTCTCACAAACAAAGCCTCACAGCGCCTTGTTTCTATGTAAATGTGGCGTATTCCACTTTGACTGATTCTCTGCAGTGTATTTCTGACTCGATTAGTGCATAATTTCTACCAGATTTTCACAATTTATCAGCTACTACAATGGACAGAGGAACTAAGAAGTTCATGTCATCTTTTTTGGATGAGATCAAGGTGTTTGAGCCACGCGATGCCTCCAACATTGTGCATGTCACTTTCGCTCGATGAGGAAAACTGCAGATCCACACACCCTCTACATCAATATAGCTGCGGACAAGATCACTGATGCCTATTGTTCTTGCAAGGCTGGGTAAGTCGGGCATTCATCGTTTTGTAGGTTACTTTCGAAATCAGTCGGTGATTCCTGTGGTTTGTTGGCAAATGTTTGAGTGTGCCTAGGCCTGATACACTGTACTTGGTGCTAGAGTGGCTAACACGAGTAACAGTTTAGTCCAAAGCCTTTACTGCTAAAATAAAATCTTTAGTGTATGTCAGATACAGTACACATTGCATATTGATCTGTTTAGCTAACGTAAGACTGTGTAGCAGACAGGCTTCAAGGTGTAGAAGTTGCATCATTCCTGCCATTATGCTGTACTTAGCTAAAGGGAAGCTAAGTGTGTTTGTGAGAGGGCTACGCACGTGGTAGCCACGCTACCACGTAGAATGGGCATCAGCCAATGAAAAGCGGGCCCTGTGGTAAGGTCCATACCGTCGGCTTCCGTTGCTTTACAAACTTTAAAATCGATCCATCAACGGCTCTATCCAGTATTACTTCCGTAAACAATGCGTGACGTCAATGTTCTTCTTCTGCGCATGTGGAGATGTAAACCCTTCACACAGAAGTCTCAATGCGGTCGGGTTTCATTAGTACAACTGAGTAATAGGGCCATTCTAAGAAAATAATATAATACAATTATTAGAATAAAGTCATAAAATTACAAGAATAAACTTGTAAAAGAATAAAGTCATATTTTCGGGCTGTTCTGATAATATTGGGAGTTTATTCTCATAATACTATGACTTTATTCTCAAAACATGAGTTTATTCTGGTATTACTATGACTGTTATTTTTAAATATAACTTTATTCTCATAATTTTATAATTAAATTTTTTTCTTTGAAGGGTCTGCTTCACTGGAGAACATCTATGTCCCTAATACGCTGTTGTAAATTAGTAGCTTGAACGACCAGCCAATAATTAATTAATTAATTAAATAAATTTAATTTTATTAAATAAAAGCAAAACAAATCTGAATTTATTTCAGAAAAAAAATTGGTAATGACCATCAAGACTTGCTGTGTGAACATATAGCGTGGATCTCACCTGGTGGGAGGAGGAAATGAACAGAGAGAAAAACAAGCTGGGAGGGGAAAAAAGTGGCGATAAGAAGGAAGTTGGAAGAGAGTACATTTTTTATTCTACATGATAAAAAGTAAACAGGTGATATGTTGAAAGTAAGCATAGTGTGCTAAACTATCCATACCCCAATGTGCAACAACAATCTGATGTATAACTAGAAGTAGTTAGAGTTAAACTGAAGAGATGAAGTTTTTCAAGGCTCTTTACAATGCACTAATTGTTGTAAACAGAAAAAACCCAGAGAAGAGAATTTAAAGTAATTTCAACATTTTTGCATTCTGTTTCATTGCAAGCTACAGTGTATTTTATTGGGAATCAGCATTCTAGATTAAAACCACGTGGCCAGTAATTGTAGAAGGAAAATGATGAATGTTTTTTTTTTTTTATTTGCAAATAAAATCCTGAAAATCAAGGCATGCACTTCTATTTGTCCCCCTTTGCTCTGATATCCTTAAATAAAATCCAGAGCACCCAGTTGTCTTCAGAAATACTTGAGCACTGCATTTCCGTGTGTTGGAATGGCCAGTCAAAGTCTTGATTGGAATTTCTTTCCCCTAGATGCTCTCCATTAAGTTTAGTGAACAACTTTCATGGGGGTAAAGTTTAGTCTCTGGGTGCGCAAAGCTGGTCATATGAAACATTATCAATAAACTAGCGTAAAGTTAAATTTTACTGGGTTTTAAGAGACAACAGGAGACTTTATTATCTTGTATTTTATTCTGTCTTGGCTTTGACTTTCAAAATGCTGTGAAGCAGTCATAAAACTGTCAATGGGGGGAGAAATGTTTCCACACACCATGATAACAAACAGCACAGAGGCAATACAAGCATGGGTGCCATAGAGACAGCACATTGTGATTACACTGTTGTTCCTTTTTTGATAGCCTGGATTACTGGCTTGTTCTCAGAATACTATCTATTTAGTTTTAATAAAGTTACAAGTAATTTCTACATGCCTGATTTTTTTCTTTGTCTTGATCTGCCAATTTCAGCTGTTTTTGCTTAGATAACTATAAATCAAGTCTCCAACTCAGTGAATCATTCACCCTTCAGTATAAATAAATACAATAAAGAGTTACCTCAAATATTCCAATAAAAATATTAGTGTGAAGTTTCATAAGCTTTCAGATAACTGAACACATTGCTTTTTAAAGAGGTTTTCTATTTACTAGACACCGTCTCTGTAGCCTGGTTTTGTGGTCAACCCATACAAAATGGGCTCCAACTTTAAAATGAAATGGCTTAATGGTTAACAAATTAAACAGAACTCAATAAAGAGTGATTACGAAGCTAAAACGCAGAACTTATGCCTTTACCTGAAGCAGCTTTTATGTTTGATGGCAAAATAACAATGCTTGCCTGGACATGGCTGTTTTTTATGGAACAGCAGAGAGGCAGAGTTGCTTCATTGATATATTGCACATGCTGTCACACATCGCCTTGGAAAGGTATTTATACCCCTTGAACTTGTCAAGATTTTGTCACGTCACCACCACAAATCTCAGTGTTTTGTGCCTCAATTTTATGTTGCAGTCCAACACAAAGCAGCACATAATACATGAAAGGAAAAAAGGCCCAAAGATTTTCAAAATGCAATAACTAAGAACCACTTTGTGACTCTTTTTCTTTGATGTCTTTGTCCCCTCTTGTTTGCAAAATAGTTCAAAAATAGTGCAAAGAGAGCATTTGTAGACATCAATTTCTGCATCAATGCAAGAGATTCTCAATTGGATTTGGTTCTGTACTTTGACTAGGCTATCCTAACACACGAAAGGATATACTTTGATTTAAACCGTTTCACTGTAGCTCTAGCAGCATGTTTAGGGTCTTGCTCGGATGTGAACCTTCACCCTTCAAGTCTTTTGCACCCTCTAACAGATTTTCTTCTTGTGTGTAGCGCCATCTAATACTGAAGTAAAGCATCCCACAGTATGATGCTGCCAAAACTGTGTTTTAATGTAGGGCTTATGCCAGAGTTCAAATGGGACTTCCATTTGCTTTCTGTCAACACTGGCTTTCTTCTTGACAGATTTGTTGAGTTAACATTTAATAATTTCCTTGTCAACAGATTGCCCCACCTGAGCGGTGGACCGCTGCATCACCTCCAGAGTTACCATGAGCTTTTCGGGTTTTTGTTTGAATGTGTGTTCTTTTGGGTTTGCCGATGCGCCAAGGTCATTCAACACTTACACTTTACTTATTTGTGACATCAGAGGTAATTGATTGCGGTACATTTTATTTTGCAGTATCAAAGTAAAAGGGGCTAAACATAAAGGTATGACAAGCTTAAATATTTTAAGTATACATATTTCTTTCCACTTCACAATTGTACATTCATCATTAGTCTATTATATGAAATCCTGATAAAAAAACATTGAAGCTTTAAATTCTAGCATAAAATGCAGAATAAATTTGCTATGCACAGAAATATATAAATGGTGACATTAATGCGCCTTTCTGCATGCGTCCTGCACGCTGGCAGAAGCAGACAGTGTTTTGACACGAGGCTGCCTGTCTGTCACCGGCCAAGTCGGTTCGCGCTGAGTGAGAGCAAAGCGCTGGCAGGCCTCACAGGATCCACGAATCAAGGCCGCCGCAGTAGAAGGGGCCCAGCGTTTTCTTAATTCACTGACAGACGCCGCTAACTCTGTTTACGACAGCTAAACAAAAGCAGCCTGGAAGCTATAGACTCACCGCCTTGTTTTAATTAATTTTATTTGATAATGTTTTTCATTCTGCCCCAATCAGAGTCCCTGAATGCATTTTAATGTGGTGCGCTAATGCATGAGAGTCTCAACTCCCCTCGGTGCGTTATACGTTTTGTAAATCAGGGAGAAAAAGAGGAGATCTTTTGTGTCAGCACATCTGACATTCCTTTGTGTGCAGTTAAAGGCTTGTCTTGTGAAATCATGCTTCAATGCCGTTGTGGAGACGTGGTTTGTGCACATTCATTATGAGGGGCTTGTGAGTGACATAATGTTAGCGCTTAAGGTTGAAAGCAAGGGGCTGTGCTTATTAACAGGCTCATAACGAACCCCAGTTTGTCTTGGTGATACATAATGCGTGTCTGTTGAAAGTTACTGGATGCTACAAGCAGGTTTGCTTTAGAAACACATCAAAAAGTTCATATTAATTCTGGCTCACTTAAGATAGAATGCATTCAAGTTGCCCAGTAATCATAACGCTCCACTGATCTAAAGCCCATTGTCACACGGCCACTTGAAGAAGTCTTTTGTGTAACAGAAGAATGCCAGCGTGACCCCCGGCAGCGCCGACCAAGGCCAGGCAGACGTTTCTTTGGCCCAGCCGTCCACTCCTCTCAGCAGCTCGGAGTAAGATTTCAAGGTCCGAGTGGCCATGAGTGTTGCTGAGAGATAGGCAGAGAGAAAAGATCCCTAACCCAATAGCTTTGATGATTGAAACAAAACACGGAGCCCCTGCAGACCACCGCCTGCAGACATGGGACCGAGTGTGCTGTCATGCCTATTTGCCAGTGGCATCACTCAAAATCTGAACGCATTTGTTTTTTTTTTATTGCTTCAGTGAATACACCGGTGTTCACTTCAATGGGTGTTTTTTGATTATTTTTTTTTTTTTTTTGATTATTATTCTCTTTATTCATTTCATTCAATACAAATAAAAAAAATTTTTAATACAAAGAAAAAATAAAATAATTTTAAAAAATGAAATGAAAGGTAGCAGAAAGAAGAAAATAATCTTATAATATCTGCCCCTTTTTCTCAACTATGGATCAAAACAACAAAAAACAAACAAACAAAACAAAAAAAAAAAAAAAAAACTAAAATTTTTTTGATTTGTCTTATGTGACAAAAAAAAAGAAAACAAAGGAAGAACAAAGAAACAAGGTCAATCATCAATCTCAACTGAACAATACTATACTTTGACTTTATACTATTTCATACTTCTTCAAAAAAACAATCTTTAACATTCTTTTAAACATGTGTAATGATTTAGCATTTTTAACATCGTTTTGCAGGTCGTTCCACAGTTTGACTCCTTGTATCGAAGTGTTGATCAGAAACTCGCTCAAAAATGCCCAACACTTGCAGAAGCTGCTTTGCTTTCTGATGAGGAAAATGAGTACACAACCAGAAATGACCATCATTTTTGGAGGTCAAAGGTGGGGTCCTACCTCTTAGAACTTACACAAAATAAAACCTTCTTTTCATGAATTAATTGGGAATCATCTCTGATCCTCCAAATGCATCACTACACTTCTAACAGACATGTACATTGTGGAGACAACAGAACAGCTTTATGGTCTAACAAAGTTTTAATTTATCCTATTCATTGCTGTGCAGTGGGTCCTACAGGGAGGTGGAACAAAGTCAGTAAAAATGTGTCTCTTTATTGGATTTGGAATCCCATTACATCATTTAAAGGGCAAGGCAAGTTTATATAGTTACATTCATTGGCACCCCCGGTAAAGAAGTGTTAAAAAGTCTTAATATAAATCTAAAAGAGAAAAATTCAGCCTTTATTGTGAGCACATTTTATTCATCCATTGCCTATGGTCGTTTTTGCACAATCTCCATAAATAATTTGGAGAGATTTTCCAGATTGTCATAGGTCCTCTGTTTTTCTCTCCTCTCTTCAGCTCACCCCAGTTTCTTTAAGCATTTAGCATGGGGACTGAGATTTTTATTTAAGACTGTCTGGCATTTCAGACAGTTCATGATGGCACACTTTAAAAATATTTTAAGGGCCTCTGCAGAAGAAAAAGCCTCACTGCATCAAAGATCCTCTACCATATCTAACAGTGGTTAGGTATTCTTTGTGTTTGAAATTTTTTTGTCTTATTTGACAAAAGCATGCAGTTCTGGTTAAAGTCAAAGCAAAGTTTTACAAACTCTTAACGAGTATAAATCAATAAGGGAGAAGAAACAGAAAAAGTCTGCTGTTTTTCAGCAGTATAGCTGTTGCTTATTCAAAGGTTTTTGGCCAGTGACATATTTGTTTACCCAGCACATAGATGTGGATGATGTTTTCAATACTTTGAGGTATAAATCATGTCCTGTGGGTGTGTTTCCATAAGGTGTGGTGAACAGCATTTAGCTGGTTGTGGCTATCAAGTATCCGCAATGTTGGAAAATAAAAAAAAAAAATAAACGTTTTTTTAATTTTTTCAAATGTTAGTAAGAGAATAAAAAGCATGTTTTTACCTCATTCCCATGCAGGATGACAGATAGTTGTCAAGTTGTCAAAAAAAGCGGTATATTGGCCTGGGAATGGGGAGGAGCATTTAAAAAGAGGATATCAAGAAGATATTCCCAAGGTTTTTTAGTATGACAAAAAGTTCTTGGTTTTGGCTTTTGAAATATTCAGATTCTTTCTGATTTACAAATGCAATGCAACAAATGGTTTCATTAATAAGATCCCTGTGGGGAGCCATGTGTGGGCATGTCACTGACTCATGCAAGTTTCTTTTAAAATGACAATGAGATCATTAAAAAGGATTTACACCAAGAAGAAATATCCAACCACAACATCAGATGTTTGATAAGCAGTGTTGCATGTCCCAAGAGGCTTTGCAATCCACACAGGTCAGTCAATCTCACGGGCTCACAGAATATCCGACAGGCATCATCTGCTTGGAAAAAAAGTAGTAGAATAAAATTTATTTATTTATGAAGCTGCAAGTTCCAAACAAATTTCTCAGATCCCTTTAAAAGTAGATCCAATTTCTGTCCAGAAACATATAATCAGTCAGATCAAACATAGCGACTCAAGTTCAGTTACATAACGTAAAGTAAGAACATTCCAAGTAAAACATAAAACAGAACATACAAAGAAGACAGATTTCCATATGGGCCCCTAAGCCACCCTGAGTTCATAATCCAACATGGCTGCTACACACGAGACATTATGAAACTTGTAGCCATAAACTGTCTTCTTGTGCTTCGAACAGTTTGTGTGACATTAAACCAGTTTCACACATACAGCACTGTGAATATGTTCTGTTTCTGTTTTTCTTTTTGTATTTAATGATTTAGACCATCAAAGTGATTGTAATTATCAAACAAAGATAACTTGGGTTTAAAACTATACATTTTAAAATCATATTTTCAATAATTAAGGGGGAAAAAACCTCAAACCAACCATGACCTATATGAAAATATCCTTATAACCAGGGACTTAAAAAGACTCAATGACCTGCTACAGAAGGCTGGTTCTGTTCTGAGGCCTGCTGTGAAACCTCTGCAGATGATGGTGAAAAAAGGATTCCTCTTCATGAGACTGTTCTGCAGTCGGAGGCTTCTCCAGATCTGCTGTAATATAGAATGCTACAAGTTTCTTGCAAAATCACAAAAGTTTTGAAAGGAACTTAACCGGCATTTTATTGCTGGTTTAGGCAATAAAATTGCCTTAACCGGCATTTTACACCCTTTTGTGGTAAAGAAAAAAATGCCTACAGCACCTGGATTTCAGCCATTCGGAGGTGGTCTCCCATTCAAGTACTGACCAGGCTTGACTCTGTTTAGCTTCTGTGATCAGATGAAAACAGTCTTAACCGGAATAGTTTGGCTGTAGACAACATGGGTTTTAGTGCAAGTGTACTTTATTGACTTACCTGGTTTGCTTGCTTGATTACTTGACCAACAGAAGAAATAAAACACATTGTCTTACTCTGAACAAGGCCTAGTCAAAGTCTGGACATGATTGCTGAAGTGATTTTAATCAGGTTGATCAAACTTGCAAACCCCTCAGTGTGTCAAATAATTTTGCAAATACTAAAAGACTTCTTTTTCTTCTAATTACTTCTTCACATGGGGCAGTTTAGCTTGAAACCTGCATTTTATGTTTACTCAGGTTATGTTCCCCAGATATTACAATTTGTTTGATGAATTTAAGTATTTAAATTTAACAAAAAATCAGAAATAGAAGAAATCAGTAAGCACTGTGGAAACCCCCCCTACAAAAATAAAACATAGGATGGCAGAAGGTTCCAGGTTTGTAGGATGTGTTTAAATCTGCTGGTTGCACAATCAAAGAGCAGATAGCGGCTCCCTCTCTTTTTATGACCCTTTGGAAACATGCTTGGAGTATTATGTTATCAAACCGGGAGAAAGGAGGGAGAGCACAGACAGCTGAAAAAAGGAGAAGCAAACAGCTGTGCCAGTGCAAACAGCACACAGATTATTTGCAAGAGGAAAAGTTGGACCGGCCTCACTATCATAATACCACTATTGAACACACAGCAACGATGAAGAGCTCCCATAGCTGTTTCTCTTTGCTAAAATCTTATTATGTCTGAACATTTATCAGGAGTAAACAGTTAAAATCAGTAGGGATTAGTCATTAAACCCTGATATGTCCAGAAAGCCCCTGATCTGACGGACGATGTTTTCCTCAGGTCTGTGCTTATGCTCAGAGGATGCCTCCAGACTCTACAGTTTCTCACTTGATGTGGCTGGCTGCAGTAGGAGGACCAGTGTTGATACAGCTGATCGCTGTTTTTCCAAGTAAAATATATGGCTTTGCTTGTTTTCACAGATAGCCCCATTGCTTTGCTTCAAGTTCATATTTACCTATCATGGGAAATATGTCAGAGCAGAACCAGTTTGGACTCATTACGCCGTCATATCTCACTGTTAAGCTGCTGAACAGGATCCTTCCCTTATGTTTAACTTAAAGGTAGCACAGCAATTACATACAATTATAGCTGTGTGAAATGCATACGATGAGAGGCGGCCGACTTTATGGGCTGTGTCCCGACAAATATGAGCACTTTTATGAACATGGCTCGCCTGTCGTGTTTCGGTTTGTTCTTCAGTCTGCGTTTTTTATCTTTTAAGAAATGGCACCTTTGAAAACCCTGAAGGTGTTACAGGAGTGGCTGCAGCAGCAGATAGTCATTTGAGAGTTGCGTGCAAGAGACAATACTTTGTGGAGCTGTTGCACACCCACGTCATGGAGTTCCCCTGAAGAAGATTGGATTGATATCTATCAGGAACTAAATGTCTCGCTTTATATTCTTTGCTGTAGACAAGACATGAACTTTTCTAAAATGATCCAGTAAAAGCAACCATAGTTGCACAGACTGGAAAGTATTTACGTGCAACTGTAATCCTAAAATTATTGTAATGCTATATCTTCAATATTCCTTGTGACATATTACTGTTACTCTGTCACAGTTTATTATCTACTCTCCCACCATGCAGTTTAGACACTTGAGACAATATACAGGTTAGACTTTGCAGCATTTGGTTGAAGTAATGATATTACCTCAGCGCCGCATGAAGCAATACAGTATTCCTCTCTGTCTTCGGAGGGAAGGGGAAGTCCCTGCGTCTGTGGGCCGTTTGACTGGACTGGGTGAGTAATGCAGCATGGGATTAGGTGGAGCAGCCTCACAGCAGCAAACCCTCCCTCACTCCTGATCTGTCTGGACCCACACATGTGAATGGTTGGATCGGAACGACAGCTGGCCCGCATCCCTCCATCCTCGTACAAGATATTCCACTTGTCTTAAAGCTGGACGCCGCAGATTTTTCTTTCAGCAAGACTATCACAGACAATCAGGCCCTGCCAAAGCTTACCATCCGATGATTATTTTTAGTTGTAATCAGGAAACATAAATCACAAAGCCCATAAAAATCTTTTACAGTGCCTCACAGAACGAACTTTTATGTGTTCTGCTGGAAATGCAGCTGCAAGTTTCTACCGACTTTGCACATCTTTTGCTCATTCTTCTTTGGAAAGTAGCTCAAGTTCAGCTTGACTGAATAGAGAGCATCTGTGAACATCAATTTCTAAGTCTTGTCACAGTTTCTCTATAGAATTTAGGTCGGGACTTTGACTAGGCTGTTCAGAAATGCTTTGATCTAAACCAATCCATTGTAGCTCTGGCTATAAGCTTGAGATTGTTTCCTATCAGAACCTAAACCAGCAATCCTTTCGCAAATCTTTTGCGGACTCTCATATGTTTTTGTCCCGGATTGCCTGGTATTTATCCCCCAAGCCTGAATGACTTTGTTGTCCCTTCTGAACAAAAACATCCTTGCAGCATGATGCTACCACCACCATGTTTTAGCATGTGGAGTTTCAGAGTTCAGGCAGGCCATAAAAAAGAGCATAGTCTGCCTCATGTTTGCTTGTTTGCTTTGTGGCCTGCATGCTAAAATATATAGGGGTCCTGCTGAAGTCACCATTCCCACTGTGAAACATGGCAGGGCAACATCATGCTGTGTGGATGCTTTACTTCAGCAGTGAAAGAAAGGCTTTGACTGCCATCTTCCCATCAGTGACCAATTGATAATCTGTGGCTGGACTTGAAAACTGATCCTCACAGCATTTATGCAAAGAAGAACATGCAGCACAACACTGATAGACACAGCAAAAGCGGTATAAAAAAGTATTGAGTTGAGGGACTGAATACAAATTTATGCCACATTTTTCAGGTTTTTATTTATAAAAGCTCTTTTCCCTTTACAATTATGCCTACTTTGTATTGATCTATCGTGTAAAATCTGCCCCAAAGTACAAAACGTGAAATAGTTTAAGCAGTGTGAAGAGTTTTGCAGGAGGGAAAAAGCCATTCTGTTTGTCTTCTGTTTGCTTCGCTGCACTGTGATGTAGGGACCACAGGTGGATGAGACATGGCTTCATAGCATAATTATTCTCTTTTGCATTCAGTAAACTTATAGCAACAGCAACTGAAGACTGCAGAGTGGATAAGGCCATAAAGAACGATGGGAATGAGCTGGACTAGTGTTTCAGTCTATAACTCTCCAGTGCTGCATAGAAGAATCCAAAGCTGGATCTGAATGTCGGTCCATTTGTACCTCTCCCTGGCCCATAAATGTAACAACCCCAAGGGGGACTGCCACTGCTGCCCTAAAAGAAACACACACCCAATCACCCCATACTCTGAGATCTGTGCATTTCAAACTCCCTCTGGTGCCTGCTGAAGTCATCATTCTGCTTCTGCACTAAAACATTCAATAAAAGCGTAATTTCTAACATAAAACACACCTCACGTGTAAAATTACAGTCTTGAAGCAACACATTTTCTTTAAAATAATGGTTCCATTTCTGTCCCAACTAATATGCCTCGCATAACAGCGCCAGCGGTGAATTTTCCTCTCCTTATCCTTGCGGGCCTCCCCTTGATTGAAGTCTTGTTCATGTCGCTAAGTCCTGCCTGTTTAACCCCAAGCCTCACAGGATATGGCATGAATTACGGGCACGCACCACACTGCTTAGATTGTAATCTTTTCATAATATACAGCCAATTTCCACACTGCAGCATACAGCTGATTGCTGCAGAGTCAGCGGTGCAGTCCGGGCCTTTTCGGACGGGGACCCATAGTCCCAGTGTTGCAGTATAAACAGACGAATAATGAAGCTTTTCATCAAGATGCTCAGCATAGACCTTCACTCTCCATTGCGATGTCCCACAGACTAATCATTGTTTCTTTTTTAATTAGACAAACTCAGTCCTTTGTGTACACAACCGAACATCTGTAATTTACAGTTTGATTAGTTTTCAGTGGAGATGTTGCACGATAGCAATGATTGCTATGCAGGGAGGGCGCTGTCACATATTTGCTGCTGTCTTTCAGCGGCTGAATGAAGGGTGTTCTCTGTCTTCGGCGGTTTGTTTAACCACTTATATGATTGGATCGTTCATTAATTCTCCCTCTGTCATGTCCCTGCATTAATCATTTTTTTAATGTGAATTTAAACTGCCTCACTCAACATCTGTCTGATGATTTACTGTGGACATATTACACAGTTAGTTGTTTTTCCGCCACTGGTGCATTCTCACGCCTTTAGCAAAATAAAGCGGCTCGATTTATTTGAAGCCAATTTAGCTGGGCTATATTAGATTTGATATGGCAAGGCGCGCGGGCACATTCTGTCCAAAAAGTCTTGTCCACAAGAATTTTTTCCTCAGCCACACTAAAGGCATGTTTGCTTTGTAGTGCTTTATGTTACTGTTGACTAGAATGGTTTTTAACACAACACCAAAAAATGTCTGCAAATAAGACCTTAACCTTTTTGAGTCCACAGGATTATCATCATCACTATGTGTAATTCCTCACCCTCTCCCCCAACATCCCACAGTTTATTCACGACTTACGCATTTACTATTGTGCTAAGGTTTCCCAATGCTGTGGCCACCGACTTGCGTAACCACAGCCCAGCTGACTGCCGGTCACCACTCCTACAGGAAACACACCCACAGGACGTTGTTTGTACCTCAAAATATTGCAAATATTACTCTTATCCGTGAGTTGGGTAAACAAATATCCCACAAGCCCAACGAAGCCACCAGTTTAAAGCTAAACATTTACAGCCGTTTTGAGATGACAGAACATTTTTTTTTAAATATGTTGAAAGAGCATCATAAACTAAATCTTTTAATTTGGCAATTAAATTACATTTGCTGCCATCTCATGTCCTGTTTTCAAGATGAAAAATGGCAGATGAAATGGCATCCAAAAAGGTTGGGGTGGATTTTATTTTTAGGTATCAGAGTAAAAGATAGATAATAACTTTGTTTCTTTCGCTTCATGATTAGGTGATACTTTGTGGTGCTCTGTCACCAACACAAATACATTGCATACTGTTAAAACTGAGGAGAAATGCACATTTCAGGACAAAATAATTATATTAAAAATCCAGGTTATATTAAAAATCCAGGTAGGCTGTTTTTCATCTGATCAAAAGTTTATCACCCAAGCCCTAAAAAGTCCAACTCTGCACATACATCTTGTGATTTAATACATTCAAACTGATGGCTAAAACAAACAGCTTTCTGTGTTTAACCAAGATATTAAGATAATTTTTGATCTCTTCACAGTTCCTCAGAACAAAAAAATCAAGACGTGGTTGAGCCAGAGGATCTGATGTGTTGTATGTGACAAGACCGTTGGTAAAAATTATCAACGACCTGCACTCGCACAACATTTTATCAAATCAAAGGACTACAAAATGTCTTACATAAGAGTCAGTCTTTCACACTGGAAACACAAATCAAGCACCACTAAACAATTTCGTGAACTGTTAAAAAGCCAAAAGTGGAACTAATGAGGTTAGAACTTCAGCAGCATTTTATATACTTAGAAATTACTTTGTAAGCAGACACAAGTTGTTTCCTAGTATTTAAAGTATTAGTGGAATCTCCATCTCACCAGATTTTTGGGAGTTGGTAAAGTTGTTGCATACATTTTTAGAACTATGCATACAACAGGGTAATTTTTTGACTATTTTCTGTTTGCAGGGTTGTGGGGTCATTGTCATCGTCAGCTAATAAACAACCTGTTAAATGCAGTTTTAAATAATTTGTCTTCTCTCTCTTCTTTGTGTATTTTGAAGCTCAACTAAGAACCTGCTTATTACCAAGTAATACGAGATGTGAATATTTGCAATCTAGTCTTTTTTCAAGTTGATCTGGAGTTTACATTGAAGTTTGTGGTTTTAATGTGACAAAATATGCAAGAGTTTAAGGGTATTATAGCAAAGCACTGTAAGCATTAAGGGAGGAAGCTTAATACACATGAACCTCCAGTCAGCACTTGATTAGCACCAAACGTCCTCCTGTTTTCTGTCTGTGATTTCATCTCAGCAGTGATCAGCCAGTGGAGTAAGTTGGCGACTATGGACTTGTCAAAACTGTAGACGGTCTGTGTCTTGTAATTTTCACCTTTCCTTTTTTATTTTAACAAAGCCAAAAAGGACCAATATTTAAACAAAGATTGTTATGTTTTTCCTTTCATTTTCTGCTCAAAGAGAAATGAAACATATCCAAACCTTGGCCTCCCTTAAATTGGGTTATTTTCTTGGACCTGTCTACAGGCTCACTATTACTGCATTGAACTTGAATGTCAGAGAAGGGGAAATTCAATATGTCCCGCTTTTCACCAGCAACCAGAGAAAATCTTTGCAGGTTAATGATGGGTCAGTGCTGTAAGAGGAACACAGAGTGGAAAATACACTCCAAAGTCCCTAGAGAAGCAGATATTTAATGGTTTATCTGGTTAGTGGAGATACTGGGACACAAATGGCTGATGGATGTGCATCAATCTATCTATCAATCTATGACCAAAGTCATGAGCTATTCACACTAGGTGGGTACCATTATTTGCTTTTTATTATATTTCCAAGTTTTCATATGACATTTTAAATATTTTTTAGATAATAAACTTCAGATAATGCAGAAAAACAGTGTTATACATCACAGACAGGCCTCCATGTAGAGCCAAAAAATAACTCTGTTTGCAGATATAGTGAGAAAAATGTAAAATTCAAGTGTTGTTGTTTGTTGTGGTTTGATTCACATGAGTCTTGGCCTTCGCTGTTGAATAATTTTACTGCCTTCGTGGGACCCTCTTCATGGGAACTCAGTTCAGCTCCCAATGGATCCCACATAATTCAAGCCTTTAAAATTTAGTTTCAAGTTGGAATTTGGTCAGTTTTTGAAAACTACAGAACCAGTTTTTTTTAAAGAATCAGTAGGGAATCAACGAGGGTGTGTATGGGCAACTCAAATATACAATGATGGATGCTGACTTTGAGTGGACATTCATTAATAACATTTCCATAAGGGAGCTCTGTGATGGATCTAAGCTGCCACCAAAGACCTAGGTGACAATTCAGATATTTGAAGAGCTACACTATAACAGTACAATAAGTGAAAACGAGTTACGCTGCTATTTTCCACTATTTGTCCCAGGTATGCCTTGCAAAATAAATCAAACCACTTAAACTTTTTTACATTTTGTGACATAAAAGCCTCAAACATCAGTATTTTATTGAGATTCTCTGAGACAGACCAACAAAAAGCAGCGCATAATTGTGAAGTAGTTGCACAGTTTCGCCCTAGGTCAAATAATCAGGCAGGTTTTAATGTGTCTTTTTATTTCATGCTGATGAGATTCTATGCTGTTCTTTGAGGCCAACTGAATATTAACAGTTGTCCTCCTTGATCAAATGCTTTAGTAGTATCAAACACAAACAGTGGCTCTGTGACAACTACTTGAAGATGAACTCTGATGAAACAGAATCCCTAATTGAATCTCTATTGCCACAGAGACTCAAATGACTGAAATCGAGCATTATCTTGGTGAATTGGCCTCTTTTGTCAACTAAACATCAGAAATCTTGGTATTATTCTTGATTCTGCCATGTTTTAAAGTGGCTTTCTCGTGGCTACATCAAAAACTGTGTTTTCCCTTTAGCCAAGAGTTATTTCTAAGCTTTGAAGTCTTTTTATCTATATTTTACCCGATTCCCTAACAAGTGTGGAGGGAGTTGAATTAGCTGTCAGGCATTAGTCCACCCAGCAGTCTGAAGAGCAGGGGTGCAGATTCTGCACAGCGCTCCAACTCTGGTTCCAAAAAGCAGAACTTTGACCATTCTGCTTATGTTGTCTGAGTTACAGCATTTACATACATAAGCTCACAAAAACCTCAACCTTCAGGGATGTAGCACCATAAAGAAAAGCACATAAACTGAGGAATATTTCTGATGACAGGGCAGTCTTTGTAGGTTTACCACATTCAGGCTTCTTAGAAACATGTTTATATGAGTAGAACCCCACAACACATGCAGATGATATTTTATTATTAAAGCATCGCCATAGGACTTTCGGGGTAGATTTGGGGTGTGTGTTCAGGAAAACACAACCACTTATTAAAGTCTAGACGCAACATAAAACCATCCAAAGTCCTGAAGTAAGCACTCACGGGCTCTTGTGGATCGAGCTGTCAGAGTGTTGGTTTTGCCTCAGTGTCTGTGAAGTGTTGGAAGAGATTTCATGCAAACATCAGAGCAGTGACGGAGCAAAAGAAAGACAGTCAATATTCTAAGACCACAACCAATGTTAACAGACAGTATTCCTTTTTACACATCACAAACTAACGTCTGGCATGTGCAAAGCTATATATCAAGCTACTCTCCCTGTAGGATACCCAACGTTTATCTGGTTGAGGTCAAACTCTATTTTATTCCTGTAAGTTTATGGTTTTTATTGCAGGAGAGCCAAGACATTCCACTATATCCTGAGGTCTCCCACCTGCAGCAGAGTGAAGATGTTCAACCAAGATTTACAGTCTCTTAAGGTGCATTTTGGTGGTTCGACCTGCATTCAACAGGAAGAAAACCTACAGGCAGAGCTCAAGGGAGTAAGAAACTTTGGGTTTTAAAACAATTTCCTGTTCCAGCGTCTTCTTGCAGGCAAAAGGCACAAACACTTAGCTTTTCTATGGTTAAGATAGAACGTGGATGTGACAAATTTCAAGTGCTTAGTTTAGTTCATTTTGATTATCGTGGCTTACAGCAAATGAAAGCATCAAATTCAGCTTCTAGGATAATTAAAATATTTTAAAAAGGCCAATTAAAACTCATATATAATACAGAGATGTTTTAAAATAGTCATTCTAAGTTTGCAATTAACCAGCAGACACTCACAGAAGATCTATTAATAAAAAATCATATCCAAGCATATTAAAGAAAAGTTTAGTGGAAGAAAAAAATGTGGTTGAAAATGATGGCTTGTGAAGCAAATAGTTTGAGGAGATTTGGTAGATTGGAGCTAGATTTTGTGTTGACAATTTTTTTTAATAAAGATGTTGATTTTATTTTTTAGAAGTACATAACATCTGTCAAAAGCTGGCTGACTGACCATGGCATATGCTTGACAGACCAGCAAACCTATTAGATTCTATTTAGGGTGCTGCTAAAGAGCAGACGAGAGACATAAAAAACAAAATTTTACTGTTAAAATGTTTTTAACTGGTTATATGTATGTACTGAGTTCATGCATTCAGTCCTTTTATTTTTGCAGCAGTGGCCATAACTTGGTCAACAGTAACAAAAGATAGAAGAAAACCCGAAAGGCTGCTGCTATCTGTCTGTATCGTGACATTTGAAGAGAAATTGTGAGCAGTCCTGGAACAAAAGCATTTCTCTAATCTTTTAGCAAGACATTGAGACAGAGAACATAGCAAGGTGAAAGGAATGGTGCTGCCTGTGTCTGCGACCTGGGTCTCAGGAGTCCGGAGGTCTGGCCCGCTCTTCAAATGCCACTGTGTTTGTTGGGGAATGTGCAATTATGGAGGCCAGGCCTTTGATCCAGGTTTTCCATCAGGGCTAAATTGTCCTCACATTGAGCGCCGCAGTGTATCCTTGGGCACTCCTTTATATTCTGCTGCTCTTTCATGTGCGCCCCTCTGGAACTCAAAGCATCGCCGACTGAAAAGTGAGCTTTGGCCTGTCCTTGCTTCATTGTGGTAGGGAAATACTGCTCAGTGCATATACAGATATATATGTGCATGCATGTGTGTGGAAATTGCATTTTATGAGTCATTATGCAGATATGCAAGTTGAAACTACGTACATTGCTGTTGTAAGCAGCTATGTTTGTAAGCAGTGATGCCTCGTATTGCATGTGTGGAAGGGTGGAAGTCGCGTTCCTGTGCTTGCGTGCATTTGCCTCCATGATTGTGATTCTTTCCACATGCCTCCATGTGTTATCTGTCCTCATAATAACTACCATCTCTGTCAGATTAACCAGAGGAACTTTCTTCCAGATAGTGACCTCAGCTACTCACATCAAGGTCTACTGTTTATTATGAGTTTTCTCCAAGGCGTGCATTTACACACTCTAGGTACTCTGAGTGCATGTGAGAAATGGAAAGGCCTATTTATAGATGTAGTGGTCACCTAAGATCTTTAAATTACATTACAGACAAGATGGACATTATGCACCGTCCTCAGAATGTGTCCCTGTGGTATAATTGTTAGACATAACACTCTGAGGAACTCTCTATCATCAGCTGCAAAGTAAAACCACATGTTTTATAGACACTTATGTAAGAGTGCCAATAGAGATGTTTCACTGGAGAGTTTGGAGGCCTTTGGAGGAGTGCAAAACATTGTATGTGGTTCTGTCATCTACCATCACACTCATCTGCAGTCTAAGCTTTCTGTAACTTTGTGAATGTTGGAATACTCTGAAGTGTATATCTGAAGAGTGAAGAAAAAAAAATCCTACTTGGAAGCATAAATGAAGCATTTGGTATGTGACATTTTTCTGGATGAAAATCAAATGTTAACCTTTTTCTGTAAGGAAAGCATTTATGCAGATGATAATACTAAAAAAGTCCTTTGGCAGACAATTGTTTAATGTAATCACAGCAAAATTCTCTATGTCTACTACAAATATCCATCCATTCATTTTCTAACACCCTTGTCCCTAGAGGGGTCAGGAGGGGTGCTGGTGCCTATCTCCAGTTAACGTTCCAGGCACATCCTGGACAGGTTGCCTGTCTGTCGCAGGGCAACACAGAGACAGACAGGACAAACAACCATGCACACTCACACCTAGGGAGAATTTAGCGAGACCAATTAACCTAACAGTCATGTTTTTGGACTGTGGGAGGAAGCCGGAGTACCCAGAGAGAACCCATGCATGCACAGGCAAACTCCGTGCAGAAAGACCCCGGGCTGGGAATCAAACCCAGGTCCTTCTTGCTGCAAGGCAACAGTGCTACCAACTGAGCCATTGTGCAGCTCTCTGCTACAAATATTCAGGACCAAATTTCTGAAACCTTTCAACAATTTTTTGCCAAATGTTTCAGCATGAATAAAAAAAATTTAAATAAAAAAAAGCAATATAAATTTATTGCAAACTTTCAATATGGAGTCTCTCTTCCAAAAAAAAGAGATGCAAGGATGAATGGATGCAACGTTTAATGAACTCTGGATATACATCTTTTTCTGTACTTTTCCCCCTTTTTTTATTTATAGCCTGGAAAATACATTATATTCAATACATTTTCAGAATAAATGGGAACCTGATTTGAACCTGATTGTAGCATAACATAAGTTTGAAAATTCTTCATTTACTTATTTCCTACCTCAGCATTGCGTTTTAATGAGCTTAGGTTTATTGCTTGTAACAAAAATAGAAGACAGCAGTGATTACCTTCACCAACTAGAGATAGGGGGATTCTCAAGGAACTGCACACCTGTGGGTCAAATTTTGCTAAACTGAAATTTGATTGTAATTTTTAGAAAAAACATCCTAAATCAATTCACTAAATCATGTTTTGATAGAAACACTGAAATATGACTTAAGATCCTCTTAGGATCTTACAAATTTACAAACTTGCAACTTACAAATTTGAAACTTAAACTTTACAGGAAGAAAATTACACTCTTACCCATAAAGCAGCCACCACCAGTATAGTGTAACAAAGCAGGATCCATGTTTTCAAGCTGTTTACACCAAATACTGACTGCAGCTTACCATCTTTTTTAAACTATATTCTCTGTAAAAGAGAGATTTGTTTATGCGCTAAAATCTGAGTAGATCAGTGGTTCCTAAGATACTCTTAGCAGCAAGTTTAGAACCAAATAACCTACCCTGTTTAAAGTAAAATCCCCAGTCTGCCACATTTTGATGCTCATTTCGGACTTCAGCAAGTTATTTTTACCAAGTCTAGATGAGTAAGTGCTTTGAGGGGTGAACAATTAAACAGAAGTATCTAATAAAGTGGCTGGTGAGTGTCTGAAACATCATTGAGGCCATTTGAGGTGAAAATGTAAAAAAACTAACAAAAACCCAGCAATACACTGTAATTTTCGTTTTGCATCCACAGTTTCAACAATGACGATATCTTGTCTCAGAGGGACAAGTGATTAGTTTGTGATCACACTCTTCAGTCTATATATCACCTTTAGCTGCAGTGTGCTCTGCCAACTTTTCCACATGTGGCTCCTTTATTATAAGAGGCAAGTAATGACTAATACTGCAATAAACTTAGGGCTAGAAATGTCAGCCTTGTGCACCCACCCCGACTAGTTCAACTTCTCTCCTCACTTGTAAGACCTCAGCTGTTGAACTGCTGTGTTAAAGGAGGAATGTCTTTTAAGTGGTCTCTGGGACTGGAATGAGGTACACTCAGGCTCCACACTTAAACCCCTCTCTTCCCTCTCTGCTGGTGAGATGCCAAGCTCCACTGCAGGGTGGTGGGTCCCCTCTGAAGATGATGGTGTCAGAGCTCGTGCACACTTTAAGCACGTTAGTGGCAGTAAGCCTTCGTTAGCGGCTTGCGCTGCGGTTGAGCGAGCTCTGACGTGATGTCGCCTCTCTCTGAAGTCTGAACTTTCGCTGGGCTCACTTGTCACTCAGGTCCAAAATAAACATGTATCTTCCACACACCCAGAGACTAACCTGCAGCATGTCTCAGAATACCCGTTTGGCTTTTGAAAATATTTCCACCGTGGCTTTGCAACAGCTAGTCTGTGCATTCGACTCTCCAGATGGTGTTCTGTAACCAGCAAGTCAAGAAGGTTTTACCTTTTAGGAAATTTACAGTTCTAGTCAGAAGTTTATGTACACTCTTCATGGGCATGAATGTCATATTGACTGGGGCTTTTATGACTCATATAAACAGTGTATGGGAGCGTAGTCCTGTCAGAAAACACAGGGGTTTGCAAGTTTCTGTCATCAAGTTGTGCATATGAGGTGGCGTTATAAATTTAAAAAATTTCCTAGAGATTAGAAACTAAACAAGAACACGCAATACAAAGATGTGTTAATCTATTTATTCTAGTCTAAATAGAGGAGCAGTTAGTTTACCCTGTTGATTAAAGAAAATTGCAGAAGTTTTATGCTGCTCTGCTCCTATCAATCACACATCCCAGAAGATTTGGACTTGACTCACCCTGCGGTCAGAATAATCAACAAAATGTAGCTGGAAAATGTTAAGCAAAAGCTAAAAATGGGGTCTGGAAGTATTTTAAACTGGTAATAGTTAAAAATAAAATGTCAGGTTTACTTTGGGCTCGGGCCTCTAATTAGAGTTAATTAGTAGGGTCAGACTGAACTCGGACATAATGTGTTTATTTACTCATAAACCTCTCAACATTATTTGGACTGTGTTCAGAAGCATGGTCTATGCCAAGAAACCAACAATTTTAAATAGTGTCTGCTCATTATACCAAGAACAGTGGTCAAACATCCAGCCAGATTGGTAGCAGAAGCTAGTCAATGGATACAAAACGCAAATATTTGGGATGCAGTTTGGTGAAGATTGATTTGATCAGATAGTACTGAGGATGCATGTAAATAGTTGAATCTGTATGTATAATTTTGACCCAGTGGTGCACAAGAGAAAAAAGAAAATACATTTAAACTTGTGTACACAGTTCTAGTTTCTGATGAATGTTTCTAAAATCGGTTGGACTTTGTAAAATAAATTTTTTAAACTCTAAATTAACAGGACACACATGTCCAAAATGAGTGTATATCGAATTTTTCCCAAATTGTAGCTGTGTTGAATAAGAAAGTATGAAATAACTTTTGCAACACAAATTTTATATGACAGCTTTATCTCCTTTGGACTAAAAACCACAGTCACATAAATCTGATCTACAGTCGTGTGAAAAAAATTTAAGCACCCTAATAAATATTTCTTTCTTTCAAAAAAGTATTCACATATCGAAGCCTAATCTCATTATCTTTATCCCAGAAAAACGTATTTAATTGCACTTTAACATCAAAAATTAACCTGGATTTACTCATGCTAGGGAAGACAAACAAAAATATATTTTCAAAGTGAGGAAAAAAAAAATACATTTCATCCCCAAAAACTTCAACTTCACCTCCTTAGGCCAAGACAAATTCTGTGAAACAGTTTTTGAAACTATCTACCTATGTCAAACATCCTGGGGCATCAAATTGTCCTGGGGCAATAAGATCCAGACAAAATGCCCCAGGACATTCCATTTCTTAATTCTCTCCTACTTCTTGATAGATTTAGTGTTATGCTGGCATTTTGTAGTCTGCTTCATGGTGAACTTGCTTGGACAGACATAGTAGGGGATGCTTGCAGCTGTTTTCTACTTTTAGGTTACGCTTTCTTCAGTGAAATTACTGAATAAAAATTATTTTGAGATGCGTTGAAACTATTTAGCCGACTCACAAGCTGCAGGAGCAAAAGCCTGAGTTTTAAACAGGACAAACCTTTTTCAAAAAGCCGAGTAATATACCCGAGGTTATTCATCTGTACTTCATTTTAGCACATTCTAGAATTTAGGAATAAATGTTATTTATGTTTTATAGAAATATTATTGCTTTTCCTAGTATATAAACTTAATTTCCTCAGTATCAGTAAAATTTATGCTGTCCATGCAGTGTCTGAACCTGTTAGAAAAACATACAAGGTTTTATAGGGTTATGTTTCCCATGAGACATAATAACCAAGTTAACACTGTCAATAATAAGATTAGAGCAGGAACAGACTGCACTGTTAAAACAAATGTGTTGTTTTTCAACACGTTTTCTGTGTTACGATCAAGTGCACAAATCTTGTATTGTTGTCTACACTTTATGTGTTTTATTTCAACAACTGGATGCAGAATATGTGTTAAACCATTGCTCAATCACATCACTTTTTGGACGTCTGCTGTTCTGGAACTTTCTACAGAAACAAAACTGAAGTTATTATTTTTTGATCTAAAGAGGAGCGATCTATAGTCAACGCACAGTTTCAGCTAATACAATTAAAACCTAGCGATCAGACCTGAACCCTGGGAATAGTGATGGACTCTGACATGAACCTTCAGAGCCACATTAAGACAGTCACAAAGTCAGCCTTCTATCAGCGAGATCTAGTGAAATTCATTCATGCGTTTATCTTTAGTCACATTGATTACTGCAACAGCGTCTTCACAGGTCTGTCCAACAAATCAATCAAACAACTGCAGCTGATACAGAATGCTCCTGCTCACGTTCTGACTAAAACCAGGAAAACAGAGCACATAACACCAGTTTTAAAGTCTCTCCACTGGCTCCCTGTAGCTCAAAGAATAGACTTTAAAATACTGTTGTTAGTTTATAAATAACAGAACAGCTTAGCACCACAATACATTAAAGATCTGCTGTTGTTGTATCAACCTTCTAGACCCCTCAGGTTCTGGTTCTGCTCTGCATCCCCAGAACCAGAACCAAACGAGGAGAAGCAGCATTCAGCTTCTATGCACCACAAATCTGGAACAAACTTCCAGAAAACTGTAAAACAGCTGAAACACTGACTTCCATCAAATCTCGACTAAAAACCCACCAGTTTAGAGTTGCTTTTGAAATATAATCAATCACAAATTTAATGATGGCACTTGACTTAATGTAGTGTTTTAATTGATGATTCTATGTTGCATGACTTTGTGTTTTTGTCTTTGTTAAGATGCAAAGCACTTTGAAATGCCTTGCTGCTGAAATGTGCTATACAAATAAAATTTGATTTGATTTGAAAAAAACAGCCAACTGAAGCCACTGCACAGTGGTGCAGTTGGTAGCACTGTTGCATGTTCTCTCTGTGCAAAGGTTCTCTTTGGGTACTCCGGGTTCTTCCCACAGTCCAAACTGTTATGTTTGTTAACAAATTGCAAACAAATTTAACAATTGTTAAGTTAATTTGTTTCTGTAAAGTAATCCTAAAGTGTGAAAATGTGGTTGTCTGTCTCACTGTTGCTCTGCAACCTGTCCAGGGTTACTGTGCTGATAATTTAACAAAACTGATGTGTTAAAATTATTTGACACAATAAGTACATTGAATTATTAGCACATAAAATGTGTCAATTTTAACAAAAATGTGTCCTCCTTATATTGACAAATTGTGTGTTTATCTGTTTTAAAGAGTTCAATGAGGGCTTGGCTGCCTACTTTGGAAAACAGAATAAATGTATTTGATTACCAGACAGACCACAGCTATGCTTTAATAATTTCAATTTACCCTGTCATTGCAGAGGGGTCATAACACACTGGCAGTGTGCATTGGATATTAAGACAGATTGCCTGTTGCACATCTGTAGAGCCAAACACAGGCAGACTGATAATGCTGCCATTGTCACACCAATGGGTAGCTGCACGAGTGACTGTAACAGTCGTGAACAAGCTCTTCTCCAAATTTGACCTTCTGGGTCTCCGTCAGACGGCAAAAGGGAGACATAAAAATGAGCCTGAGCCCTTGACAGAGTGCACTTGTCTGGGGGCAGCTTTTCAATCTGGTTATCTTGAGAAACACAGACATGTGAGAGGTCCTCTGTGGCATTCAGAGTTCGTGTCAGGAGCGAGGGCCTTGCTTCCTTTCCGCTAATGTGTGCCGAGAGGTTTCTCCTTCCTGCGTGTTGGGGAGTACATGTGCGTGTCTGCTAAAGGTGCCAACATCTTCAGTGAATGACAGATAACTCCTGTGAAGTCAACACCCGCCCCCCCACCCCAAACGTCCCTGTGTTTCTCCTTGACCCTTCGGAGGGGGTCGCCTTGCCTTGTTGCGTTTGTCCAGCTCTGGAGACGCTCAAGGAGAGTGAGTACTTTTTAAAAAAGCAGAGAGCAAGGCTGGGCTTCTCCTCCAGCTGTAGATCTTTCATGCCTGCATGGTTCTGGCCTTGAGAATCCATGAAGGATAATTCTGTGTGGTCCTGGTTCTCTGGGATGACGCAGCTGTTGGTGCAACATTTCCTCTAAATTAATTTAAGTGCACTGAAACAAGATTTTTGCAGGCAAATTTTTTAACAAATTTGAACTAGAAGTTGACGAAAGCCATGTGTTTTCCATTTAGATTAGATGACACTGATAAACAAAATCCTGCCTGTCTGTGAAGTCCTGAAAGACTTTAAAGAAATTCCTTCTTTTCATTTTGATCATACTCTAAACTTTAGTTTTTTGTGTCAGTTTTTTAGCATGAAAAATATGTCTACAAAAAAACTACACAGACTGGTTGAAAACAATATCAATAGTTATCCTCCAAAGATAATTTCATCTTAGATGGGCTGTTTTACAGTGGAAGTTACTATTTTGGATTTGTGTGTAAATATTGTCATCTGGAAAATGCATAGTAGAGCTCCATCTGCTTTCAACATCAAGTCGAGGCATGACTTTAGACATTATCTTCCGGATGAGTTGGATGTGTTTATTCCTTCTGAGGCAATCTGATGAGATTTTGACTTACCGGATGGATGCTATCCTTGACTAAGGACTGAGCTTCCGTCTTTCCCATACGATGAATAATACAGTTCCAAGTGAGTACTTCCAAATCTTCATTTCTGAAGGTGATGCACAGTACTTACTAATAGTAATGTTACTATGTTCTGATCTCTGTTCTGCCCTATGAACAATTGTTAAATTTGGCATCACAAGTAAGGGATATTTTTGCTGTTTGTTTTTATCCTAAGTTGCTCTAACCTTTGACAGCAAAGCATAACAAGGGCTCCAATTTTCATTTGATTAACCCTACACCTTTCCCCAACATTTTCTTGATTGTTTTTGGTTTCTTTTCTTTCTTTTTTTTGCATTTCTTTGGCTGTGTCAATCCAAGTGGAAAAGATTTTGTCCAGATTGTATTTTTTTATTCAAGACAACAGATCAGTCTGCCTCCTTTCTGTATTTTTGTGCCATTAACTCCCACTCTAAAATATATTTTACAAATATACTACAACTGTGGTTTTGGTTTCTACATTAAAATGATAGAATAGAGGCAAAATTTCAGATGATGTGCTACTTTTGGTGAAGACCAAAGGTAGTAATGGTATTACTTTAAAAACAGGAAAATGTATAATATTTGTATGGCAACATTTAAAAAAGGCCTTTTGTGGTGCAATTTATTACAAACATTTCTGATTAGAAGAAAACTATTGCTATTGCTAACGTCACACAACAAGAAGGCGATGTCACTGCAAACGTAAGATAGCCTTCCTGATAGTTACACACAGTGAAATCCACACATTGTTTCCAAAATATATGCACTATTGAAACCAGGAACATCTAAAATGACACACATACTTGAAAGTTGACTTCATTTCCTCATTTTTAAACCCACATGAATTACGTTTCTCACTGCGGTGTCGTACATGGCAAGACATGAAACTGTGACACCAGCTTTACTCTTAAATGGGTTGGACTGGAATTGTGAAAAAGAGATGTTGTGATCATGACATCCCTACTCACAACCTGAATAATCATCATGACTTAACAGATTTGGTATTTCAATTTGCATGTTTAGTGAGTGAATAATCATCCATTTACTTCAAATTCATGTGTCTTCAACACTAGCTTCCCCCTTGAGTTTCAGTCTGAATTAGTTCTCTACCTCAGCTGGCTCAACAGTAACTTCATCCTGTTCTGTATTAAGACTAATCAAAGGTGGATGATCAGAGGTGATTCCTGTGAAGCTCAGCTTTTTCAGTGAAAATCAATTTACCTTTCCATCTAGCGATTGCATAACAAGAAACTCAACCTTTCCAGCTCAACAACAAATTCAATTGCAAACCTTCCTTCTGGAAAACCCAATGAACCAACTATGAAACTATGGGATATTCTTAATGCTCTATTGTTGTGGTCAACCACAAAAATGGCAAACTACAAAAGAGAATGTCCCCAGTCTAGTACAGCAACATGACAAATACAGCTGACACATATATAGTATATTGGTTTGGCTTTTAGAAACATTGTTGCAACATGGAGAAAGTCTTGAGGCCTCAGTCATGAAGAGTTGAACTTGATGCCACATCAGAACTCCCCTCACCAGCCCCACACTTAAAAGCACTTTACGCTATAAAAGTGTTTGACTTTCAATTCACTAACCATCCTATTGTGTGCTCCCCCCCAAATTTTTTTCCCCTTAAATTGCTGATTAATCTGTCACAAATGGTGCTTTGAAAAAACATCTTTACCCCTTGAACTTTTCAACGATTTTTTATGGTATAACCACAAATCTAAATGTATTTTATTGAGATTTGCTATAGCCAACTTGGCTATGCATTTCACCCTATTGGCTGTGACACATTAACAAAAATGCAGTGCAACCAATTGCCTTTAGAAGTCACGAAATTAGTTCACAGAGAATAATAATACAGCAATTCTGTGATGTCCTCAGAAGTTTTGTTTTAAAACTTTATCAAAAAACCACATAAAGTGGACCTAGGAAAACATCAGACAGGCGAGAGATAAAGCTGGAGAGAAGTTTAAATCAGAGTTAGGTATTAAAACAAAATTACGGCATTTGAACATCCCACGAAACAGCATTAAACCATGATCCGAAAATGGAAAACATACACCACAGCAGCAAACTTTCAGGCAGGGCAAGGAGAGCATTATTCAGAGGTGCAGCCAAGAGGCTCATGGTAACTCTGGAGGAGAGACTTGCAGCTCAGATTAGGTAATCTACTGGCTGAATGAGTGTTAGTTCTGCAATCCATAAATCTGGTATTTATAGAAGAGATGCAAGAAAAAAGTCTGGTTTTGTGATTTGCTTTGAACCATCTAGGAAACACCAAATATTTGGAAGAAGGTGCTTTTACATAACCCCATCACATTCAACTCACCATCCCCACAGTAAATCGATAATAGCAGCATCATGCTGAGGGGAAGATATTGTTCAGCAGGGTCAGGCAAGCCAGACTTTAAGGAGCAATGAATGGAGATGGAGAGGTTAGGGTCACCTTCCTATAGTTTAGCAACCATAAACACACAGCCATAACTATAACGGAATGGTGTAGATCAAAGCATATTCATGTGTAAGAATGGCCTAGTCCAATTCACAATTACTACCCTACTGTGTGGTGGTCTTATTCACAAAATCCTGATAAAATACACTAAGGTTTGTGAAAACAAATACTTTTGGAAAACTCTAAAATATTCAGAAATGTGACAGGGTGAAAAAATAAACCTCTTTTTCTGTGGGAATGTATTAATTTTGTTGTTCTCAGAAAAGTAACAGCAAATGAATGAATAAATAGAACACAAAGGATAAGTGGAATGTTTTAATTATAATAATCTGGATGTTGTATTGTATGTGGCTCTTGCGCTCGGGTAAAACATATTGTGTGCTCTCCATGGTAAAGCTATCATTAGTAAATGTGAAGAAGGAGGTTCACAGCAAGAAACTGACCTCACACTATAATCAAATGGATCCATAGGTTAATAAATATCCTCTGCCAAGCAAGGAAACAAAGGCCATTTGCAGACTTCTAAAGCCGCTCTAAATCCGGGCTCTGTCATTATGAAAACTGCTCAACTGCGTCTGCTATAATCGCCTCGCCGGAGTGTTTTACGGCCCTCATGGGTAGTTTGTGACAGTGTCAAAGTTTAAAAACGGACACAGGATGTGAAGCTGTGAGAAATCTGCCTATAAGAGAACACATAAAAGCAAAGAAGGGCACTGTGGTTCACAAAACTGCACATTGTGATAGAGATTGAGAGAATGAGGACACGAGCGAGGAAGTGGGGGAGAGGGGAAGGGAGAGTTCAGCAGCGAGGGACGGGCAGAAGGAGGGAGGGATGAAAGCAGGAGGCCCAGACAGGCTAGAACAAGAAAGCAAAGAAAAATATCTAATTGGAATCAAGTGTCCTGACCCAGTGCGTGGGCGACTAAATTCCACAGAGCGTGCTGCTTTTCCACTCGCAAAAAAAAAAAAAAAAAAAAAAAAAGGAGCGTGAAAGTGAACGAAGAAGGTGGTGGAGGTGGGGGGAGTTATTGAAAATACCCCTGGATTTAAGTGATTTTTCTTTTTTTTTTTCTGGGTGGGTTTGGTTGAGACAAATGATAGTGGGGTGTGGAGGCCAACCACAACAGCATTTCCATTTCAAACTACGCCGTTCTTTTTTCACCAGCAGGCTTTGGAGAGCACGCTGCCTGTGGGGTTTGCTTTGAGACCGAGGAAATGCTACCCAGTGACGAACTGAAACCAGTCTTACATTTCCAATTTCTTGTGCATCCTAATTGCTAATGAAGTTAAGGTTGTGTGGGGTTTCTGTGCGTGTCCTCTAAGAAGAGATAAAAGGGGTCAGAGGTCAGGTCTGCATTCTGGAGGACTTCAAGGGCCCTTTTTCTCTGATTCCAGTCATTCTGTTGCTCATTTGCACAAATGTTTGATTGACTTCTTGTCACAGAAAATATTCATTAAATTTAACACTAAATAGTTCTGTATTCAGGCTTAATTTTCAGCAAACTGCAATCAGTTTTGTTGTCTAAGGTTCTGGCAATCTCTCCTCTTTTTGTGAAAAATATACATCCAGATAGAAACACAATCTCAAAAACGGTTTGAATGCTGTTGCAGCTTCAAGCAGGAAATAGGAATAGACAGCATGTACATACAGTAGTAGGGCTTTACATCTTCAATTCTATCAAGCTTTGAACTCTTTGTTCCCAAAAGCCTAGTTTAAATATGAACAAAAAAGTGAAAAGCAGCAGAAACGCATGTGCAAGTGTGGACAAAGGGATGCAATCTCTGAAAGAGGGCAATCAAGCTACCTTCAGCAGATGTCTCCACCCATCAGCTCTGGATCTCTCTCCAACTTCATGTCCCAACACCGTGATCCTTCTAAAAACTGGTATTTTAAAAATTAAGTTCTCTGTAGGATTCTCTAAGCCTGGATTTATTTATTTGAAATGCATTTATTCTTTTTAGATACTTTTATGTCCTATTTGTGTTCTTGCTATTTAATTTGATGTTAAAAATAGACCTCTACCTCACGTTCATGCACTGTTGCAGAACAAACAAATCTTGCATGTCACTTTCCTGAGTCTTCATGCATTTCCTCAGACAACTAAAAGTAGATCAAGGCTTTGAGCTGTGCAGTGGAAACTAATCTCAGCCAGAGGGGCGATTTATACTTGTCTGTTGACCTTTGATGTTCAAGGTAAACCTTAACGTTTGGCCCTGATGAGGGACTGGGGGTCCCCAGACACACTGGCTGACAACCACGCAGACAGCTGTAGGTTTACATGAAATAAATCCTAAAGAAAAGCCAGAGAAATGCTTTCTTTTTTCTCCCTGTGTTTCTGTTAGCACTGATGAAAATGAAATGAAAGATGTTTTCCCATCACACGATACTGTATTGTTGCTCCTGCTGTGTGGGCTTCCCCTTCAGAGTCCTTTGCATCAGCAGAACAGACGCAGCGCTGTCTCATTGAGTGTCTGGCTCTCATTCTCCAGAACAAAGCTCCTCGACGGGGAAACGTGTGTTCTGCACCAGTGGCTTGTGGCCCACCTCCCACCCTGAAAGAACACGTGGATTACAGATGAGTGTAATCCACAATAAAGAGAAAGGTGGGTCTAATATCATACGCTGCTTTGCAAAAACTTAAACTTCTATGTGTTTTATTGAAATTTTGTCAGATAAACCAATACGAAGTCAGGCACAGTCATGAATTAGCAGCATAATAAGATTTATAAAACCTAAACCAACACCTTCCTTGACATGTTTAATGTGTCACCTATTTGGCTTGTGGCAAGCTGCAAATGGGACTTTTCAAGGGTTTCTTAAGAGCCCGACTAATATTTGCCATTCAACAGATTATCCCACCCAAGCTGGGATTCTCTGCAGCTCCTTCAGAGTTATCATGTGGCTTATGACTTTTACTCTGATTAATGTTCTCCTTGTCCAGTTAAATAAAGGAGCAACTGTGTCCTTTTTATTAAGGGAATTAGTTGTGCTAGATTTTAATTAGGAATTTCAGGCTGAAGGGGGTTATTTTTTAAAATTATGCACTACTTTGTTTTGGTCTATCACATAAAAAAATCCCAATAAAAATACATTGATGTTTGTGGTTCCAATGTGATGAAATGTGGAAAAGTTCAAGGGAAAAGAATACTTTTTCAAAGAACTACATTAAGGCTCACACTGACACACTTTTGTAAAGCCTATAAAGTATTTGTTCTTTTTGGTTCTGCCACAGGGTGATTTATCTGACCTACAACTGGAATTTGGCTGCAATAGTTAAAGAATAAGAGCCATTACTTGTTCAGAGTAGCGTTTATATCCATAAACCACCCAGAAATGACAGTTTTTCTTCTTCGTTTCTCAAAAGGTTTGCCAGGCTCTCCCACCACCTGAGCAGTGGGAGCAATCGCGGATTACTTTGATAGTGTAACTGAAAACCTAAGAGTCCCTCTCATGCTATCTGAGACACACTGAGCACAAAGGGAAACTCCAGATATTGTTAACTGTGTAACCATAATCAAGGGAACACCCTTTCTTCCCATAAAGTCAAAAATAGTGGCATTAAATGAAAGTGCTCCACTGATAAAAATTCAGTTATTTATGAAACATGTGGTAAGTCCGGAACAAAATAAAATAATGGAAATCTCGTGTATTAGTGGTGCTTTGTGGGGCTAATTCGTCCAGCAGCAGCGGCAGGCAGGATGACATTTTTCATTGGAAACTGTTGTTTCTTCATTGTTCTGCACTATATCGCCACTTGACATTCAACTCTGCCTGTGTGAATGCAGGGTGCACCTCCCTTTCTTTCAAGGAATCTCAGTTGACACTCTCATCCTGACACACCCGTTAAACATAAACATCAGTAGATCTCCGGCTGATAGTTAGACACTCATTTATCCCCTTCAGTCAAAGATCAGAGCAAAGACTTTGGAGGCCACTTATGGGTCACGGAAACTGACAAATCTGCACATAAAGTGCCAGAGAAAAACAAAGAAAGGAACATGTTTTTTTATTCATCGTTCTCTCAGTATTTTTTTCAGTATTTTCATTTTATCATTGATAAATAAATACCAACAAAAAATATATTAGAATAAATGTTTAATACAATAAAACAAAATCTGAACAAATACTGTATATCTAATTTAAAAATAGGTTGTACATTCATTCATAATCTTTCTTGATATATTTTACTAATACTCTAGTCAGTATAAAGATATCCTTGAATGGCTTTGTTCTGATATTATATACACATATGATTTATTAAAATTTACATATATTGGGTATGTAAAAATGTTTCACAATCTTCCTGGTGAAAGACTGGCCTAAATGGTTCAGATTTCTATTTTCTGCTATGTGTTCATTATATTATACTGCTCAGCATAAATTATTGGCTGCTTTGCAAATGCCAGCCAATAGTGTGTCAAGTAGCATTGCACCTACGTAATTCAGCGTTCCACATTGCATTTTCTCTCAAAAATTTTAGATGTGTTCCATGAAAAAAAAAAAAAAAATCCATCAATAGGCAGGTTTTCCCTGAGCAATTTGGGGTGATGTTAAACAGAAAAATCCACAACTACTGAACTGCAAATAAGAAGCAAGGGTACAATGTATATGATATGCAAATGAAACTTGTACAGGAGGTGATTGATGCTCCCTGCTTCTCAGCCTTCCTTGAAAAATGAAAGGCTGAACTTGAGCAAGACGTCATTCACAGGTCCAAGTTTCAACTCCTGAGGCGAACCCATTGCTCCAATATTCCAGCCTTTTCAAACCTCTTAATGTTAGCTGAGAAGAACTGTTAGCCTTTTAACTATCTCTTTTGTTTAAACAGCTTTGTTTTAGCTTATTAAACAGTCACATATCACCTCTTGAAAACTATTAGGCATTCATTACTCACTGTGCCACAGCATATAAATAGGCATAACATTTGCTTTCTGAGCTCTTACAAGATTCTGCAATGTGGGGATACAGTAACTAATGGGGAAGAACTCAATACTGCCATGCCCCTAACCCGGTCCAGATGGGATGTCTGAACTGTGGTTTAGAAATGGTAAAAATAGTCCGCAGAGTAACACTTCATCTATCATTCGCCACCCTGCGGTACACGGTTAAAAGAGAACACACCGCGTCACTTTTTCTCAACACTGAGGAGATGCTGGAGGAGCTCTGACATTTACAGAGATGTTTTTCTATTTTGTGGAGGAAGGAGAATAAATTCCACAAAGCAGTTTACTTGGACCATCCTTTTAAAATATCAGATATAAGGCAAAGCAAAGGTACATCTACTCTAACAAATATAGCTCCTTGCAAAATTAATTAAACCCGTTGAACTTTTACACATTTTGTCAAGTTACTACAACAAACTTCACTGAACTTTATTGGAAATTTTGTCATAGACAAACAAATTAGAGGATTATTGTGGAGTAGAATGGAAAGGCTACATGGTTAACACAATTTTATTACAAATAAAAATCTGAAAAGTGCAGAAAATACCTGAAAAATAAATAAACTCTACCAGTGCATGAATTAATCTCAGCATAAATATAACTATACTGTGAAGGCTTCAAAGGTTTGCTAGAGAGAATTAGTGAACAAACATCATCAAGACCAATAAACTGCACATAACACAGAGATAAAGTGGTGGTGATGGTTGCATAAAAGAATATCCTTAGCTTTGAAGATTCTATTGAACTCTCTTCAATCCATTGTCCAGAAAAGGAAAGAATATGCAAACTTACTGTGAAACAGTTGTAAACTGACCAGCATTAATTTGAGATGCAGCCATAGTTTCCACAGTGACTTCTGTGGAAACTATGATTGCAGGTGAGAAAATTTGTTGACAACACTGAATAAATATGAAAGAAAGTTCCATTTAAAGTCAAAAGAAGTTGCTCGGGTAAGATTTAAATGTTTTGGCCAAAATGGAAAACACCAGTGAAGTAGTGGCAGCACCGTGATAATGGCTAATGTTTCACCAGAGAGAGGGAAGTTGGTTACAGTTGATTGGAAGATGGATGGAGCTAAATAAAGAGGGATGTCATAAAAAGTAGAAATTTGTGGTTGTAATCAATGAAAAACTTTAAAGGGTGTGAATACTTCAGAAAGACTGCTGTAAGATTTTGAACACTAGTTATCTTCTGTCTGTCCGACTGATTTTATGTCTTGAAACAGGGTAGGGCTCTTTTAGAGTCAAATCCCTTTTCAGCTGTTTGTTTGCTGTAGTTGGATCTTTGAGGGCACAAACACATTGCCTGTTGCAGGTGTGTGTATAGCTGCTCTGTGTGTGGGTTTGTTTAACGTGTTTGGGAGAAGAAGAGAGGGAGAAAGAGAGAGAGAGGAAGTGAGAAGAAAAGCAAGATTTGGATCAAGCTCAATGTGGTTCACCACAGATGGTTATTGTTTAGAATTCCAGGGTCATGATCTCACGCTGCGCGCACTCTCTCTCTATCTCACAGGCCCTGTAGGCTATGAATTAATCAAACGAAACACAAGCCTTGATATTGTAAGTAGTCTCCTATCAGATTACCGACTGTCACCAGAAATTGGATTACTTAGGCGATAGCTAGAGACACTTGTGATTATAGATGTAGCCAGCAGCACTTTAGAGAGTTACCCCAGTTCTGCCTAAGTTCAGCAACAACTTTGACATCTGTAAGCATCTCACCTCAGGTCTGTGTGACAAAACTAAACTTCCTCACTCTTCCTTTTTACTCTGTTGACTTCGCTGTTAACTGGGGGGGATATCCTGTCAGTGCACACTCTCTTTCTTCTCTCCGTCTCCTCAGTCAGTCACACTCTCAGCTGTAGTAAGGATGTCAGCAGGGGAAACATCTCAGAACGCCCCAAAAAAGCTTCTTTGTTTGCACAGGACAACTAGTAAAAAGCCTCTGATGAGATGAAACTTCCCGCCTGTCATACACCACCTCGCACCTCCCTTTATGTCCGTCTATTCCTCCACATGTGATCGTCATGCAGGGCTGAAGCATTTAGCTGCTGTCAGTCAGTGAGAACTGGGTCTAAGGAAGACAACTGAGGAGCTGTGTTGGCAAACGAGCCACAGAGGCCCCATTACTTTCCCTGCTTGTCAGGAAGGAGTTAACCCCACGGAGGGGGAGGCCAAACATTAGGCTCAATGGTAAACGAGTGTGTAATTAATGCTGCAATGTGTCCAGTCCCCAGGACCTTCTCAACCCCAGAACCCTTTCTCAGACACTGGAATGGCGAGAGAGGTCAGGGAGGAGAGGGGGGCATCCGGGGCCCCCTTATGCCATTGCATCTGTCCAGAGGAGGGATATCATCTCCAACAGAGCCTCAGGCGAATGACCCTTTTCAACCATGAAGTTATGGATGACAACACACTGGCCTCCAATGATGGATGCAGGGAGGGAGACAACAGTTTATAGTCTTCTGATTTGCATTTACTCCCTATGACCATTATAAGGTCAAATATACTTAAAAGACCACAAAATTACTAACGCTCTTTAAATGTCTGCCTATCTGGCTCTCTTCCTCTATCCTTATCTCTCTGGGTGAAGGTGTTTTTCTGCAGGAGGACCTGGTGAACTTTACAAAATAGATGCCATCAGGAGGCCATCATGTTTTACATCAACATTTTGACAGGTCTACCCAGCATAAAAAGATTATTTGCTGGATTACTTGCATGGCTACATGTGTGGATGTAGAGCATGTGTTTCTTGTATTTTGTTACCTGAAGTTGCAGAGTTATTACAATGCTAGGAAGAAAAGAAACCTTACCTCAACACTCAACAGCCCAAAGGGCAGGGATTATTGCACTCCCACAGAGCAGCCTCATGCCTGACACAGAGTAAGATTGGCATTGAAACATAGGATCAAGAAGCCAGACAAGGAGAGATACAGAATAGTGAACACCCCGTCCCTATCATGTCCCCCAGAGCAGTACACCCGGACAGCCAAGTTTGCACAAGCCCCAAGCAGCATAACCACCCAGCACTAAGATAGAGGAACCCCCCAAGTGTACCAAACCTAAACTGGTCAGGCAGAGTGTATCAGTTTACCTTTCTTATTTCAATAGAGAGGGTGGATTTGCATTATTATGACAGAGAAAACTACTTCTGTCTAGAAAATCTCAAACTGTTTTCAAAATGTAAATTAGCAGAAAACTACGCATGAGTATAAGGAAAATGTTGGTTAATATGCAATAAGTCTTGCCAGGTTTGACTGCCTTATTAATGATTGCTCTCACAGCTAAGAAGGATTTTGATCATTTATACTATTTAAGTTGGCTTCTTCCAGCGATTCCTGAAAGAACTGTGTTCTTTGGCCACCTCCAACAGCGATCCAGGCCGAGACAGAAAAGCTTGTTGAGGTTGTGAGAGCATTTCTCAGTTGTATAAATAAATAGGGAAAGACATCCATAGAATTCCATTTGATCTGGAAAATGTTGCTGTTGGCTGCGTCATTTCATGTTTGTTTCAGATGCTGCTAACTGGTGATTAAGTGCATTTTTGGACCAGATTGGGAATCCGTTAGACCAGTAAACAATGGCTGTGTACAGAATAAACAAATAACACGCTTCAGTGGGAGACTTGAACCAGCAAAAAAAAAAAAAAAAAAAAAATTGGCATCTGCCAACTGAGTCTTTAAGTCAAATAGCCTCCTAGCTCTCCCAGTCAGGAATCTGAATGGCCAAAAGCCACCTAACTCTCTTGTCAATGGTGGTGAGAGCAGCTCCACCACATGTAAGCATTCCTGGGGCGCCGCAGCCTCGCCACAAGCTCATATTTATCCTGTGTGGTTTGATCGCCACTGAGGAACCCACAGCAATCATAGAGTTAAAGGAACACACACACGCAGACACACGTTAAATGACCACTCTCTGCCATGTCTGTCAAGCCTCTCTCCTGTATCTGCGATATTGTCTGTGTCAGCATTTCGGCTCCTGTAAAACAGGTTCACAAAGACATCTGGCATCTGCGGAGTCACGACATGAGCAGCCTCCCGTCAAGATCAACCGATTCCAGCTTGTTTTAAGGGTGACCCACAAGGCTTGCATGTCCTAATTACTACTCCTCTAAGTCTTTTGTATTTTAATTGAGCCAGAGTTAATGGAGTTTAATCATCAAGAGAGAAAAGGCTCCTTCTCTTTATGGTGCATGGAGCGACTCTTATAGGAGATATAACAACACTCAGACAGGTTGTGTCTGAAGCACACAGGCCATTAGCAGCCAGTAAGAAGAGCGGGGAGCCGTTCCTCTGGGCCCTTTGATTGTGGACTGTCTTAGTAGTTTTAGTGGTGCTCAGTTATTATCATCCTCCAAGCTAACATGCAGCAGTGCTTTTATGTCTTCCCTGAACTTTGGACCCAGCTGGATGTGTTTAGAACTGTTATAATGTAACAGAGGTTCAAAAGATTTCACTACCTTCCATTTAGCTCTCCTGCTGACACTGTTGAGCCACTTTAATATGCTTCCACACAGGGTCTGGATCTCATCAAGGCCAGATGAGGCGAAGGAGGGTGGGTTGACAGAGGGGGCTTGCTTTACAGGGAGGAATTAACGTGGAAAAAAAGTACCAAATCCATTAGTCGCAGTGGTGGTGAAGCCTGACAGATACAAGTGCCTTGTGGGCTGATTGGCACAAGCAGACAGGGCGACATTACATGTGGCGCAACCTTTTTCTTTTGACCGCATCTCAGCTTCCTTACTTTTTGCCTTAAAGGTGTGACATCTGACCACAGTGATAGTGGAAGTAATTTAACAGAAAAGCAAAATTAAAAATCACACTTTTCACAGTTTTAAGATCCTTCGAAAATTTCCAAGTCAGTTGCACTGAAATGTCAGTCTAAGCTGCATATTCTTCAACTATAGCGTCACTTTCCCCTAGCCTCTAAGGAGAGTGTGGTTGGACGCTATAAAACTTTACTGAGGGGAGTAGAGCGACATGGGAGTGTCTCACCTCCATTAAAGTTCTTGCCAGGGTGCTGTGGCATTTAAACACTCATAAATAAATAATGGTGAGTTCCACAAACCCCTAACACGGAGTTCCCCGCTCTGAGGGGGACGCCAAGGGGATCGACAGACGGAGAAGGGTCAGCGGAGACATCCTGATTGGATGAAAAATTAAATTACACCCAAAAAAACTTTATTGCAACCACTAAAGCACGGTGACAGAAACCCAGCCAGGCCCTCATTCCTTGGAGGAACAAGGACACCAGTACAGTTTTTGTTGCAGCGGTATATTCTTTAGTGTTTTTTTCTTTATTATTTTACAGGCGAAGGGTTAAGTCATCAGCATCTGGAAGCCCTACTGAGAGGAGGTTAATCCAGACACAGCCTTTTTCTGAGCAATTAAATGGATTATTAGACAAAACAGAAAAAGAACAACGTGTTACAAAAGTATTAACACCCCTTCAAGCTCTTCACATAATGCTACATTACAATCAATAACATTTAACTCAATGAATGTTTTTACTTAAATCAAAAATACTGTATTTATTCCAAAGGGAAGTTATTAGTTGTAACTCGTATCATCCAAGGGTCTTTAAAGAGTCGTTGTAGATGGAGATGCTGTGGGGAGGAAGGAACTCCGGTAGCAGTAAGTCTTGCTATGAATCTAAAGATCTCTGTGACTGAAGACTGTCTCATGACCATCATGACATGATAACAGCTCAATTTCCAGGCAGAAAGATTACGTTCTGCTGTAACATGTCCTTCATGACACAAAACACTTGTAATCCACCTCATATGCTTTTGTTGCTCCTCTTCAAATCTACGTCTGGTCATATGATTAGCAAGCAGAGAGATGCTGAAATCAGCTATGTAATTCCTGAACCTTATGATCTGCTCTTTGATAAACAACTGTCTGCAAAAACAGTGAATCAGAACTATTGCAGCAGAGCTACTCCAAAATGTTGTCACCATGAGGAGTGCAATCCTAGAATTTGATGTATTTAAATGGGATTTTGAGTCATAGACCAAATGAATTACTACATAATTGTGAAGGGACAGAAAATGATAGATGGTATTCAAAAACTGACGGTGACCAGTTTTGAGTACTTACACTTCTTATCTGCCTGGACCATTCTAACACAAAGATATACTTTGGTCCAACCAGTTCTATTCTAGCTCTGGACATATGCTTAGGGTTGGAAAGTAAACCTCTGACCCAGTTTCAAGTGTTCTAAGACAATAATGTGTATTTATACGCAAGCTATAAGGAAAAATGGATGGAGATAATTATGATAGATACTGGAACACAGCAGATTAGATGCAGCAAAAGATGTGAAAACCACTTTGTGTGGCTCTGTCATTAAAAATCTCATCAAAATACATTGATTTTGTGCACGTAATGTGACAAAATGTGAAAAGGTTCAAGGCATGTACTGTCTTTGCAAAGCAGGGCAAATAACTAATGCAGTGGAAATTTTTGTCATCCATCCATCCATTTTCTAACACTTGTCCCTAGTGGGGTCGGGAGGGCTGCTGGTGCCTATCTCCAGCTAACGTTCCGGGCGAGAGGCGGGGTCACCCTGGACAGGTCGCCAGTCTGTTGCAGGGAATTTTTGTCAGGTGTTACATTATTAAGTTATATCCAGGTCTAAGTTTTTGCATGTTAATAAAAAATGAGCAGTATAGAGTGGAGAGCCATGGATTAATCTATTCAAAGTAGTGACAAAAGAGTGAAAGGGCAATAGGGAGAGAGTGGCATAAAGCTGTTAGCAGCAGCACAGGCTGACATCACCGCATCCAATACAATCAAAGCACTAGCTGTAAATGAGCCCTCCAGTCTGGAGCGGCGGGACTGGGCCATATCAGCCTCCTGAGCTAATTCATGCTGCTGTGAGTCCTGCTTGCTCTGCACAGGGAGGATTTTGAGGGATTTTGGGTGGGCCCTTTTTTTTTGTCGTAGTGTCCCTCTCATGCTTAGGCGGACAGTGCTCGCTGAAGTTAGATTGATTTGCGGCTGAGGCCAAGCCTTGTGCGCCTGACAACGAGCAGGATGAAAAATGGAAAACGAAGGCCCCCTTGCAACAGTCAGCGATCTTCATTTGTTGCACACAGAGACGGAGAGCAAACTCTACAAGAGCTAGAGCATAGTGTGTTTACCCAGGTGTGTGTTGTAGCCTGCCAGCTGCTCTGGAACAATATTGAAAGCAGAGTGAAAGCTTCATTGTATATACAAGCCTTAAGTAAAAAGAGTGGGTCCTTTATAAAAATAACTTGGTTTGTTATTTTCTGAAAACAGAACTGTATCTTCAGCAGGATGCTTCCCTTTTTATACAGCCTTTCCTAATCAATGTAAAGCCTATATGTGTTTCTGCTAAAATAGCTTACTTCATTAATATACAGTTGGTAATGTAATCTTTAGATATTTTTAGATTCACTGTGGTATACTTTGTTACTGTGAGGAAGTAACATATAGATTTCCCCTCTGTGGGGTTCATAGGGGACTATTCTATTCTATTCCTATTTTCAAATTTCACCTCAACTTCTTGATTCCATTTAGGACTGAACTTTGACTAGACCTTTTTAATACATAAACTGCTTTAATTTAAACTAACATATTGTAATTCTGTTTATATGTATACGGTCTATATCTTATTGGAAAGATAACCTTTGACCTCGCCTCTGGAGTTTTGCAGGCTCTAACAGATTTTTGTCCAAGAAGAAGAAGCCTAATGGAGAAGACCATCCACACAGCATGATGCTCCCTCCACTATGTTTCACAGTGTTGATGCTGTGTTCAACCAGAGGTATGGTGTTAGTTTTCCACCACTTTTAACCTTTTACACATAGGACAAAAAGATAATTTTTAGTCATTGTAGGTGGATGGCCACATCTTGATAGGTTTACAATTCAGATATATTCCCCACAACTTTTCCCCTGATCTGTTTGTTGTCTTCCTTGTTCTTCATGTTGTTGTTTGTTCACTGATGTTCTCTAAGAAATCTCTGAGCTGAGGCCTGCACAGAACATATATTGATACCTAAATTAAAAAGAGAATGGCTTAATTTACTCATTAGGTGACATTAGAAGAAAACTAATCACATTGGATTTTATTTATTGAATTGCAGTGCCTTAATACAACTGAAAGACTTTTCAGATTTCTCTTTTTTTAATTACTTGTTACCTAATTAAGTGACTTCTGCAGCCAACTGATTGTATTTGGTTTGCATTAACAAATGCATTATTTTTCCTCCACGTCACTATTTATTTCTGCTGCTATAGCTTGAAAAGGGGGGGGAAATTCAGAGGGTATGAATACTTTTGCAATTTTCAGTAACCAACTCTTTTGCAAATGTCCCAGCTTCTTTTGTGCCGTATTTGCACTCTAACACACTTTCATTCTGCAGAAAACCCTCTGGTTTGTCTACGTGGTGGACATCCACTACTCTGAGGATTCATATTCCCCAACTTAAATTTTCACTCTGCATGAGAGAAGCATTGCAACAGCTACTGGCAACAGGCTGCAAGCTCTTTTTTCCCTCCTCAATTTATAAAAGTATTAGTATGGTAGTCATGCCAGGAAAAGTAAATCCTCCGGAGCTCTGTGCGTGCACTTACAAGCCTGTACATGAGGGCCGCTCATGTACACGCCTGCACGTATAAACGCGTGCGTGCGTGTGTGTGTGTATGTGTTTGCAGACAGAGACAAAATCAATCTCATCACTTCTGTGGGGTATTTCCCCCAAACCCACTGCTTGTGATTACAATAGGCCTTGAAGTCACTGTCTATTTTCACTTCCTTTCTTTTTTTTTCTGCCCTCAGCTTCATGTGGTTATAGTTTGCATTCATCTATAAAGAGGCTGACGCTTGTTTGTAGCCTCAGCAGTGTAACCTGAGTCCAAACCCAACCTTAAGGTGTCTTCCGGATGCTTCTCTGTGTGATCAGCTCCTCATTGTAAACAGAATCATTTTGCACCCATGACATGCGGCAATATAAAATCGATAAACAAAGGACAAGATCTTAAAAAAAAAGCAGTAGCAATGGTTTAAGTAGAGGGATTTCCAGCGTCCTGTTTATGCCCCTCTATCTTTTACACAGTTGGTTACAATCATAAATTTTAATATATTTTTATGCAACAGACCAACCAACTTCCGTTTGTTAAAGCCCTGCAGTGTATCAGTTGGCTTGAAGGCTGATATGGTGACAGACTGCTTATAGTGACAAATTGGTGCAGTCTTCCGCAATGATGATCTGACAGCATGTGTGAGAGAGTATCCCTCCTCTGGCAGGGAGTGCGGAAGATAATGGCTGCCACATTACATCAACATTGTTCTATGCCAACTGCTCAACTGATGACACATCCCATGATGCAAAGCTAAAAAGCACTCACCATCAGGAGTTGTCATACGGCTCTAGATGCTAGTTCTTTCTCCAGCAGTTGTTGCGTCAGAAGGTTACAAAGTAATTTCATTTTAAAGTGCGCTGAGGGATCTCAGAAGGGATCAGAGATATTCATATATACTTCAGAGCTATATAATTTGCCTTCACTAAAAAATACATCAGCGAATACGTGCGTTTTATAAATTTGTGACTTCAGTGGCTCAGTGTGTGGTCCTAAATAATAAAGAGACCATTAGTACTACTAGAGTGACACAATCCCTATTTAAATGGCTGCAAGAGTTTCATTTCATTGCAGTGCCTTGCAAAATAATCCAAACTCAATGAACTATTTTACATTTTGTCATGTTAAAACCACAAACCTTAATGTATTTTAATGGGATTTTATGTGATAGACCAACAGCGGGCAGTGCATAAATATGAAGTGGAGGAAAAAAAATCTTCATTTTCTTACTCGTAAAAGTCTGTGTGCTTGTATTCTTTGCAAAATGGCTCAGTCTGAACGTTATTTTTTTAAAACTGTCAGCTGGCTATAGGTCTGGACTTTGACTGGACCACAATTTCTATTGCTTTCATCTAAACCGATTGTTATGTCTTCCACCCCAATCTTTTGGAACCTCTTGCAAGATTGTTTCATGTTTAACTTCATCCACTTTCCCATGAATATCGATTACCTTCCCTGTGGATGCTGAATGAAAGCATCCCCAGAGATCTGTATCTACAAGATTTGTGGAGTATACATCAACCTTTATATACAGTACAGACCAAAAGTTTGGACACACTTTCTCATTGAATTCAATGAGAAGGTGTGTCCAAACTTTTGGTCTGTACTGTATATGGAGATATATTTAAGGAGAAGTCCTGTCAACCAATTGTACTATCAGAGTTCTGGATCTGTGCAGCTCCTGTTGAGTACCATTTGCCCTCCTATTGCACTTGTTATTCAGCCTGTCTTTTTAGGTACATGGCCAGATTAGCGGTTGTACTCTTTCCATTTTTGGATAATGAATTGAACAGTGTTTTTTCAGATGGCTGAAGTCCTCCCTGACCTGTCTGCTCTATTCCTAGTCATCACGAAGCTACTTGTTCACTAATATTCTCTAAGAAACCTCTCAGAATTCACAGAACATCTACCTTTATACAGACATTAAAGTACACTTTCTTTACTAACTTCTGAAAGTATTTAATTGCACTGAATTTTGCTTAGAAGGTCAGAGTAAGGAGGGCTGGACATGCATGCATACTGCATTTTTTCAAGATTCATATCCTTTTCCTTCCACTTCCAATTATGTGCCACTTTGTCTAACCCATATAATCTCTATAATTTAATGAAGGTTTTAGCAAAAATTTGAAAGGAATACTTTATGTAAAAGCCAAAAGCACTGATGTTTATAAACATATAACTTGTGAAGTCCATGCAACAATTTTAAAGCATAAAAGTGTATCTGAAAAATATCTTTGCTTCTTTTTTCTTTCTCAACCGATCCACGCTGTTTAAAAGCTGGTAAACAGAACCTGTCTGGAAGAGTTTATTCAAGATTTGTCCCACCCAAACAGAACCATGCAAAAAGGAAATTATTCTATTTACTTGACCACATAAATCATTCCTGGGGCTTTATTGGATCTTTTCTTATGGAAACTGTGTGCGCAGCAGTGTTTTTGCTTTCCCTCTTCAGTCAGACCACCATATAGTGTTTACTATTGTTGGGATACAAATATTTCTAAAAATTTGATCTGAATAGTGCAGAAATCCCCATTTGTCTGCAACATACTTTTTTCAAACTGGATATTACCCTGGATTGTCAGGTGTGGGTGGGCTTGGCTTATTCCCAGCTTATTCACATTTGCTTCAAGCCAAATGCTGCATTCTCGCCAGCGTAGAAGTCACAGCCAGCCAAGGCAAGGTGGTGGTCTAGATTTCCAGAAATCAAAGCGGCTTGTTGTAAATCGTGATCATCACTTTCTTGCTGTATCCAAGTAAAGCATTTTGGAGGTGGTAGAAGATTATTCCCCCAGATGCCGGTGAAATGTAGTATGTTTGGCTTTACCTATCCATCTGGAACACATTACACAACACAATGTATGGGTCGTCATAGCAACGCCGACAACAAGCGTCCCTGGACCTCTGAAGCACAATTGATGTTGATGCTCAAAGAAAATAAGTATTGTCAAAGTGCTAGTGGGGATCTTACACACGTTTTCCCAGTGGATGCAAAAATGTGCAGCCATTCTGAGTGAGTCCTTTAGTTCAGTGATTGTAGAGAGCAAACTCCCTGCTGGGTGCTGTTGGGAATGGGCGACTCTGCGGTTAATTAGCGGGCAGTGATTTGGCACCAAGTGGACAAGTTCGGCCCACCAGTGAGCTCACTTCCCCTCCGTCTTCACACTCACATGCACGGCCGCTCCCTGGCTATGAGTCAGCTTGAGAGCAAGAGCAAGAAAAAAAAAAAAAAAACAGGAAGTCAATTTACCCGCATCAGGCCCATCTCCAATCGTGTTGCCTGCCAACTCTGACTTGTGTGATTACAGGCGAAACAGATTAAAACAAAACAACTTAGCTGTGCAGCCCAATCTTCCTCAACTTTCATGCATATACAGTACAAACGGACAGCAACCTTCACCCTCCACCTCCAGCACAGTTACACAGCACACACAGCACACACACACACAAAGTTAGGAAAAAACAGGATGCTTGCAGGCTCCCCAAATCTTTTTAGACACTAATGGCACCCTGATGGAACACAGGTGCCTCCGGAGAGTTGCTGAATACACATGAGATGACTCAATGCCTGCTTTCCTGCTTTAATCGTTTAATGATTATTATGTCTTTAGGTATTTCCTTATGCTCATGCTTTGGTACTGCTTGGGAAAGCCAATCTGGGCTTTTACAGACAAAGTTAAAAGACTTGATAATAAAGTGATGAGAAAGCTGGCCTGTGTGGCAGCCACATAAACATGCCCTGGACTTTTAAGGGATTTTCCCTGAGACATCGAATGCAGGTGCTCTGCAGAGATCAAAGCGGACAAGTAAAACCTACTTAGTTGAGGAACTCCAAGAGAGCTGATTTATTTAGTCATCCCACGGTAAGGATGCCCTGTTGGTTCCTGGACAGCGTGTAGCTAATGATGTATTCTCTCCCAGAAGCTAGAGTAATGTATTTTCTTTCAAAGTAACGGCAAAATACATCTGGTATTTTTTGTTTCTTCTATGATATCCTGTTTCTACTGTGAAAGAGTAGATAACAGCCAAAAATATAAACTATTATGGTACATATGCTCCCAATTCACATGGTACCAACAAAGTACAGAAGGAAAGTTCAAGAGATGCACTAAGAACTTGTTGGAATCTAGTGAAGCCAACTCTTCTGTAAAAACACAACTATTGGCTGGTCTAGAAGTCACTGGAACTCATTAGATGGCAAACTACTGCATAATTCATCATTTGCATGTAGTTGGAATAGATGCTTATGAGATAGGAATAATGTTGGAAAGTAAACAGAAAAGTAAATAAAAACATATGTTAAGATAATAAAAAAGTTCATCAAGACAACGACAAGAAGAGTAGAACGTTTAGAACAATTATGAAGATTTCTCATATCAGTATTAGCTTTTTTGTCACAGTTTTAACCCTTTTTTTAGTCTAAAATAGAGCTGACAGAAACACTAAGTTTTAGTTTTGTTAAGCTGTCACCATATGTATGTAAATGTAAATTTTATGTACTTTCTTGTGAAAAGTATATATAATTCTTCTGTACAGTTGACCATGCTCCTTGAGGACTGGGCTGCCTGTGAGTGCTTTAGGATTGGTGAAGAGCTCATGGCAGAACTGAGAAAAGGAAGAACGATATGTGCTTAAATCATGTCTTGAAAAGTCTCCAGAAGCACTAAATAAGTTGTGGGATTTGTTTCATTTTGGAAAAGCAATCACTATAGGGGTCAGCACACTCATAAAATACAGCAAAAAGAAAAAAAAATATGGCTAAGTTGTCTACTATCTGAATAAAATGAGTTTCAGCTTGAACTTTCTTAAATGAGTTTCCGGCTCTGTTGGAAACTCAAAAATGCAATTTTCTTTCAATCAGTGAACACACACTAAGCAGCAATGCACATCAAATGTGCTTTAAATTATGCCTATCAAGTGGCAACCTTAACACACAGTGAACACATTTTGTGCAGTGACTGAGCAAATTCCTGAACTTCAGCTATGGATGTCTTATCAAGAGCCTTGATGTTGAGTCTTGAGCTGAATAGAACTGATTTGAAAAGTGTTATTGAATTGGGAAAACAAGACGGATATAATTCTTTTTTGTGCATCTCAGGCTGCCAAACGTGAACTACCAGGCTGTACTGTTCTGTGAAAAATTACTGCAGGAAGAACACTCAAAGTAATCTATGTGCAGTGGGAGTGGGGTGTTTATAACTGATGTTAAAGGAAACACAAAAAGTGTAAGATGTTCTTAAAAAGAAAACATGTTTTCCACAGCCACGTTATTCCAAATTATTCAGGCTGTTACAACAGACAACCTGACCTCGGTGGATCCTGGTCATTTATGATGGGAGCCTTTATTATTTCATATTTTTGCAGTTTTGGTCACTTTGTCTTAAAAATGTTCAGCTAAGAAAAAGCCAACCTGCCGCAGGAAATCAATTCACCACCACTGGCACATTTTGTTCTACTACTGATGTATCATGCTGACACAAAGACAAGTTAAGCAGATCCAAGGAAGACTGAATGTACTGCACCAATGTTGCTCTATTATAATTATTTTGGTCTCCAAATCTCTGTTAGGGAACCTGCTGGATTTGGAAATATTGGGATTACATTTGGACAACTCAAAATTATTAAAAAGTATTGCATTCCCTTGGAGACACACAAATAAACTGTTGTTTGCTGTCAATATGCTAACATGTGTTAACTGCTAACATCAGATGCTACAAACAGTTCAAAATGTCCACATTAAATCTTTTTGTCGTTGCTTGGAATGAATAGATTAAATTTTCTAACCATATGTCGAAGCTGTATAAAGTTTGATCCCCTAGTCAAAGTGTCTCTAGATAGCACAATACCTATCGCTGTCAGATGCTTAAAGGTAGAACATTTTTCTCTTTGAAAAGTAAAAAGAACATGTTTTGAGCAAAAAAAAAAAAAAAAAATATGGACTGGTGTTTTTTTTTAAAAAAAAGTGGTTCAACAACTAAACTTCACATGTGACAGTTGTTTTAACATTACAATTCTGCTCACGTTGTAGTCCCTTCAACTGAGCCAGAAAATGACCATTTTCAATACACAGCGAATATTTGCTGCTTGCTCATGAAACCCACAAAAACATTTGAATCCAGCCCAATGCACTGACCCAAAGAGGTTGAAGAAACCATTGAACAAACAAATTCGACTTTAACAGTAGAGCCTATCCATCACCCAGGCGACTGCGTGTTTCACTGAGCGAAACAAACACAATACAACTTAATAGTGGGGTTAACATAGAAGACAAGTTTACTGCTACGGAGCAGACACGAACAGGCCTGAGAATGGGTCAATGATTTGTGTGTTGAAGGCAGATTGGAGAAAACTATGCTGCCATTGAGAATTATTTAAATCAACATAATTACAGTTGATGCGTGAGAAAATTTATGCACAATATACTCTCATCTATTCACATGGTTGTTAATGAAAAGTTTCACAAAATGTATGCACATTCAGTTTTCTCAGGGCTGCTGAGTCAATGTGTTATGAAAGTGCATCTTTAAGGCTTGCGGCTACAGTTGCACAATAAATTTCACAGTGAAAAAATGACGTTTGCTCATCATCTTTCTCCTTGTCAACTCTGACTTCTGTTTTTGGAAAAAGTTAAAATGAAGTATTATTTTTTTTGACCATTTTAATGTTTTTGTTTGCATCAAGAAGTCTAAACTGAGATATTAATGAAACAATACTTTTGGAATACACAGATAGGTTTTATTAAAGACTTGGTTAGTATATGCACTGTGCAGCATTGTGCAACTCTACACAACCTTTCAACCCATGGATGCTCATGACTGTCAACATTCCTCTGCTTTTTAAGTTTCATACCATCTTTATTGTGTCATATTTAATTTTTCCTTATTTATATTCTGAACAAAGTGAATCCTATCTGGCTTTTCAAGCGAGTATTTAACTTCTTGGTCTATGCTTTTTCCGACTAATTCGATTTGGCCTTGATAAGCAGAGTTTTTGAATGAGCATCTGTCACGGCAGCTATAAATTAATAATATTTAGAGCTGAAGCTTCTTTTTCCTTTAGGCATCCATGAGAAGATTAAAGCCTTACACAAACTCGAACCTTTTAAATCAGTACATGTACAAACAAAACTATTAACAAACACACGTGGTATGCGCATACTTGCACACACCCTGTAGTGTTCAGGCACATTTTGCTGACTAATCTAGATGAACTCTTTCCAGCAGTGATAACAAAGCTTTCCAACTTCAAATTCTTCTTCGACAAATCTAAAAGGATTTTTAAGAAACATAGGAATCTGTTAAGAATTAACATATATAATTCTTAACTGTCCTTTTTAAAATGTTTCAAAACATGGAAATGATTTTTAAATTCCACTTTTCTGACCCAGTGGAAGCAGGCCTTTGTCAAAAAGAATCTGCAAATGGAGGGATGACTTGTCGTATCAAAAACACCAGAGCATGATGGCAGCTGGGTTTCTTTTTCATGCTTTTTAAGAAAATATTTTTATTATTTATGTTGACTTTGGATAAAAATATAACTATCATTAACTAGAAGCTAATGAAAGTATAAAAATGATGAAATATTCAAGATTACACTCATTTAACATCAAACGCAGTCAAGATCACAAGAATCATACACCTCAGTGATGACATCTGTTATATGGATGACATGAACTGAATCATCTCAAAGATCAGGAATCAGAACTATGGCTTTGCTTGCTTGTCCTGACAAGCAAAGGTTGAAATCCTCAGTATCTTTTGACAAGGACTCCTCATCGCCAACAGCATCGAATCATATATCTTGTCAACGTACCAACTCTAATGGTCACCACAGAGACAAGTGGATTTTCTGCATGGTTTGCCATCAATGTAACCGCTGTATCCACGCTGAGTGAATGTTTCACAGATATCATCAGAGGGAGTTGACAGAAGAAGAAATAGAGCTTCTACCACAACACAAAGTACTTCAGATCACAGGCTATTCAGAGGTGAAGTACAGCCGAGAGCGATAGCTGTGTACAAGGACATGAAGCATCAGCCAGCAGAGTAAATACTACCTGTAAGGATTAACCTTCCTGTGTTAACTTGTATAGTTGTAAATACTGGAAATATGAGGGTTATCCTGATGGAAAAAGTGATTTACCTCCCTCAGCCTGTGCATAAACTACACACGCAAAGTTCTTTGAAGAGTATGCAGTTGCTACCTACACTAAGTTAAGCATTAGTGGTTGGTGGCGCCATAAGAAACACAGTGGAAGCTGATAATAATGAGATAAATCATGCAGCTGTTCATCTATTGCTATATTATGTTAATATTTCCCACTGACAGTCAAACAAATTCAGTTTCACCAACTTGAAATGTTGATGGCTAAACAGACTTCATTCAAAAAGCAGCACTTTTTCCAAAAATCATACAGTGATTTATTAGGTCACAAAGAGCGCCATGAGAGCTGCTAAAAATCATACACAAAAATAAATAAAAACAACATAGCATTTAACTCACTGAAGCATACAGGCATGCATCTAAGCTTGCTATTTGATGGTGAGTTGGGATGGTGAGTGTGGTCGGCGATGAGGGAGGCAGAAAATATGTAGTAGCCACAATGGTATTTCCAGTGGGTTTGGGCTCTTGGTGCCTTTGGCAGCAACGTCATGTGTTGACTAAAGTCAATTCATTTTGTACTAGAAAGCGTCACAGGCCAGACTTAGGGAGGCAAATGTTTAGCATCAGACTGCAGCCTGATGCATCTTGAATGTGTGTTTGTGAAGTCCGTACTGAACAGAAGTCTTAGTGTCCTGCAGTACCTTGCAAAAATACTGATGCACCATTAACTCTTTTAAATTTTGAAAAGTCATAGCATCAATCATTAGGTAATTTATTGGAACTTTACATGACAAGGCAGTAGTGCATAACTGTGAAGTGGAAGGAAAATGATGAACGGTTTGATTTACTTCTTTACAAAGAAAAATATAAGGAAATATATATATATATATACACTGCTCAAAAAAATAAAGGGAACACTTAAACAACACAATATAACTCCAAGTAAATCAAACTGTCCACTTAGGAAGCAACACTGATTGACAATCAATTTCACCTGCTGTTGTGCAAATGGAATAGACAACAGGTGGAAATAATTGGCAATTAGCAAGACACACTCAATAAAGGAGTGGTTCTGCAGTTGGGACCACAGACCACTTCTCAGTACCTATGCTGTCTGGCTGATGTTTTGGTCAGTTTTGAATGTTGGTGGTGCTTTCACACTCGTGGTAGCATGAGACGGACTCCACAACCCACACAAGTGGCTCAGGTAGTGCAGCTCATCCAGGATGGCACATCAATGCGAGCTGTGGCAAGAAGGTTTGCTGTGTCTGTCAGCGTAGTGTCCAGAGGCTGGAGGCGCTACCAGGAGACGTGGAGGAGGCCATAGGAGGGCAACAACCCAGCAGCAGGACCGCTACCTCCGCCTTTGTGCAAGAAGGAACAGGAGGAGCACTGCCAGAGCCCTGCAAAATGACCTCCAGCAGGCCACAAATGTGCATGTGTCTGCACAAACGGTTAGAAACCAACTCCATGAGGATGGTATGAGGGCCCGACGTCCACAGATGGGGGTTGTGCTCACAGCCCAACACCGTGCAGGACGCTTGGCATTTGCCAGAGAACACCAGGATTGGCAAATTCGCCACTGGCGCCTTGTGCTCTTCACAGATGAAAGCAGGTTCACACTGAGCACATGTGACAGACGTGACAGAGTCTGGAGACGCCGTGGAGAGCGGTCTGCTGCCTGCAACATCCTTCAGCATGACCGGTTTGGCAGTGGGTCAGTAATGGTGTGGGGTGGCATTTCTTTGGAGGGCCGCACAGCCCTCCATGTGCTCACCAGAGGTAGCCTGACTGCCATTAGGTACTGAGATGAGATCCTCAGACCCCTTGTGAGACCATATGCTGGTGCGGTTGGCCCTGGGTTCCTCCTAATGCAGGACAATGCTAGACCTCATGTGGCTGGAGTGTGTCAGCAGTTCCTGCAAGATGAAGGCATTGAAGCTATGGACTGGCCAGCCCGTTCCCCAGACCTGAATCCGATTGAGCACATCTGGGACATCATGTCTCGCTCCATCCACCAACGTCACGTTGCACCACAGACTGTCCAGGAGTTGGCGGATGCTTTAGTCCAGGTCTGGGAGGAGATCCCTCAGGAGACCAGCCGCCACCTCATCAGGAGCATGCCCAGGCGTTGTAGGGAGGTCATACAGGCACGTGGAGGCCACACACAATACTGAGCCTCATTTCGACTTGTTTTAAGGACATTACATTAAAGTTGGATCAGCGTGTAGTGTTATTTCACTTTAATTTTGTGTGTGGCTCCAAATCCAGGCCTCCATTGGTTAATAAATTTGATTTCCATTGATGATTTTTGTGTGATTTTGTTGTCAGCACATTCAACTTTGTACAGAACAAAGTATTCAATGAGAATATTTCTTTCATTCAGATCTAGGATGTGTTATTTGAGTGTTCCCTTTATTTTTTTGAGCAGTGTATATAATTAAAAAAATACTATGTGTATTTCAATCTAGGTTCATATCCTGCTGTTCTGTAAAGGCATCTGAGGTTTTTTAGAGAGTGTGCAAACATCATCATGAAGACCAAAGAACCCTGCAGATAAAGGGAGAAAAATAAAAAAATTTAAAGCAAGATCTCAAACTTTAAATACCTCACAGAGCACTTTTCTACCCATCATCTGAAATTGAAGAGTATGGCACAAATGAAACCTACAAAGACATAAGGCTGGTCAGGAACAGTATTAATCAAAGACACAGCAAAGAAGCCTATGGTAACTCTAGAGAAGCTGCAGATCTCAGGTGTAAGATCATAAATCCCATATGCAGTGTGTTACAAGCCATGTAGGGGAGACAAGAATCATGGAAGACGTTTTTCTGGTCAAATTAGAACAAAACGTTTTCTAATAAAGACCTGCAGATTTTGAGTGGTAAAAAAACAAACACTGCTCATCTCCCTGAGAACACCATCCCCTCCGTAAAACATGGTGTTGCCCCTATCATGCACCTAGGTGCTTTTCTTCTAGAATAATGGCACAAAGAGAGCAACTGGAGAAAAAAATAATGAGAAATCATATCAAAGAAGAGCCACTGATCAGATGAAATCACCTTAATCATACCATGGGGATACATCTCTCCAGCAGGCACAGGGAAGCAGGGAAGAATTCATGGGGAGATGGGCAGAGTTCCTAAATAAAGGACGATCCTAGAAGAAAATCAGTCAAAGGTTGCAGAAGACTTAAAAGTTGGGAGGAGGTTCCTCTTCTCTCTCTCTACACTTTATCAATCTCGCCAATCCCGTCACAGCAGCAAAGAACAATGAAAAACAGTGTAAAATAGAAATTAATTAAAAACTATACACCACGTATAAAAATAGTTCTTTAAAAAGAAACAAACCTGATTCTATTTCTGATTATCTCAGCTCACTATGTGTACAATTTAGAGCTCCACTACGTCACAGATGAGTAAACAAATAATAAAGTAGACGCTACCGCCTGAATAAAGACAGATGTAAAGTAATGACTAATGCTCAAACTTGGCTCCTAATTGTTAAATCGACCCCAAAATGCAGAGTCCAAACCTAAAGGCCATAGAGAATAGGCTTGGCCAAAGACACTAATTTGTATGAGAGTGGTCATTACTGGGACACAGCAGCCGGCTGTGGCGTGCTGCTGTTTATCTGGAGGTAATGAGAGGTAACATGGCTGTAATGCGGTTCCATGCGTGTATATCTGTCTCCACTTCCAGAAAATAAATCCTGTTCGGCTGGTTTGGAATCCCTCTATTTTTTTCCTCTCTCTCTTTCTCTCGCTCTCTGCTATTTCTCGTTAACCTCATGAAAAAGAAAAACATGTTTAGTGTGAGCTGAAGACCCCCCTATCCACTGACTCAGTTGTGGGAAGGGAGCTGTAATGGTTAATTGAGAGAGGTCTCACACGGGGAGAGAAGACACCCACACTCAACACACACATAGATCAGAGGGCAGCAGTGTTTTAAGGTGATGTTCGGGGTGGCAGATAAACAGAACATGTCTCGAGGAGCAGCGGGAGACCTGATGGGACTCAGGTGAGAGAAAGAGTGGAATAGCCCAAGGAGACATGACGCTCGTCTGGCCTGTTTCCCGGCCTCCCGTGTCGGAGCATGAAAAGGAGCAGGTCGTTTACACCCCGCTTAAAAAAGAAGAAGAAAAAAAAGCCACCATAGCTACAACAGCACCTGGATGTTATTTGGGCTAATGGAGTTGAGCCTCACTCAATAGTAATCAACTCAGGGGAGGGCTTGTCGCTTGGATTCCTGTAGAACCATTTTCCAAAACTTCCTTTCTTTGTCTTGCAAAACTTAACTTTTTTTACCCTCCTACCTGGTTTTCCTCCCTTCCCGTCCTTATCTCTCCCCACCTTTTCCTTGTGTGTTTATTTTATTTTGCAGAGAGCTGTGTTATGACAAAGCCTTCACTCCCCGGATGCATGCAGTCAGAGCTTGTGTCATGCCCTTATGAGGTATGAGGGCTCTGCCAGCCCCACCCGGAATGCTCTTCCCAAGCTTGGAGGAGGGGTTGGGAGAGCCTGTAAAAAAAAAGGGGGTGACTCCTGCTTCTGCTTTTCTTATCCAACCTAGTGTTGGTGCAAATCTAAACGTCATATATCATAATTTTTTACAACATTTCCTTGTCAGCTGTGTTTTAGCTTGTAGCTCACTCATTACTCATGTCTTTTCAAGTCAGAAATTGAGAAATAGGTACGAAAATAAGAGTGAAGAAATTGAGCACAAGGTAGCCAAGAATGTGGCCAATAGTTACCAAACAGTGATAATGTTATGTTTGGAACACCAAACTTTTATGAATAACACATAGAAAGAAGTGGCAAATTTTGCTTATGGTCTAGCTCTTAATCTGATACCTCCACACACACCAGCACTCCCATTTCTCCAACTGGATCAGCTGAATTCTTTTTACATTACTGAGCCGTGCAGCAGTTGTGTAAGTCTCACCTTTTTCCTCATAATCAATCTGTTTTTTTACTTTGAGGGACATGTTGCACTAACCTGTCAAGACATTATTTTGAGAACAAAGTCACTTCATTCTAGTGCTATGAAATTTCTCTCATTCAATTGTCTCAGACACAAACAACAAAAATGATTTTGCTATAGCTAAATATTTTTGTTTTATCATGATCAGTGGGTGTTAGCAAACATTTTGTAACGGCAGAGGGCACATTAAAAGTAATAGGTGCTTCAACATAATATCTGTCATTCACTTCAATACCAATATGACACCATCCTAAAGGAAATAAACCCGCCTATATAGCTTTACAGCACATTTGTTGCTGTCAGGTTGCCAACAACAACATGCAGTTGTCACACTGCATGTATATCTCAGTAATAATATCAGCACATCATTTTTTATTGCACTATGAAGAAGTTTCACTCACCTCATCATTTTGGAATATTCAAACTAAAAGTGAAACTGACAGCATCGTTCTGTGTCTAATTAATATAAATAATAATTATCTGGCCATTCGGGGGTATAAGTGGTTGATATTTTATTATGAAAACACCAATGTACCCACTTATGATATATTGAAACACTGTGAATACCACACAATTGATCTTGAAATATGCACTATTTAAAAAAAATGACAAGACTTGATGTTTTTGCAAAATCTCTCTCATTTCACCACATGTACACCCACATAATATTGTCTAGTTCTTATGTAGTGTTCTCATCCCTCATTTTAGGTTGCTGCCTCCTTTTAATCCAAGGTTTTGAATATTTCATATCTTGGGGTGACAAGTGTTTTTAATTGACTTCAGGACAGTGCTTTTACAGTCAAATAGTCACCATCCAAATATGGGGATCCTTCTTGTTTTAGCAGGATTGCCTGTTTTTGTGTTGAAAAACATGTTTTGAATTGATATATTACTGTGAAATAAATAAGGGAAAGAACTAACTGTTATGAATTTATTCATTTGCAAGCTATTTAGGTTCTAAAATAAGGTATATTTAATAAAACTTTTATCTGACAGGATTCATGCATTTTTGCTGTTAAAAAGCTGAGATGAGACTTCCTGAGTAAGACTATTTTCCGTATCCCTGCTATTACCTCATTCACTTGAGCAGTAGAGAGTTTAGGACTGTTTACCATCTATCACAAACCTCAGACGCCTGAAATCTTTAGCTAAAGGCATGTAACGCTCAATAGCAGTATAGAATAGTTCATCATGTCGCAGACACATTCATCCTGTGCTGGCTCCTTTCATTCAATTTACCAGAGGGGTTTATTTTTTATGTCCTCCTCTGGTGTCGGGTGTTTTCTATTACAGTGTTTCACTCTTGCTGTCTCTTTTATCCGTCCAGACAAACATTCTTTGTTTGCCATAAAAAAACTCACTTCATTTGTCATATCATGAAATATTCTTAGCTCAACATAAAAAGAGGAAAAAAGAAAGCAGATGGGGGTTCTTTGGAAAAATATCTTGTGACAGACTCCAAATTGAAAGTTGTAAAATAATATTACTTGAAATCCCTAAACAGTGTACCAGAAATCCTGTTTATTTTTGATCGTACTTTTTCTCTCCGCTCTTACAGCTTGAATGTGAAAAACCCCTTAAAGAAAATGTTGCATTTCACAATTTTTCCATTCTTTAATTTTCACCACAAAGCCTGACATGTTTTAAGAGGTGCAACCTAATATTGCCTGAACTCCAGGACCTACCACAAAGATCTCTGGGTAAATGGGAGGGAAGGAAGTGCACAGACAGGAGGACGGGCGTGGATGGAAAAGTGCGCAGTAACTTGGCTGCTGCACACACTTAAGTAACAACACATGGTAGTGGAGGAATTCAACATCCATGAATACTCTAGATGAGCGAGGACTGGGAAAAGCTTGCTTGTACCAAGTCGCTGACCAGCTCCAAACGAGGAGCTGATAAGGTTCTGCCATACCTAATTTCTTTCCATGTTCTCATCCAGGGTAGGCATCACAATGGGCATGATTCATGGGGGTAATTCCGACAGCTACTGACTTGGCTCCTGTCTACATTTGGGAAGAATGTGACCTCACAATATGCTTCTTTCAGGCCCATCCCTGTCTGATTTTGTCTCGCCTCATCTTGAAGCCCTCTTCTGTTAGAGATTGCAGAGTGAAGACAAGGGAATGCAGCAGAGGGGCAATAAAGAGATGCTAAACAGAGTGGAAATACTTGAGTGGTTTAAAGTAAGAGGGGGTGAAGTGCACAAAAGATTTTGAATTCTGCCACTGTACAAACAACAGAAACAAGATTTCATTACCTTGTTGCAGGTGTGATAACAGCTATTTGTTTTAGAATGAGTTGAGGTCAAGCTACACAAAATCCACGCTTAGTGAACATCACACCAATAATTTAGACTGTTCTCTATTCATAAGTGAGTATAGGATAACAAATTGGTCAAAAGTGCCACAGAAATGCCACAGAACTTGTCATAAATGATTATGACCTAAATGCCTGCTCAAATCAGGCAGATGACTGGGAACTCAAGTGAAACCTAAGTGAAAATCAAGATATAAAAAAATCTACCAAAAGTTGAAAAAGGATATAAAATCAAAGGAAATAAGTGGCTATGCATGTGGCAATGAAAAAAAAGTGTACAAAAGCAGAAGTGGAAGCTGCTAAAGAAGAAACGGAAACCACGGGATGAGTGAAAGGTTTCAATGAGATGATCCACATAAAAACAGATTCATAAGAACAAAGCAAGACAAACTAATGCCACAAGACTCCTAAGTGAAGATTGAAACATTGCCACTCCTTTAAGGGAAAACTCCATAACAATCTTAATCAAACAGGAAAAAAGGTAAATAAAAAAAATAGGGATCAAGGGAGATTAGTTGATTGAGAAGCAACAGGAAGGAACAGACTGAGCGGCTATATCCCCTCAAAACCTAACTTCCTTTCCACTGTATGTTCTGTAGAGTCCCGACAACTTGTGTGGTACTTTGTTATCCTGAGTTATTGGTTTGTGAACTCAAATACAGGACCACTCATGAGGTAGCTACACTTTAACTTTGCATGTTTTGTTTGTAAAACATGCAAACAAACAGGACTGACAACGTGACATAAAGGGTCTGACAAAAGAAAAAGAAGTACAGAAGGATGAAATAGTTAAATGGATGCAGTTGTAAGAGAATACAAAACAAGGCCTTGTGTATGCAAACAGTCAGAACAAGTAACAAAATGAAGAACAGAAACAATCTCACAAAAAAAAAGAAATCAGGCCAGACTGAAAATAGAACAAATACACAAAAGCTGGGACAAACCCAACAAAAACAAACTGAGAAACCATAGATTAAACACAACTGTTTTGAAACCAGAAGTTTTGCTCGTGTCCTCTGGTATGCATGTTTTCTTCAAATCCAGAATTTTTTTTTTTTTGCACGTTTCAAACAAAGAAAGAGCACTTGCCTCACCATCAGTTATTTATGACCAAACAGCTGACTGATCAGAACAAAATGATGCAATCTTTGAAAGGAGGGTCTTAACAGAAGGGGGCAATATGTGCTTTGGTACTCCTTTTAACCACTTAATTCAAACAATATGGCACAGTTGTTATCACTGTTACCGCACAACAGGGAGGCCTTGGGCTCCTACCCTTGGCAAAAATATTGCTGGATTCTTGTTTCTTTGTGAAATTGGCAAGTTCTCTCTGTGCATGTCTGGATTCTCTCTCAATACTCTGTTTACCTCACTCCTGAGGTTAGTGGCTACTACCCTAAACTCCACTTTGACATGGGGGTGTGTGCATAAATGTGTTTGCGTGTTCCTCTGTGATGGGCTAGTGATCTGTCTAGTGTATCGTTTTACCTCTCACCAATTAACCACTGGAGACAGGCACCAGCCTGCACAGTCCAAGATAATAACTTACATCGCAACACAACGTAATTAAGTGAACAGGTCAAAAATACACATTACATGACAATACAATTGGGTTAATATGGAAAAAACTAAGGTATGTGGGGCATGCTAACCCACATCGTCAACACTACAGGGTGCTTAGTTTTGTCGATTCTTGTTTTTCTTTATTCCGCAATTCTATCGCCCTCTTACGTCCAGTGTGTTTTTATAAGTTGCATTTGGATAAATGTAATGTTATTAAGGTGTTCCCTTGTTTTTGGTTTAATTTTTTTAGCTTTACACTGAGTTAATACATTTGAACTTTGTATTAAACCTTTTTCCTAATCCCTTGTACTTAGTTTTCCATTTTTCGTCATTCTCTCTCAGTACCTCAGTCAATAATCCTGATCAGTTGCTCCACATTCAGTTAATTAGTCCTACCTGATGATACATGCAATCGCTCCCGCCCTGTGGAAATACACTCCACAGATTCTTATTCTAGTTGTTGTCAGGCAAAATGACTACATTGTCAGCCTGAACATAAGTTGAGAGTGATATTTAGGCGAGATCTTTTCACTCTAGGAAGTGTTGAAGTTCTAGTGTGTAAAGTGTATACAGAATTTACTTTCTTTAAATGGGGATGTCAGAATTGTAGGATTATAGTTCTGTAACAGAATTATGACCCAGTATAAATTCTTTTTTTCAGCTTGCTAAAGAGCTACTTACTCTTGTCATTTTGCTACAGGGCAGTCTGACTATGTGCATAGGTGCCATCAACAGAGCACACATCATCATAAGCATGAACAATCTGACACAAGCAAGAACATGTCCATACTGCCTCACATGTAAACTGGGCGTCGACACCAGTGCATATGTAAGCAGAGGTGGTTGTGTTATTTAAATCCCTTTGACATCCTTCTACAGTCTGCCTCCTCGGAGGAGAAAATATGGTGTGATGTCACTTCTGGCAAAGTCCCAGTGTCTGAACACTTTTCATGTTGTGCCCCAATGAATGAGGGGCAGACATTAGTCAGAATAAGACTCTCCGCAGTTAAAGCTGGTACTTGTTAAACTGAATTGCTGCCAGAGTCCCACCACTGTCTGTTGCCTGCAGATAGACAAAACGTAGATCAGAGCATTCTGCCTCCACAAAGCATCCTCAGTATGTAAGTTTGCCTCTCTCAAGTCATCCCTGTCATTCTTGACGGCGGTGCCACGCTGCTCGGCCAGCACCGCCTTAGAAGCTGTAAGCAGCCTGGCGGCATCGCTTTAAAACCGCTGAGTGGGGTTAGTTATAATACAGCATCATCAGCCCATCAATCCTCGTCCACTCCCACAGTGAGCTGCACATTCTGACAGTGACTTGCACTGCGCTTAAAAGCCTTGGCACTCTTGTCTCAGGCCCAGATGGCCTAATAAAGGGATTGTTCAACAAAACTTGAAGAGAATGTTTGGAAATCCTGATCCACCCTAGCTGTGTGTCACTGTGCATTAGCAGTGACAAAGACATTCCTGAATCCTGACTCCCACGCTGTTCTGGCAAGTGTTTCAAATAAAACTGAGCAAAAAACACTCAAACTGGAGATGTAAATTGCGAGCCTATTTAGAAGATTTAATATTCTCTCTGACGTTAAAAAAAAAAAAAATAATAAAAACACCCAGAGGCAATTTTGGGTTAACAATGTGTCAGCGGTTAAAAGTAATAGACTGTTGGTAATTTATCAAATAAGTGTACTTTCTGGTTTTTATCACCGAGAGAAACAAAAGAAGATTTGTTTACCCACTTCTCCTTCCAAGTTATGTTTCATTCCACAAGACAGCAAATAGCTTTTGATTACATAAACACAAAACATATTTTAAAAAATTTTAAAAAATATATAAGTAAAGTAATGAAGATTTAGTTTTAATTTTTTTTCACAAACCCAGAAGGCATTGCTCAAAAGATAATAAAGCTATTTTACTATATACTAAATAACTTATCTGTTGTTTGAAAGTACAGCATATCAAAATTAATTTATACACTTCTTAGAAACCAATGGAAAGATTATTATTGGCAGTACAGCAAGCAATCAATCAATTATAATTGCATGTTTCCTCTAGTAAAATGACTATCTATCTTTAATGATGAACTCTAAGTGTATTAAACTGAAAGATGTTCCTTCTGTCACACCCTAATTCACTCATTTCACTATCAGGTTCAAGTCCTGATGTCAGCTGAGCTACTTGAAAATGTTCATACTTCCAGTCAGAAGCAACAAGAAGATATAATTACCATCAACAGACTGCTTTAAACCTAAATCTGTCAGGGATATGAATAATTTTGGACTTAACTGTACCTGCTCACCGTCAGAAATAGTCACACAAAACATATTTTCTAATATTTCACTAATTAAGTACCAGTTTAGCTGTGCCCACAGACCTTTGTTTGAGAAAATAATCACAATAAGTTTTGTCCAATACAAAGCTAATGAGAAGGACTGACTATTTGCCAGTGTTTTATCACAGTTTATCAGTAATGTCAAGGTTAGCTGAATAGATCTAAATAACAGGTATGCAACAAGTATATATGTGTTTCTCTTACGAACTGGTATTTCTTTGGCCACTGTCTAGTCAAATCAAGACACAGAGTTACTGCATTCCTTACTGGATGGCTGCTGAGGAAAGAGATAATTACGGCTCCCTTCTTGTCCTGCTACTTCCAAAACTTGACCAACGGACAGACAAACAAATGGGCCCAGTTTGCATTTGAGTTTAGTTCAACACCAATGATGGTTCATCTGTGATTCTGCAAACTGGGATTGCTTTGACTGCAGGTAAGATATCAATAATTCTCAAGTATTCCTTACCACCAGAAAATTCATAGCATTAAGCTCTTCCTTTGATGTTTAATTCATGTGTTTGCAGTCTGTCAGCGTTGATTGTTTTTTCTATTTGTGGGTACATATTGGGTCTCTTGTCTTTTACTTGTGACACCCAAAGCTGTCTGGCTAACAGGATCCTGAGAAAGTCTCCTTCATAAAGCAAATGAGTTGAGCAAGCTCCTCGGTCTCTCAGATTTGGATACAACTTTCTCACAGATGGTGAGAAAGCAAATGTGCTGCAGTGAATTTGATCTGCAAAGGTGGCATCATACTAGCATCCAAGACAGGGTTCTCTTTCACTGGTACTGGTTCTTGCTGATAAAAAAAACAAAAAAAGCAAAACAAATATGTATATATATGAATTGTTTTAAGCATTTCTATTCCAGTTGACAAGTCTGGTGAGCTTTGCTTATACGTTTTTTTTTTTCACTCATGAGAAAGTGCTCCCATCATGCTGGTTAACACTCAGCTAATTCCATTCAGTGATTCTATTTTGGTGAAATGTCTAGACATAAAAACATTTTACTACAAACCAAAGCCGCAGCTCAGTTCTCTAAAGACGGACCAGACATGGACCTTCCAGAAAACCCTGAATGACATGTCGGGTCCAAGCAAGTGTTTGGAGTTGATTTTCTGCCAAGCACCTTGCAGGGTGTTGATCTGATCTTCAGAGATAAAATATAGCAGATTAAGTCATGTGTTTACTTCCCGTGATGTTTTTTCACTGGGGAAAAGATTGTCTGCAGTCATAAAGTGTTTATATTAGCATCTTTTATGAGATGTTCCTTGTATACATAACTGTTTGTAGCATAATAAAAAAAACAAGACCAACAAAGTGCAAATTATAGGGTTTGTGGGGGTGCTGACCACCTATTTTCCACACTCTAAGTCACAACATCTGTAAACAAAGTCACTGTATTCTACCATCTACACGCCCAAAAGTTTTGACCACAAATGATGTCAGTGCATGGTAATGAACATTTAAGGCTGAGAATCACTCACTTCATTCAATTAAAATTGGGGTTGCTTATAATTGCTTTCTATTAAAAGTTTTATTTCTCCAAAATGCATTTCTGGCACAATGATGAAAACATGGTGGGATCAGCAATGAAACAGCCAGTTATTCTTTAAGACCAAATTTGATTACATGTTAAGTTACAAGATGTTGTGTGTTATGCTTGCCATGTTTCTTTACATCACTTTTCAGTAACACCATCCAGATTTACAGTCAATCATGAGGATGTTTTTTTTAACACTATAGTGAATCATCACTTTGCAGTGAATCACTTCTTTTTGCAGGCTCTTCAGTTTCATCTATGATTTTTTCTAATGTTGGTAACTTCGGCTCTGCAATTTCTTGTGTTTACATTCCCAAAGTTGCTCAATTAATGACAGTTTTTTTTTAGCTTTATTGAATCAGAATGTAACTCAATCATTTATGAGAATTTCTATTGTGCAATTGAGAAGCATTAACTGTAAATGTAACTCTGCCAATGTTCTCAAATCTGAAATCCAAACATTAGGTAATGTCTCCACCCTATTGTGGTACTTAACAGGATTAAGCTGCTGCACAAAGCCGATGGAAAAACTATGCATACTTTTAATGATATTGGTAGACATAACTATTATGATAATTAAATAATGTACCTTCAGTGAATCTTATTACTTTTTGGATGATTCTCTGTGCTTCCACTCTCTAACAGATTTGTATTCAGGATTTCTCTCCGTTTAGCTCTGTTGATCAACTCTGACCAGCTCCATTGTTCTGTCTAAGGAAAAGCATTCCTTCAGCATGATGCTGCGACTGCCATGCTTTTATGAATTTCCCCACCTGAATTCTAAATGTTTCTTCCAGAGATTCCTTGGGTGCATTGGATGTTTTGCTGATTGATGCTCTTGTTTTCTGGTTTTATTAGCTTTGCAGTTGTTGACTGTCCATTTTCAGATGGTATATTGAACAGAGCTCTTTAAAACATAAACCTGCTTTAAATTTCTCCAACACTTTATTCCTGGACTGTTTACTGTATTGTATGTCCACACTGGTTGAAAGTGATTAGGCAAATTCTTAAGGCAACTGGGTGCTACGCATTTTTTAGTTATCACAGTAAAAACACACTCCACTATTTTGATGTTGACATGAATCATTTTATTTACCTTGCAAAATTATGTGCTACTTTATCAGTCAGCCACAAACTTTCTATTACAATCCCAATAAAACAGAAAGTTTGTGATTGTAGTGTGACATGAAGAAGATCAAGGGATATAAATACTTTTTAATGGCACTATGCTATGCCTTGTTAAAATTTTGAATGTAATGCCAATTGAAAAACTTTGTGTGAAATTGTTTGCAGGTCATCTACTGTGCTGTATTTAACATCGAATGTGTGATGGGCTTTGACTGATGTCTTTCCTATGTTTTATTTTGTCCTAATCTGGAGGAAACATATTGGTGTGAGCAACCTAAACCAGTTACACAATAGTGACTAAAAGTCCTGTCAAGATTAAAAAACAGTCTAAAATGAACATTACTCTGATACTGCCTCTGGAAACAAAACACACAAAGCATAAGCAGGAAGAAAGGGCCTCCATTAGCGTTCAGTACAGTGGCTGATGATTGATATGATAGCAAGCCTATTCAAACTGCAAATTTTACACATGATTGAGGCTCTATTGGATGTAATGAAATGGCTTTCCTGAATATTGCACTTGAGTGACTGTGTGACCACCAGCACAATGGCTGCTATTATAGCATTGGACCTTCAAGCCCTCTTTCATTGTACCGGTTCCACTGTGTTATTACAGCAGAACTCAGAGTGAACCTGCGGCTTCGGTTTCTTGCTGTTTCGGATGTGACCATTCTCTCCACTGGGAGCAATTCGTGGAGTGTTAATTGAGCACCGCAATCACTCAGCAGATTTATGGAAAGTCAGAAGGGTCACAGGAGATTTTCAGAGGAGGCTATCCAGGGAGCAAGGCTAGCCTCAGAGCTGCAGCTGGGGAATTTCTGGCCTTTGGAAGCACACTGCTGGCACACAAACTCCCTGTGTTCCTGTACTAACCCCAAAGGATATCTGTATTTTATAGATAAATTATCCCTAAATTGTTCATATGGGAAAATCATATAATGTTGTGGGTGAGTTTGGTGGGATGTTCTGTTTTACTGTATTTACACTTTCAAGGCAGGAAATATCTTGGAAAAAACACAATTCTGCACTCAAAGTCTATTATCTTCAAATAAAACCGTGACCCAGTTTGCTTGTATTGGTCATCTACTCATGCAGATGTGTGTCATTCATTGGATGATAACTGGAGGGGCAGACAGACAGGGCGTGGCCTGTGGGGCCCATCTGATCTACAATAATCAGCTTTAACAACAGATCTACACAGATGAAGATACAACAGTATAAACAGAGGTTCAGCTGTTGACTACACCATTTAACATTACATATTAGGCTACAACCTTCGGCCAAACTACTGTGCAAATATTAAAGTTATAGAATGCTCTGATCTGTGTTGCCATTAATTCTGAGTAAAGACACAAAAACATGATTTTTTAAATTTATATTTTATTCTGCGGTGCAGTGTGTCAGAGTATTAATTTGAATGAATGTGTGTGCGGCTCTGCATCTGGACACTCCTAATGCTTTTTAATCCCTTTCTGATAGCCTGCAGAGCTTGCTATGCCACCACTATCAGCCATGTTTACTTGTGTTCAAACAGAATGTGAGCATCTGACAAAGCTCTTCTCATATTTTTAAATTTTACTCCTCCACTCATTGAAGAATGGCCTTGTTTCACTAAGGTAAGAACAAAACTATGAATTCTTTTCCCCCCCGCTTTTTATTATGTCATTTATGGGCAAATTCAGTATGGATATTTGGAGTTGCTAAATATGTGCAAATCTGAGTTTTCTGTTGTGCTACTGGAACAATGCAGAACCATATATGAGGTACTAAGCATTTATTTTGTTTTTTACATTTATAAAAACTGAATAAACTGTGAAAGATGTGTTTAAAACCACATAATTATTAGTAATAAAGGCCACTAGTCATCTTTCTTTTTAAACACAACTCTATAAGTTATAAATCAAATATATTTTTATCATTGGTCATGGAGATTGCACTAATTTTGTAAATGATTGCCATTACTGGGAGATAATGAACAGCCCTTTTTAAGTTTTAGCTTCCAGATATTTATTACACTCCTTTCCACTTCACTTTACCAGCTGGATGTTATTATTCAGTTAATAAGAACCACTAATTCAGCCAAAACAAAGGATTTTTTTCACAAAATAGTAACTCTGTTCTAGAAAACAATGTACATTTAAGATCTCCTAAGCAATTTTATACGGCTTGCTTCCTTACAATAGGGTCATTGTTGATACTCTGTTCTAGCTCTCTCTCTTAAATGCCATAAAAGAACTCCACATTTTGTAACCTATTGCTTCATCTCTGGCAACCTGTTGCCACAGAGACACCAAAATTCATTTCTGATTGGCTCATCAGTCCCTTGTGATGACTGATCACCCATCTTCCAACTGCTGAGAAGCTGAGCAGGTTTTGTAAAAAAACCCATTTTTTTGTCCATATTTGTAGCATAACAGGAAAACTATCAATTTATTGAGTTCTCGGCAGGCTCTACTTCTGGGGAGAAGCAGTGGAAGGAGTGCTTCTTTGCATTAAAAGACCTGATTCTGAAATCTATATGTGATTTCTGAAATCTAACCTTGCAGACATCCTAATCTGGAGCAGAAGAGATCACTGCCATGGTCCTGATTGAAAGTGCCCTCCATGCGTAGATAGAATTAACGCTTTGCTCTGCGTCCTGAGATGTCTCCGAGTTAGAGACTCGAGTTAGAGATCCAGTCAGTTCCACAAGCAGTAAAATCAACAGCATACGTGTCAGGCTCAAAAAGTCACTTTTGTCCTCGTTATGGAAGGATTCTCTGGTGGTTGGAATTAAAAAAATATCTTCTCACATTTTCCAACTTTATTATCCCTTCTTAAATCTTAAAAGGGCATAAAGGTTCAAACTGTACCATCAAAGTAAATTTTCTTGCAAACTTTAAGGTCTTATTTACTAATTAAATTCATTTGATCAACCCTTCTTCAGTAAAACGCAGTGTGTGGTAAAGGAAAAATTCATCGTCTTGCACATCAGTGGAAAATAGACATCATCAACTGCTTTATTTTGGCATCCACAGATTTGTAACCAGAGGACATATAAGTGTCATAAAATCAAGAGACAGAAACAAGGCAGCAACTTTTCTAAAGGGAGTGGGTGCAGTTCACATCTTATGATGGGTTACAAACACTGGTATAATTTTGACTTGAATGGATTGTTTTTTGTGGGCAGAATGGTTAGGAAAATGCTGGTGCAATAAGCGATGCAGTTGAGAATAATTGCTTTGAGCTTGCCAATTTTTTTTTTGCTGTGATTATGTGATAAGCTTTTGAAGAAAAGTATAACTGTCTTACAGTGAGAGTTGCCCAGCCATGATGATTTATGAGTGCCTTACGTCTTTGTTTTGCTGCATGGAGCCTGCACGGTGTGTGGAGTCTAAATATCATGCTTGCTTACACAGAAAACTAATGGATTTGTGTTACATTGCTAAATAATGTGGAGTTGTGAATGGGCTACAAGCAAACCTTTATGATCCATTAACTGGCAGGCACGGTTTACCCCTGGCCATGTGTGCCAGCTGGCAGAAACTGACAAGCCTGTATCATAAGCAGCCTCTGCCAATGATAGCTTTACTGTGGTTTGCACAGTTTCTCCCTAATCTCTCAAGCTGATTAGATACATGCTGTTTTCTCATTAGGCAAGACTCCTCATGGTCCCGTCTTGTGGAAATGTGTGTTGGAATGAAGGTAAACAGTGTGCGTATAATATGTTTGACTTGATGTCTACAGACAGCTCGGGAAGGGCGACAAGTCTGTGGAGTGGTTTGAATTTGGGTGGAGACGTTTGCATTTACAGTAGAACTGCAGACAAATATGCAAGGACCCCACCCTAGGACGGCGATCAACTCATCTGTCATCAGTTTCTTTATCATCCAGACAGAGATTGATGTTCAAGGACAAAATTCCTTAGGATTTATATTGCAAAAGAAAGTCCCATATTTAAAAAGCAAAGAAAAAACAAAAACAATTGAGGTTCTATCGTACAGTATGACTGTTTCTGTTTTAGTTAGGAAAACTGGCAACAATCTATAGCATACAAACACAAATCATCTGTGCATTAGCTGTTCCTTGAAAAATAACTGGGTATGTTTTATAATTCATGTTTGATATATCATAATTTTTACAACCTTTCCTTTTTAGTTTTAACCTGCATTCACCTCTGACTAAACTTTTTTTTAAAAAATGAGACCATTCAGGTAGAAGTTATAATTTTGCTTCGGTTCTGTCCAAAATTGTTACTTGAAAGCACACCAGGCTGCATCACCGCTCCCATTTCTTCCAATGACTGTGTAACTTTATAGTTCAACTTTTCTGCACATTTTCAGTCCATGTTTTATTCTTGAGGGTTTAACTGATGGGTGTCCGAAGTGGTGGCTGCTGGCCCCAATAAAAGAGTGCTATAAATTTAGTGGCTGATGCAGTCACTAAATCAGGTAAAAAAAAAAAAAGGCAATTGGCACCATTCAGACTCTGAGTGTGTGTGAAGTTAGTTATCTCATAATAACATCGCAGTCGCTAACAAGTCCACTAATCTTCATCTAGCAGCACTCATAGATGTTTACATATTCATACAAGATGGCCGAACAATTTGGTATTAAATTTGGTATTAGACACATTCAACTGGAATTGAACTGACAACTTTGCAATTGCAAGGAAGTTACTTTTCACATTGTGCCTTAGTGAGTCACAGATTGTTTTATAGAATTGGGGCAAAAAGTGGTTCCAACTAAGAAGTTGTTTTTAGTGGGTGAGGAAAAATCCATCCTTTTCACTTTATTATTTGCATGAAAATAACTGTAAACACTTCTAAAGGTGACCACACATTGAGACCTTAATTTTTAAGTCAAGAAAAGAATGTCATTTCATTTTAAAACAAATAGAAGTCACACTACATGGGCTTACAATAAATGCTACATCATCATCCATATATAGTTGTGAATTTTTGTTTGATGGCCACATCTTAAAGTGACTCACCTGCCTTTATAAACATTGGGAAACCTACAATTTCAAGGGACACAGTTTTCAGTAGGCTCCAAAATATTCTGGAATTTTTTTTTTCTGCCACAGAAACAGATTGTTTGAGAAGCTTGTAATCCAGATATGTATACTATTTGATTCTTAAATCCTTCCACTTCCAAGATCACAGTCATTTACCAATGCACCCATGGCTTCCAAACCACATTTACTTTATGACTCCACAGTCAAATGGATGAGGGGGAATTCTGAGCAGACGGTGATGAAAGTTTTCAAAACAGCTAGTGGGAATGTGGATGAATCTACTGTACAAGAAATCTAGGTCAAATGTGAAGGAGATAGGTAAATCAGACGCTTCCTCCATCTCCTCTAAAATGTGGCACTTTCACTGGGTCAGATAACAAGTGAGATATGAGGAGCTGAGGAGGACCTGAGGGGGCTGTGGTGGGCATGAGACCAATAACAATAGTTCAAAGCCTCTTTGTATTTTAGGTTGCATTTGATCCATTGTCCCCGTTGGTCTTTGGAGACCACCACCAACATGCCATCAACATACTCAGGTTTGCAGGGTTTTGTATGACTAAGATGCCTCAAAAGATTAGGTTCAGGTGAAACCCAGCGTTAAAAGCGGGTGGGAGGATCAGGAATCTCACCATTGTTTTGGGCTGTTTCTGTGAGAACAGAAAACACTTAGATAAGAATGTACTTGTTTAAATGATAAATACCGGGCTTTATCTTCATTGGAAGTTGTAATTATCCACATTAAGAGGAGTAAACACGGTTAAGACGATAAAAAGAAATCTGAAAAGAAATAATTAAGATAGATAAGCACGTATTTCTTTGTCTGGTGATGATTGTAAATCCCTTGAGGAGGATTATCACAGTGGCTTGGTTCTCACCAGAAAATTCTCCTGCAGAACTTTGTCGGTCTCACTCACTCATAGGGCAAAATAAAGGGTGTGATATCTCAAGAAGTATGCAAATGAAAGCCAAAGAGAGAAACATCTCAGAGGGACACCACAATGAATGAAAATTTGGATGATGCTAATGAAACAATGTGATGATTTATTGTCAGTAACAAAATGTTTACTGTCATTTTTCCAAATGCTCTGCTTCCTGGAACATGTTGCATTTGGTCTCAGCTCTATACAGAGTCTTTGCAAAGTAGTAAAAAGCTGTAACACTGTGTCACTGTAATAATTTCTGTATTATGCAACTTTATTGGGAGGTTATGTGATTCAAAGTAAAAGCATGTTTTTTCTGTTTTAACAAAGAAATTAGACATCTGAAAGTGCCCGAGAAATTTTTACTCGCGATCCTTTAATATGATGCTCCTACGTAAATGCTGGTGTGGCAAATTACCGTCAGAGGGCAGCTCTTCTGTGGAGACCTCAGAAGATTGTACGTCCGTAAACAAACTGATGGGAGTTTGAATGAAACCAAATACATTGTAGTACTGGAAGGCTGGAGACTGGGGCAGACGGTCACCTTCCAGCAGGAAGATCATCTTAGAGTAGCCAGAGCCACCTGTCATTGGTTTAGAAGAAAGAATATTCATAGATTAAAATAATAAATCCCAACCCTAAATTCAATCTAGAAGCTGTGGAAAGAAATTTTTTTTAACAGATTCTCCCCATCAAATCTAACTAAGCTTGAGCTGTTTTGTAAAGGGGAATCAGCAAAGATTTGTGGATGTTCAGAATGGTAGAAATGTGCCACAAAGGACTTATATTTTGTGGTTCTACAAAGTACTTAAACAAAGGGGCCAAATACAAATGTATGCCAGATTTTTCAATTTTTTTGTGGTAAAAACTTTTTCTTAGTGTAATTTTGCCTGCACTTCATAATTATAAATTGCTGTGTGATCTATCACATACAACCAAGATGTAATAAAGTTTGTGATTATTATTTGACAAAATACAAAAAGTATTTCAATTGCTAGAACCTGCAGTATCACAACACACAAACAGATTTTCTCATTTGGACTGATAATTTTTCTTTGTAGTGTAATGTTTGACTAATTTTATTTTTGGAAAGGAAAGTGTTTTTTTAAATACTTCATATCTCTATGAGCATCACTCTGGGTTCAACCCAGAGGCACATGAGCTATCGGCAGGCTAATGAATGGACGGGACAGAGATGTTATCTGGCCTGAGGGAGGATGTTTACGGAGTGGGAGTGGAAGGGCTGTGTAACTTCAGTGTGCTAATGCAGCTAACAGCCAGGAAAGCAGAATGTTGACTCTGCAGATTTAAGCCTGCTACTGATGGCTATGGGGCCAAACACTGACCCTATGGACCAATAAAGAAAATCACCTCAGGCACGAGCCGTGGGGGTCAGAGGTAACACCATGGCTGGGAAAAACACAGACCATGGCTTTCAATCACTACTCTTCCTAATTGAAATGACAGTTGAAGACCAGCGGGGTAACAGTGTTTATTTACGTCTTTGTTACATGGTGAGCAAGCACAAAGATATGCCTGGCCCTGCCAGGGATGACATCGCTCCTGTATGCTGTCTGGCTCTGGGATCTCTGCCCCAGTACAATAAGAGCTTCCTGTCTGCCGTCAGAATTTGCAGCTTTCCACCCCTGCCTCGGATAAGGCGAGGGGGCTGGTGGGGACATGGTTTGCTGGGAGACTGTGAGTCCTAAACAGACTGATAACGTAGACGCAATCCCTTTCCTTTAACCTCCAAGCCTACACTCTGTCTGATCTTATGTCTGCTATAATTGCATACAGGCTGCCTTCCTGTTCCTTCCACAGGCTTAATGAGCCTAATTGTTAAAACGCTGATGTTGCATTTCTGTAAGTCTCTAGTCTCTTGTTTTTTAAGCAAGGAGGCTTTTTTTTTGTTAATAAAAGTCTCCTAAAAATCTTTGTAGGAGTCAGAGGTATCTCTTACCTAAATACAGATCTGGGTGAGAGCCTCTGTCTGCACAACCTTAATCCCTACATTTTCTTGCCACCCCACATCAAACAAATTAAACACACTTTTGCCTTGTAAAGCAAATACTGCACAAAAAAACACAACTCTATGTGGTAGACTTATACAAATAAAACGTAGAAATCTAGAAAACATGAAATATTACTAACCCATGGAAAGGGTGGTTATTGCCTTTCCATTGTTTTTCAAATCAAACAAGTAATTTTCAAAGTACGTTTTAGATGAAAAGAAGGCTTTTGTAGTTGCCCTGTCTTTAAAAACAGGGAGTATTTATATTGACAATAAATTCATATTGATAATAGATTTGCAATGTCTGATAGATAATTTTTTTCCATTAATGTGAAAATGGTGGATGGATGCACGTCCCTTATAGGTGATGTAAAAGAAAAAGGGTGGTGAAAGCAGCTTTGAGCCAAAGATAACCAATGCTGGAAAAATGGGTGTGTTTCATAGAAGTGTGTCCCCCCTTCTTGCTCCACCCCTGCTAATAGCCCAAGCAAAGAGTAAACAGTAATAGGGCAACAAAAACTTTTGTTTGTGAGCAAAATGTTTATTAGATAAGAAATTACTTTCCTTTAGAACATGTTTTATTTTGTTTCCTCTGGCAGTACAATATGTCTGTTGATTTCTGCAGATTATGTTTGATCCATAACCTACCCATGCAAACAATCCTTCTGCATGCATGAAGTGGCATTTTGGGGCCAAACAACATGTTGCTATGGGAAAAACAACAAATAAACTCATAGCTAGTACCTCACGAGTAAAATATGGACTGAATTATATTGCACAGTCAGATGTGCATACTGCAGCTACTGCAAGGTAAAGAAGACTATTCCGATTGCATAGTTTTTGGGAGGAATCTGCTGAATATTGCATAAGCAAATCAGAGTAAAAAGGCTGGTGAGAACCAGAACAATTATAACATCTAAACTAAATCTGAATTGGATTCTTTTAGGTTCCGGTTTTTGCCACGAGTGGTCATTTTTCACTTTGGTGAACCGTAGACACACTGAGCTCACAGCAGAGCACTTTCAATTCCCTCCTTTGTTGGCTTGTCAAGATAATGTCTGGAAGTTCTCCTAATGTTCTGATTCTCACTGGATGATTCACCATATAGATGTTCATTTTATAAACTTAAATTTAAGGTGAAGACTAGAAGCGTTTGTGCACCATTCACACCAACGCTGCTTAGTCAGCTTTAATTGAATTCTAGTTCGTTTGTCTTGAAAGTTTGATTTGTGTCTGTTCGGCATAGTTGAAATGAACTCTGGTGCATTGGAATGCACTCGTGAATACCAAGCGGATCGGAGATTGCTCCAAAAGCAAGAAGCAGATTATAGAGCAGGGCATTCTGGGTAAATACAATCAAAACAATCAAGCTCTAGTGAGAGAAATGACTTGTGGTCTTTTACCAAGAACAAACATGAAATCCTACAACCACTAAACTGTGGCGCCATCCCAATTTTGTTTAAGCTGTGTGAAGCACGAACCTGCGCACATCTTCTTCAGAGATTTTTGTGTCATTTCCTTCAGTGGTTCTTGGTGTAGCGCCCCACAGGCGAGGGGGGAACAGGGATTTTTAAAGGGTTTGGTTCATTTAACAGTGCAGTGTGAAGTGAACCACACCAGCTGAAAATGTTACAAATGTTGTAATTTAGGTACCCAATCAAACAAAGTCTACCAGACTATCAAGTGTGAAAATACCCTTTCATTGACTTGACTTGCAAATGAACAAAATTAAACTTAATTTTGGGTGAAGCTAACAATAAGGTTCTTTTTTAGTGCTTCTCTCACTTCACAAGGCTAAGTGGCATGCGTGGTGAGCCACATTGCCTACATAAAAAACTACAACTGGTAGGTTTCTGTTCATGATATCTCCCAAGTCCAACAAAAATTTGGACAATGAATGAAAAACACAAACATATAAGAGGAAGAGCATCACATTTGCATGGATTTTGCCACACTGATGCAGCTATCTGAAGAAGTGGGGGAGGACCGTAGGTTCTCCTGTTTCATTGAGGTCAAAGTTAGAGAGTGACCCTGAGCAACCGGAGTACTAAAGCAGCCTGCTGCCGTCTAGCGTGACTAGATATTCTGCATTAATGGCCTCCTGAAAGGACCGATGGCACAGGAGGAAAGAAATGCAAATACTCAACCTCTAACAACCCAGCAGCATGAAAAGGAGTGTTGGGTGGGGGTGGGAGTGGGGAGAGATTAGTGGGAGCAAAACACAAGCATGTGCTTTAGGGATTACGCCAAGATTTAAGGTCCACAGTCAATTCATTGTTCGGATTTTAACACACAATGTGCATCACTGGCTCTTTAACAAATTCTCTAGACAATAATTAAAGAACAGGGTATCTGAATTACAAGAGGGACCTGGATGTGCCAAGATTGTTTCTGACTGAATCAAATATCTCATAAAATCTGTCCTAGTATGTGATTTCCAAAGCAAGATGACACAATGACATTTCTACAAATAGGACAGACCAAATTCCTAACAGGGACAACATGTTGTGTAACATAAACTCAGGCCATGGCAGTTGGGTACACCAGTTTGGGGTCTTATTAAAACAGTTGTTAAAAGCAGAAAATGAGTAGCTTTTGTGGTGTCTTCTTTCTTATTTAACACATAAAACGCTTCAGTTTCTGGTCTCCATATAAGTCTATACATACAACGTTTAAAGCCAAGGATAATTCACATCTACTCTCAAAGTGTTGTCAGTCATTAGCATTATTTGCCAAAAGTGCCAGAGTTCATAGAAGAACAACAACCTACGTGTGTTGATCATGCCAATATATGAATCACATCAGACTCCTTGTAAAATTAAACATACAGATCTACTCCATGTCTTTCAGGTTTCTGGGCTGTTGCTGGGCAACAATATTCAGCTCCCTTCAATGATTTTCTTTTGGGTTCAGGTCTGGAGACTGGTTGGAAACTTCAGACCTCTCCATTCTTTGTAAGAGGGAAAACTGAAAAATTGGCAGTGTATCAGATACTTTTTCTTCGACTGTATTTACATGCTGACCCTTTTCAAATTACTCAGTACAGTAACCTCAAGTATGTTAACCACATTTCCTACACTAAACCACTTTGTCCACGAAAGATCAACTTGAAAAAAAAAAATCAAGCAATTGGAAATTGTATTGCATCACGAAGGAGTTACCTTAAATAAGGTATTCAGCTGTTCATGATGTCTGTAATGTCATGGAGAAATTGGTAAAGTTTTATTAAAAGCCAAAATTAAAATACAATTTTACATAGAAAACTAAATATTCAAATCTGTATCCAATTTACATAAATGTGATGAGTAAATACATGTAAAAATTATATCCATTTAATTTAGTGTTTTTCATTATCATGATTACTTAATGATTCCTGACCCACACTGCATCATGACGCAAACCCCAACATGCACTTTACAACCTGACTGGACCAACTATATTAACTTAAGCAGTATTAGCCCCGCCCACTGACTTTGATAGGTAAAGTTGAAAATATTTTGCCCACAGCAAGAACCATTGAAAAACTTAAATGCATTCATACATAATTGTGAGCATTATGCACATAGTATAAATATTTCAATTAATGACACCATTCATTAGTTGTACACTCATTAAATGATCTGTTTTTTTAAGTTCATCCATCTTATGACCCTCCGTACATGTTCAACATCCAGTAAAATACAACACAAACCTTTCGAGTCTACACTAAATTATCCTCATAGGAAAGACGTTCATTGAGATGGCTTTCACATTTGCTCAATATTTTCCTTAAAAAAGATATTTGAATAAATCACTTTTATTTCTTTATGAAAGAGTGAGAATTATATCTGTCACTAAGGTCTCCACTTGACTTTTTATTGCATGTACCACAATCATAATGCCTTTTGGATTCTTTACAAACCCGTTTCCCCTGTGATCATCTCTTGCCACATCTGCCATGACCCTTCAGATAAATATAGACCATATAATCACCTGCCACACTTAATTAAACCCCTCATCATCGCTTTTATCAGAAGCATCAAAGGACAGCATGCCCAAAGTGGGCCATGCAGATCAGACTTCAGCAGTGCCCCTTCAAAAGCTCTTTGCACAATGGAGGTCGCTAAAATCTTTAAGTTAGTTTAGTGGAAATAGGTCAGTGTGGACAGCTGTAGGTAATGTGTCCCAGGCCCGGCCTGTGGTCCAGCATGCTTCTCGCCATATTTAACACCCTTTGTGCCATCCTCTCGGCACTAATCTGTCCTTTCACTGAGTGTTAACTTTAATTTGCAGTGATGTCTAAGAGGGCCCAGGCATCGTTAGGGAACCTTGATGGGGCTACAACTGGACAAGCTGCTTTTGTCCTCTGTCTGCCTCTTTTTAAACAGCCATGACAGCAGATTTGAAATGCCTGTCTGATGAGGCTCAGATGCCCTGGCTTTAGATGTCGCAGTGACTCCACTTTTAGGCCTGAGAATGTGAAAAACATCTAAAGGACATGAGGACAACATCAGCACATTAAACAATACTACAGATGAGAGTGTGCAACAGTTTCATAGAGCGTAGCCCTTTTCCCTCAGTGACACATTGTGGTTATCCTTGATGGCTCTAAAATTACAGATAAATCTTAACTTGATTTAGACTCGCTGTCTCGACACTGAAGTTTCAAGGAGAACATGAGTGAGAAGCGATAACTGTATCACTTCAGAGAGTTTGGCATCAACACAACATGGTGTTCCCATGGGAAAATCACAGACACAACAGTTTTTGTTGAGCTCTCCAGTGGTGCTCATAATGCCATTAATTGTGTGAAGAGAGAGTTAGCCACAGAGCGCTCTGAAACCACAGTTGGTAAGGAAGATTTGTAGGAGCTTGCATAGATCTGTTGCGCCTAAAACTGGAGGATTTTATATTACTTGCAAAAGTATTAATACTTGACATTATATATTGTGGGCAGTTCAAACACTAGAATACACTTTAAATCATCCCACTATTTAAGCTTTGGCTATTTTTTAGGCTTGTTGAAAATAAGTTGTTTGCATCAACCTGCAATCATCTCCATTCATCTTCTCTCCAACTATGACTTTATTCCCGGTGTCTGTCAAAGAAAAGCATCCCAACAGCACAACGCAGCCACCACCATGTTGAAGCACAAATACTGCATGTGAAGTGTTAGTTTTCAGCCCATTTTGGATTTAGGACAAAAAGTTCAACAATGGTCTCATCTGACCACATCACCAAACAATGTTTCAAAGTGTATGAATACCTTTACAAAGAGATGAATTTAACATTTATTTCACACAATTTCCCCAAGAGAGACGCAAAAGAAACAAGTTACCAGAATAACTCCTTTTGATACGTTATTTTGTCTCAACAGACAAGCTTGAAACTTCGAGAAATATTGTTGCTAATTAAAGCACAATAGAGAGACAAATAAAACAAAATTTGTCCAGGGCAGCTGCTGGTGGGCATAGTGGGAAATTTCCTTCCATCATATTAAACTTCCATCTCTATCAGAGACACACTCAGATTCCAGTAAGCCAATCAGCCAATCTAAGACAAATGATCTTGTTGCGCTTTCCTGCCACACTGGGCGTGGGAACGGCACAGATTCTCATAAAAAAAGAAAAGAGAAGGAAAAAAAACAGAGCCAGTAAATTATTTCCCCCCTGCTTCAAAGACTTGAACAAGAAGAAGAAGAAAAAAGTTTGTGTTTATGTTCGTTATTGTCTTTGAGCCCTCTAGGTCTCAAATGGTTTCTACTGAGCTTGTGTATGTGTAAACAATATTTGGCAGAAACTGCTGTCTGGCCAGAGAGGAGGAACACAAAAGGATGCCATCTTTCATTCTCACAGATAAATAAACCTCTTCAAGGGTCATTTAAACTGGGCTGGCAGGAGGGGAGTATGCATTACGCTTTTTTTGAGGCAGCATTTTGATCAAAGCCTATTTCCTTTCCTCTGTCCCCCCCACCCCGCCAACCATGCCATCCTCCCAGCCTACTTTATCCCCCACTCTAACCACGACTGCCTTGCTGTTGCTAATCATTGGTGGTCTCCTGACTGCCAACAGTAATTGATTAGAGAGAAAGGTGGGGGGGTCGGACTAGCTGTTGAGGGGGTGGAGGGAAGGTATGGAGGGGAAAGTTCAGCCCAGAAGTTCTAGAGGTCACTGGCCTTTTCTTCTCCCCTCTGAACTCCTTTTCTCAGGCTATTAGGTATCAGCCAAGTATTTGGCACACTTTCTAAGGGTTTTGGCAGTGGCGAACACAAACAGGAAGGTTCCTGTAAGCAGAAAAATTGATGCATCTGCTTGAGGGAAACGATAGAAACGAGGGTAAAGAGGTGTGATTCATGATGTGTTGATTTAAGAAGTCAACAGCGTTGGTTAAAGATGCTTATTTTTGTTGTCCCCCCACCCTCATTGGTGGAGTGCTACCATGTTGTTTGATCCCTAGTGAGTGCTCGACATCCTTGACGATATAAAGCATTCAGTAAGTGTTTTTCTCAAACAGTCACTCCCTCCAACTCCCTCCCTTTAATTTCACAGGAAGAGGTGACATTCCTTTCCCCTGGAAAGTGACTCATACTCCTGTCTTGTTTAGTAAATGCAATTATAGGCTGGTTAAAACATTCCCCTCCTCTATGAATTCAGAAAAAAAACCCTGTCTTTTCAGTCTGACGGGGTGTGTGTTTGCCTGTGTGAGTTCTCTGTATGACCAAACAGGGTCATGTTCACCACAGAACCCGCGCTGCTGCTGAGTACGGACGTAAAGTCTTGATGCCTGTGGAAACATGACTGTCACAGGAAATGTTCAACATGCTTCGCCGTTCTGCAGCTGAGAGACAGAACAAGAGAGAGAGAAAAGGAGAGAGAGAGAGAAGGAGGTGAGGGTGTTTCAAAAATGGAGCCCTCCCAGAGCAGAGAGGCTTATTGTTGATGTTGGCCATTCTACCGTCTCTGGGCTGTCCGGAGTTTACTGCTCTTTCCTTGTGAGACCGTTATTAGCACAACTGGAGCATGCTCAGATACTCACAGACCTATGTCTGGACATGTAGGCTAAATCACGGAGCACAGAGAGACCTGGTGATGTAACTCCTGGAGTACAACTGAGCAAGATGGAAAAAAAAAATCCAAAGGACCACAGCACATTCCAAAACTTTTCATACTATTTGACCTTTCACAAACTTATAACTACAAAAATAAAGTATTTTATTGGAACTTCATGTTATATACGACTGCATACAAATTAGTGCAAACATGGAAGAAAATTATATATGGTTTTATTGTTTTTTTAAACAAATAATCTGAAGAGCATTCCTTTGTTTTCATCCCTCACTTAGTCGACACTTTGCAGAATCCCTGTGCTATGTAATTACAGCCGGAGGTGTTTTGGGGTATACATCAACCCGCTTTGCACATTTAGAGACTAAAACAACTTTTTAAATCTTGCCACAGATTTGTATTTGGAATAAGGTCTGAACTTTGTCTAGGCCATTTTAACACATTATTAAGTTTTGATCTAAACCCTAGGAGTGTAGCTCCTGCTGAATGTTAGCAGTTTATTTTTTAAATTCACTTTGCTCGATCCAACTTCCTATCAACACTGGTTTGCTTTCATGTATCGGCTTAAGAAGCATGATGCTGCCTCCACCGTCAGCTTTCCATCATGTGGTCAAAACAATATCAATAACTTAACCCTGCAGCCTTATCTTTGAGCATTCTGCCATGTTCTTTGGTCCTCATGATGATTATTCTTCACTGATGTTCTCTAAGAAACCTAAGAGTCTATTTACTATATTGGTGAATCCCAAAGATAGTTGGTCACATTTTATTTTGTTTACAGGAAAAAAATTAGGGGTTATGGGAAACAAAAAGTGTGCCAAACGTCTCTGATTTTTCTCTGCAAAACCTTTAGAAAACCATAAATCATGTTTTCTTACTTCACCACTATGTGTCACTTTACATGAATTAATCACATTAAATCTCAATAGGGGGTGAATACTTTTGCAAGGCACCGTATGTTGAAGAGAAATAACTTGAATAGTTTCACATGTACATCATGAGATGAAGGACTGTTGGCATGAAGAATGGTGAGGTTTCCATGTTGACCTCAGCCTACTTATCCTGCCTCAGGCTAAAGCAGCTGTGAAGCATTCATCTCTGTCTGTTTTGTCACTTACAGTGTCTCTGAACATGCATCATAAGGAACTGATCTTTCATATATCTGCATGGAAGGTTGCAGGTTTTCTCATTTTAAATACAACCTCAATAACGAAGATGGAACGTTATTCCTGCATATGAGTTTTTATTCCCCTACTGCTTATGTATATTCAAACAACATGTACGGAAGATTATGACAGAAACTGATATGCTTGCAAACACCAGATCAAGATATCATGAAAGCCAGGTTCCTGCAGGCTACAAATAAAAAGCTCTTGTGTGGTTTAACTTTATCCAGACGTGCAAATACCAGTGGAGGTCCCTCTAAGAAGAGGTGGGGTCTGTTTAATGTCCAGACAGTTTGGGAGTATCTGCTCTCTGCTGCCTCCCTTTGTTGGCCAGGCAACATTGATTTGGATCATTTCATAGACCCCCACTGTGCATATTTATTACATACACACGCAGAAATTTGATTTGAAAGTGGTGTTGTTTGCCTTTCTTTTATTGACTCTATTTTTGTACCTGCATAAATGCTTTCTAACTTTGCCGTCATGCTCAAATCTGAGACACCCTAAACCCACATACCTTCAACCCCTCCTATTAAACCTGTGGTCAGGATGTTCTCCTGAGATTAGCAGTAGAAGTGGATACCACCATGTGGGTCTGCATAACATGGGTATAAAAGCTCTTTTCACCTGACTTTAGGAGTCTTTCTAGTCTTTCGCTCAGTCTGTCAACAGTTGCCTGGCTGCCAACAGAAATCACCACAAGGTGCTATAACTTATGCCTAGCAACAAAGACTGTGGGACTTCCTAAACAAAATGATTTGTGTGTTAGGATGATGTTTTTTTTCCTTAAGTCTGCAGCCAAAACATACCAAAGCGCTGTTTTAATCTATTATATAGGAATATAGTTATGTGCAAAAGCATTCACACCCTAGAACTTCCACATTTTGCGGTGTAAAGACCACAAACGTCATCGTATTTTGCTTGGACTGAAGAGAAAAAAACAACACAAAGTGGTTCATGATGGTGAAGTGGAAGAAAAATGCTTTTTAAAAAAATAATAAAACAAACAAAAAAAATCTGAGTTGCCTGCTTTATTCTTATCCCCCTAAATGAAATTCAGTGCAACCAATTGCATTCAAAATTCACTTAACAAGCAAATAAAGTCCAACTATGTGTAATTTAATTGGAGAACTGCAAACTACCAAGATTTAGTCATCAACCTAAACAAGGGCTGTCGAAGTACAGTCATTAAGACCTACTATCCTGTAACTTTAGACACCTGTCTTAACCAAGACAACTGAAACAAATGGCTCATATTAATCTTTTAGCTCTTTTAGGCCTGATGATACTCAGTCATTTGATTCAGGTGTATAGAAGCAGAGATGCATCTAAAAGTTGAAGAGTTACAGCTAGAGGACTGGACTTGGACACCCCTGATCTAAACTCATGGGCAATGCAAAGACAACATTAATCAGAGAAGCAGCCATGAGGCCCATGGTAGCTTTGCAGGAGCTGCAGAGAGTCACAACTCAGGAGTGAGAATCTGTTGGCAGGATGATTTTTATTCACCCCCAAATTTTGGCCTTTATGGAATATTAAAAAGTGTCGGGTGTTCTGCTCTTTAATTTGTTGTGAAGTAGGTTCTGAGTTTGGTTTTTGTGTTGGAGTAGTAAGGCTTTTATTTTGAAGGTCAAGGTGGGTCTGGGACAGGAAGTCAGCCATTTTGTTGGGATTGTTTTGCTCAGTCACACATGAGGAGGTGAATCTATCACAATCCGCCTTTTGTTTATGCCATCGACATCACCGTCTGTAAGTTTTCATTTAGTATTTAAGAGTAGATTTTATTTAATGCCTTATTAGTCAGAAGTGTGTTCTTTGTTGTGACTTTTTTGTGCTCATAATAAATGCAGCTATTTTATTTATGTTACAGTTTACTCCATGTCATACGAGTACTTGGGTCACCAAAAATAAAGTGGGAGTAAAGAACCTGCATCCGGACTCAAGTGTTCATTTCATTGGAGTCGAGCTTACTGCTAAATTGTGTTGGCAAACACACAAGGAGAGCAGAATATCGGGATTCAGGTGTGATCATGTTTTCTCTATGAGTATGATATGATCTTTGCTAGAGATCAGTGCTTTCTATCAGTTTCATCAGTATGCTTAGGATTTAAGGATTTTCAAAACCTCCCTTTCTGCCAGATGATTAACCTGGCTGGTAGTCTCTAACCAGCTCTGCATTTCTTGTTGCTTTTTGAGTTTCTCTAGTTGAAATGTATGTTTTTTCTTCTTATGGTCAAGTCGCCTAAAGCCTTCTGTGCTCCAAGTTCAAGTTCTGTCTCCAGATCTCCACCACCAAACTCACCATTAAACTCCATTCTCATTTCTGGACTCCATTTCTGGTTCTCACCAGAACCTGAGTCACTCCTCCCACGCACTTCTCAGCCTCAAGTTACAGAAAACCACTCCCTTCTGACATTTACATCAATCAACTTTCCTGATCACTGAATACAAAATCATGTATTTATACAAGATAATTCCTAGCTCCTGAGAAGAAACAGATCCTCATCATAACATTTCCCATTCTCTATGCATATTACTGTAAATACAAAATGTTTCCTTTTAACTCATATCCTGAATGTGATTCGGCACGTCCGTCACAAAACTAAACCCTAACCTGACAACAAGAAGACAGCTGTTATTGGAAAAATATATACCATAATGCAATGTAGGAGGAACAGCAAACATATGGTCAAAGGTGCTCTGCTAAGATATGACCAAAATGTAACTTTTTTGTAGCATGCTAAATGCTATGTGTCACAAAAAATTAACACTGTCCCATGAAACACATCGTCCACCGTCTGTGCTTCTGATCATTGGCCTCATGCACTGTCGTGGCCCCTGGGCCTTCTGAATTTTTGTAACTTAGCACAGATTGCACACACCATCTTTCAGTCAAACTGTAAATGACATGGCAGCTGAAGCATCATATCATGTTGCAATATGCATAACTAAAGCAGGTAAACTTTATTGCATTAGTGAAACATATATGACTGGAACATCAAATATAACATCAGCAAAATGATGATAGAAATAATAACAAAGATGTAGTTGGGGTGGGTGCAGTTGTTTATTTACTCTCTGAGAAGGGACTAGCTCTCCAAACTCTGAAAACCTGGGGTTTAGATCAAAGCATAATACTCTGTTAGAAAGGACCAGTCAAAGTACAGGTCTAAATCCAATTGTCAATTCATGCCAAGGCTTTAATATCTTTGCTTTCTTCTATTCTTTGCTTTTTTCCATTCTACTTTGTAAAGAATGAGACAGAATGCGATGTGCAAATCTGAGATAGACCCATAAGACTTGCAGCAAAAGGTGGTTCTTTAAAGTATTAACTGTACTTTAACTATGGCTTTATCTGTAGCAGGCTAAATTTGTTGAGCATAATTTTTAAACCCTAGTAGGCAGATAAACATCTTTACCCTTGACATGGTGTTTGCTTTGCAATTTCATCATTATATGCATAGAAATTAAGAAACTGAGGCAAGAAATACATAAGAAAGACTTCAGGGCAAGACATGCCTACTGGTGGAGAAGTACCTATTCCTATTACTCTGCTGTCACGTTATGGGCGTGAGAAGCAAAAAAAACAAAACAAAACAAAAAAAATCAGGGATATTATCTTTTCATGAAAAGCCTTTGGTGTGGGTGGTGCAGTAAGCCAGTTTTAAGCTGATGCCGGATGATTCATCAAGTATCAGAGAACAGGACGGCTCCTGTGGAATGAGGGAAATGTCATCTGATGCCATGCGGGTTGTGTGAGCCACACATCCGCTGCCCCTATTCACACAAGGCCCCTTGCAAACCACCCTCACAAAATTTAATATGGATTTTTCAAAGTCATATAAGTATCATTGCAGGCACATGCATGGCTGTTTTAAATTTACAACCTATACGCCTACCATGGTACAGCTGCCATATCAGTCGTTTTAAACCAATGTGGCTGCAATGATGCTGTTTATCATATCAAAGGATACTCAGCAAGGCTTGCATTCATTTCAAGTGTTCACCTGACCTCAAGAGCATGAATTGGAGCTTTTTTCTCCTCCGTGGTTTTCCTAAGCAACGCATGATGCAGCAGACTGTCTGTTTGGTGCAGGTTTAATATCACAGAGGAGTGAACGAATGTTTTGTCCTTCTGTCGATCTTAATACATCCATTTCATTTTGCTGAGAAGAAGTGGATTTTGAAAAATACCCAGTCAACTCGATGGCGAGTGGAAAAGCTGAGAAGCAACGGAAAACCTGGGGAAAAAGAGAAAGTTTTTCATGCGGACTGTTCTTCTGCTCATGTCTGTGTGTCAGGAGGAAGCAGCAAATGAAGATTAATGAGGGTCGTCTGCATTCACACCTGGATAAACGGGGATCAGGTGAGAAGAATGTGGTCCATATTACAGTGGAGGATCTGGGGATAGATAACACAGGCTTTAGCCTGGGGGACGAGGGCTCCCTGACCCCCAGGAACAGCATGGCCCCCTCGTTCAGCTCTGCGTCATCCTGCTCAAGGGCTCTGAAAAAGAAAGGACTAAATGCTCTGTCTTCACTTGTTATACCGCCCCAGGTTCAACCAACAGTCGCCATTAGCTACACGCAGGCTGATGAAGAAGAGGAGGAATTCCAGCTGGTGTTTGAAAATGGCGGTGATAGCACATCTGGTGCTGGAGGCCTCCTGACAACACCCATAATCAACCTGATTCCACCCACTCCCTCTAATGTTGTTGATGATGGTCGATTCTTTGACGGCAATTTAGATGAATGTGAGGCTTGTTCATCTCAGAGTGATGGAAGGTCTGTTGCTGCAGACCTGGACAAGAACGGTATAGTGGAAACAGAGGAATCAAAAAAAGGATTCACACTGGCTGAAGGAAGTAATGAAATTGCTGAAAGCAGACCCATCAGTGGTGGTGGTCTAAGCGATAAGTCTGGAGACCAAGAAGAATCTGTACCTCATAAAAAGCAGGATAAAGATAAAGTAAGAGCCGCATTCCTATCAAGTGCCTTTAAGGAGGCTCCTATACCCGAGATCTCAAATAAACGTGAGTCTATCAATTTTCATGTAAAGGTGAAACTCTGGAGCAACTAGGTTTTAATTAGGTGACTAATTACTTAACTCCTTAACTGGCAGTATCCCATCTATGGGACAAATCTAATTTGTTTGAATACTCTGCCTTTTTTGGCTTTAAGTTAAGGGCTTAAAGAAATTTGTGTGTTTATGTAGAAGTAAAAGAAAGGAAATACAACATAATCACTGTATAAACATACTACTGTAGATTCTCTGTTAACCAGGACAACACACCCCTGGTATTCATTCATTCAGTTAAAAACCAAACTCCCAAACTCAGTTGCATGTCTATGGGCAAATTATAGAGAAAATGAGAACAATACGGGATTCCTGAACATTTTTCTTGCAAAAATTTCAGTTTTGTTTTTTAATACTGTATGCTTGAGTGGACAAACAAACCTGTAAATTATCAGCAGCAGTGAAATTGGATTGTATTTTCTCATAGTGGATTATGGTGGTAGCAACACAATGAAAACAGGATAGGGCGTAAAATACAGCCCTGAGGTACTCCACAGCTATGACGGGATAAAGACACAGATGAGTCACTGACCCAACAATCCTTGTTGTTTGCAATGAAAGAATGCTTTCTTGGAACTCCACTATGAAGGGTGTTTAGGATGCACGAATGACTGAAACAGACTGGGAGCAGAGCTAAAGTTGTTGTTTTTTTTTTTCTTTTTGAGCTGAGCAGATTATGCTATGTTTTGTGTTTAAAATAGAAACTCTTTGTCTCCGCTTCTGGAGACAAAGAAATGTGTGTCCCTGTCCTCAAAAGAGTCTCCTTTGTCCTTGAGATGTAAATAAACTGCAGTGTCTTAACCTGATGAGTTAGTTCTCTGTGTTCTGTTATCTTCATCAGAAGGCGAAAGAGATATAGTTTAATTGTAATCTTTAATCTATAGCCTCTCTACTTTTCTTGTCGGGTTAAAAGTGCAAGGCAATACAAACCGAAAACTATAAATGAGAGGTAAAACGTTTTTATGAAACAGAAGATGAAGTCCAGCTGCTTTCTAAGAAAGATAAGATAAGATAAACTTTACTATCCTGGAGAAATTTGTCATGGATACAAACACTGGCTGCTACACAATTGAAAAACCGTAACTGTCATATTATCTTCTCACTTAAAACCACTTCTATGATTAATTCATTACAAGAGGAATAAATAATGATACACCAGAGAAACAAAGCAGTACATTTAAAATCTTAGACAATATTACTTACAATCACAGTTTATGGCTTGTTTCTGTTAATGGCTTTGATAGAAAGTGAAACAAATGAGTTCCTGTAATGGTTCAGCCTACATGCAGAAACTCTGAAACACCGAACTTCTCAGAATTGGGAAGTTCTGAAGAAGTGCCTACTGATACCAATTCAGACAATAGGTGACAATGACCAAGGGTTGATCATTTTTGGAAACTGGTACTGCCAGCGTGTTTATAGATACATTTATAAATAATTGTATATCCAGACACTCATTATGTTCATTGTCTTTATTCTTGATCTAAACAGTTGATGTCCCTCATAGTCAAAGTTTCTGCAAATATCAGGGGTCGACTGGCGTGCCTTTCTGTATAGAGTTTACAAAATGACTGGGTCAAAATAAGCATGCAACTATGAGCTTGGACAAATAGTGGTGCTGGTTTTCTTTATATACTGTGTATATATATAGTTATCCAACAAATATATATATATATATACCCTAAAATTATATATAATTTTAAAATTTCCTCCAACTGCTTAGTACCTTATCAACCAAATTCTTTTTCATGCCTGTTTAATTTTGCGTCTATTTGAAAAGCTATGGCATACTTTACAGCAAAAACATTGTTTTCCGTTTTCTTCTCTTTTTGTCACAGGGGGAAGCAACACAGGAATAAATTTTCTATCATTTACTGAACATAACTTGGGTAAGTCTTTCCCTGGTTCTTGTATTCTGTCTTTTATTTTCCATTAAGGAATAATCGAGGTGAGAGGTAAATGTCAACCAGATCCAGACCAAGTGTTTCTTCTTCCAGCTGTTCAGACTCAAGTGCTACCTTTCCGTTTTGATCTTGGTTCCCCATTCAGCTGAAATTGCTCTCATTATGTGACATGGCTACAGTACCTAGAACGCCTCACATGGGAGTTGCAGAAGTTCCCCTTTGTTGGAGTCTCTTTTTAGCCATTGTGCACATATTCCCCAAGTGTGGTTGTTCAGCCTGTTCCCAGGTTTTGGGTTGCTGTGATTCAGCATGCGCTCCTCCCTCCGTCTTCTCTCAAAAAGCAGACTTTCCTTTCAAACCAATGGTACAAATGATAAGCATCACTTTTCCCTATCCATTACACAAATGTGCTGAAATGTCATGACTCTAAAGCTTTGCTTTGTTGTTCTGTCTGTGTGTCACAATGTGTCAAAGGCAAAATGTAGGATGCTCAGGATCTGTCTGTGCTAACCTGTAGACAGGCTTACTCATGGTTTTGCTGTCCCTGATAGTCATGCATCTCAGACTGATGGATTATGTCTAGATTGAATTTTAACATGCCTGAATATGCCTATCCTTTGTTTCTTTGAAGAACGTAATACAACGACACAGTAAAGCATTCATTTCCATAAATTTTCCACATTTTGTCATAAACTACTGGCTGACATCCACAGCACTGCATATTTTGCAAAACTGATCATTCTGTGGTGCTGATATACTTCAGCAGGGAAGCTGGTCGTACCTGATAGGAAGACACGAGTCTGAAAAGACTTGTCTTGTATTAAGACAGTAAACAAAAGCATCAAAAGTCATGCATGTATTAGAGAAGAAATCTAGAGGTGGTAATTCTAAAGGAGGTGTTGATATTCTCATGGCCTAGTCGAAGTCCAGACCAATTAAGAAGCTGGTGCAAGTCATAACAAAAGTCATTGAGTGAGACAAAGTGATTTTCTCAGAATATCAAAGACACACAGTAAATGTCTTGAGGTCAGCGATATGAAGGTACTCCCATGCGTCTTCAGATGTAGCCAACACTCATCAGTTCTTTCAGCCCGGCCTCGATAAGACAAGGGCTTGGCATACACAGTTATCTGCCTCTGCTTAGCTGCAGGCCATATACTCTTAGAGCCAGGTGATGAAGAGACTGCTAGCTAAATGCCCCTCCTTTTTGTGCTCTTCTGCTCCTCCAGGACCCAGACAAGATTCCAGTGCTGACACACATAAACCAATTACACTGTCTTATCTCCCTCTGCCTTCGTTTCAACCCCTATCCATGTCAAACCAGCTTTTCAGAAACAGCAAGCTGAAATGGGGGGGAAAAAAGTACTCATATGATGATGCTCATGTTTTTCTTGGCTAGCCTATTCAAAAAGACAACTGCTTTTTCATCCTAATCCTTTAACCTTGGAATTTATTGAAGTTTAGACTGTCACAGTCACATCACTATTTCTGCCATGTGTGGCATGAAAAAGTCAGGGCTTAGCTTGATGTCATGTTTCCAGCCTCATTCGTCTTGCTTGTTATGATTGGACAAAATAAATGACCAAGTGATATTTGGGAAATGTAAGAAAAAGGGCTGCCTGTGGGAAAGAATTTGGGCTGTCAGAGAAGCATGTCATCCACCAGACAGACATGCTTGTGTTTGGCTGGTTGCTCAGAAACTCAATCTACAGCACATTGGAAAAGTATTCATACCCTTGAACTTATTCACATTATATTGTGCTCTCACCACAAACTTCAAGTTATTTTATTGAGACTTTAGATAAGCACAAAGTCCCACGTAGTCATAAACTCAAAGCACTGAGATTCATGGGTTTTCATGAATTGCAGCTTTTGCGTGTTTGGTTTCCCGTTCCAATTTTGAATATTTTATTTGCCTGGTCTTCAGATTGGAAGTGAACAACAGCTACAAATGACTTTTTAGATTCTCCCCTGTGGGTTTTGGCCAAAAATGCTAAAGAGCTGAGCAATGTTTCAAATAATTATCTGAGAAAAAGTTGTTTGTTTTGGTAATTTTCACCAATAGTGCAAAGAATAATTTTTGTTGAAATATTTCTTTCTATTTAGGCTACAGACCACATGCTTTTTTCAAAGAAATATTACATACACTCCAATTTGATCCCAGCTACTAAATAATGCAACCAATTTCAGTTATTTTACCAACAAGGACAACACTCAAAAACTGCACCATTTATTGCACCATTTTTTAAAGGCAGGGATATAACTTCCTAGTTAAAATGATGTACTTAGGTTTTTGGGTGTTAACTTTCAAAAGGGAGTGATCAAAAAGTCCCCTATTAGATAAGTGCTTTTCAATTTTTTTTTTGTAAAATTTTTCTATCCTTTCTCTTTCATAATAATTAACCACTTTTTCTATGTCTATGAAACAAAATCTCAATAATATTCATTCAAGTTTGTGGTTTTGACATGATGAAATTTAAAAGAATTCAAAAGATATTAATCCTGTCGCAAGGCACTGTTCAGCATTAGAATCTACAAAAGCTTACAAGGACTAAATCTAAAGCTTTCTCTCTTTGTTTAACAATTTGAATTGTTTTCTTCTAGATGACTTGGGCAACAGAGAACTTATCCGTCCTGACATGCTGAAGAAAGATCTTGACCAGCTTCCTCACACAGCCCGGATGGAGGCCTTTACCTTCCATAGGGTATGACTACTCCTAGCCCATCTCCTCAAGTGTGTATATTGCATTTTAGAATCTGTATCTGAAGCTGAGTTGTAGTACGGTGAAAGTTTGCTAAATAATTACTACTGGCATATGACAATGTGTTGAAATAACTTATATTTGATGACTTTGAGTTGATTAGATATAGGACTGTTATCTAATTACAGCGACCATTAACACGTTCCTGCAGTCTCGGAGAAACAGTTCAGACTTCTGCTTTCCATACATCAACACAGACCACAGATCTGTGCAAGGAAAGAAAAGGATTACTTCAGCAAAGGCGCATAACCATTGGTGAGTTTGTCTGCACATTATGGATCGCTATGGCGCATAATGCTGTTTCTCCAGGTAATGGGTAACTTAAATACTGTCCTTCTAGCATTATTTTTGTTGTGTGTCTGTCCAGCTTCATATGAGCCTCATTCAGCGGATCAGAATGGAAACTTCGCTGACAAGGTACTCTAAAGAAGCAAAGTGGGGCCTAAATAGTATAGCATCACCACACAGTTTACTGATGTTGCTTGCTGAATATTCTCTGTTTAGATTTCCCTATCTATCCTGGTCTTATGGCAAAACAATGAGTGTGCAAAAAGTCTCAGGAATTTACTCTTGGTATTTAAATTTTCCAAACAAGTATCCTTGTGCTTTTCACAATTTCGGTGTATGCTTAAACTGAGACAATTAGTTCAAAAGAGAAACTCACATCCAGCTAAATTGCTGTTATCAAGGCTAAGTTTAGTGTGGTTACAACACCAGCTTTGTGTGAGTTATTTACACAAATACACATTTTAAACCAATCATTATCAATATTCCCATCATAATAATTTTGGGTTTTTGAATAAGTTGTAACATTTTCCTTTCTTCTTTTACAGTTGACTTATAATGCAAGACACATTTTCCACAGGTTTTGAAAACTAGAACTGGGTTCACCAGAAAAAACATATTTCTTTTGGTTCTCAACAAGCTTTTGACATCATTTTGTTTGGGTATTTGGCCACCTTTCTTATCAGATTTGGTAGAAGGCTCTCAAATAGGATCCATGTTAGTCAGCATGGAGCTAGCCTTTAAACCCAAATCATATATTTTCCCATCAAGAGAAAGTTAGTTAACTTCCATTTACAAACCAGTTATGATGTTAGTTGGGTATTATTGTTGTCCACTTTATTTTCTGTGAATTTACACAGAAGTAAGTTAATAGTTTAATCTTAAGACATATTGTGTCAATAAAACCTCATTGGGAAAGATGTGGTTTTGTTGATGTGGAAAACTGAACATTTCAGCAGGGAAGCTGGTGAAAAGCTTCAAAGTGTTGCACTGCAGGGTTAGGGTCAGCATGTTCTCTTGTAATCCTGGTGTTTCTGAACTTCCCAGTACAGAATCGGCTTGGTGAGACGGGGTGGCTCCTGTGTTGTTCTTGGAAAGCCTAACCAATTTCCTTTCTCATGAGGTTGATAGTTTGTGTCAGGTTGCTGAAGCTTTGACAGAACTGGACGCCTTAACACACCAAATACACCAAAACCAGTGTTGGGATAAATAAAGCAAGCTAACACTGAGCTTCTGGAATTACTTCAACCTCAATCCAATGGAGAATTGATGGGATATCCTTAAAAGGGGGTTGAAAGCCAATAAACCAACGAATTTAGGAAGAGTGGTCAAACATACAGCCAGATATATCCCAATATGCTGTTGATGGCTACAGTTTGTGGTTTTATGTAACTTACCAAAGGATATTTATCCAAATATTAGTGGAAGTGTATGAAATATATTTGAGCCAGGATGTATAATTTGACCCAGTGTGGATTGGGAGAAAAATCCACAATATTTCACATTTGTCCATTTCTGTCTTGTGTTTAAAAATCAATCTTTCCACCCTGGAAAATGCACAGCTCAAATAAATGATTAAAAGCCCCAAATTATGTAAATTAATGTCTGACTAGAACTGTAACTACACTACCACAATTTTTTACTACATGACAAATGTTGGCTAAGATGTGGATATAATATTATTTACCATGATTTATGAAAGCATCACTAGAACAAATTATCAGTTCTTTTAAAGTCAGTCACCATCATAGTTGAAAGCATTTCCAGGTAAAAGTAGGGCTTTTTTAAGCCAATCAGAATGTGCAACCAAAAAAAAAGAAAGAAAAAACAACTCTCAAAACTGTTGTTTTGGTTCTTCGGGCTGTTTAAGCTCTTTACAATGACTCAAATATGTTAACGAGCCGCAACATGTCTTAACGGGCATATCCAACTCAGTCATACTTATTTCCAATAAGACGGTGACGCAAACATGGACAATTCTGGAATTTTACCAAGTTTTGTTTTGAAGTGTTGCCAGAAGCAACAGTGAAAGTAAGCATCATCTCTTCCTTTGTCAAAAAAACAAAAAACAGAAAACAAAACAGCCATTAACTAATCTCAGGTTAAAGACAACATAATTAACATGACGCAATCATGATGTTTTAGAAAACTTTCATCTTCATACAGCATGAACGTTTGCCTTAGAAATGTCTCAGCTTTACAAAAGATCATTGCCCTACACATCAGCAAATGACACTCAAACGTAAAGTAATACATAAATTATTAATCTTTTGTTTTAGAGATCTCAGAAACTGCCAGAGTCAGTTTTATTATTTGATTAGGTAAGAAATTACGATATAAATACTCAGTGTTTTGCAACATTATGTTTATAAAATAGGGTTTCCATTGCATGACACTGTTGCTATGTGCTGCAGAATGTATGTATGCATCGTCTCCCTCTCAGGATTTATACAAGCAAGAGGCCAAATCCCTCAGTGAGCTGAGCATAGACGAAGTCTGCCAGTGGTTTACCAGTATTGGACTGCAAAAATGTCTCCCTTTAATCCGAGGTAAAACATCATATTTTAACTAATCACCCAGCTTTTCTTTGGTATGCAGCAAAATATATTTAGAATCTTTATGTCACATAAAGTAATTATACAAGCAATTTATTGAACATCATTAAAATTTTAGACAGAACTTGATATTTTCTTAATGTTAAGAGATGCAGAGATGCATAATTGCCTTTTAGAGAAATCTATTTTGTTTTTCATATATTAAAAGTAAAACTTCTGCATGCATGTTTGTTTATGGTGTCTTCTCTTTTCTCTCTTAGAAGCTAAACTGTGTGGATCAGACATAGCCTCAGTAGATGCCAACACACTGGACATCCTCCACATCAGCTCACTGGAGGACAGAGAGCAATTACTGTCGGCTATCTATAATGCGCTCCACCCTCCCAGCACCATCACTCAGACTCTGGACTCTTTGCTTGGTATATTTCACCTCAATAGGAATGTCCCAGTCAAGCGTTTGTTTCTATTTAACAATCAGATTAGCTGTTTATGGATACCACCTTAAATCTATTACAGTCAGTGCCATACATTTGCTTGAAGTAACACATAATTACCCTAAAACATTTTGTTCCTTCTGACAGTTTTCATACAAAGTAGTTTACTAAGTGGAAAGCCTCCCTGCTTTACAATCTGCTTTGATATGCCTTGTTGATAATCCATCGTGAAACATGTTAAAATGCTGTTTCCAGTTAATTCTGAACAAACTAAGAAAAAAAGTTATTTTCCTTCTCTTAGAGGTGGCATGATGTATTTTCCAGGTACATAGTACCATTGCACAATCAAACTCAAAAGTTGATTTTACTTAATGTACCCTCTTTAAAAAACTTTGCTTTGAACATCTTAATTGTTGTTGAACCATTAATGGCAGATGGTCCAACTGCTTTGCATACTCCAAAGAGTAGGCCACCAGGAACAGCATCCAATACTGTCTCTCTATCACTGTGAACATCATTTAAAATGATTAGAGAAAACTTACAGCGATCTGCATGACCCATTATTAAGTTTTGCAAATCATGTAATTTGGTTGTGCAACACACAGTCGTTACAATTCCTTGGTTAACACTGTAGTTGGCTGACATAAAATTACAGGCATTACTCCAACAACCGGGAGTTGAGTTTAATGAGGAAGTACGATGCTAACCATTAAAAAATGCCTCGACTGGGACATCCGAGCTTTAAAGTGTAAAGACGGTCTTAGACTTGACAAAATAAAATAAATAAATGTCTGCTTGATATTTTCTTTTCACCCAGAGACTTTAGAGCCAAGTAAGATAGAAACGTTCACTACAGATTTGGCATCCATGAGCAGGTCCACATCCTCTCCCCATGTAAGCTGCCTGAGTATGAATCGGCGTTCTTTTAAGTTCAGGTAAAGGGCATATACTCTTTAAACCTTGCACATGAAATAAAAAAAAACCCTGCAGCAGGTCTGTAGCTACTGGGTTATTAGAGGGAAACCATTACGTGTGATAACATCGGTATCAGAGGCCTTCAGCCTGATACCTCTGCTGCATTCTATCACTACAAGCTACAGAGTACAAAAGTGAGAAACCTACTACGGACCTGCTGCAGATATTTTAATTAGTTTCTGCTGGTGCCGTCCCCTGAAGGCAATAACACGCACCACAGTATAAACAAAAAACTACTAAAGGAAAAAGCAAGTGTTGTTTTTATTCTCATGGTTTTGCTCGACAATAGGAACAGAAGCCAAAACCTCATGGCACCAAGGAGTTCTCAGATGATAGAG